>NC_134364.1:25211671-25516671 GCF_048569485.1 Anomaloglossus baeobatrachus | reverse complement strand
AAACATTGCAGAACACTATAGACAGCAGAAACCCCCAAAAGGAGGAGAGAAGACAACCCCGCAATCATACTCAACAGACCCCAAACGGGAGGCCCTGCGGTGGAACACCCACACATCTGGTAATACCGTACTGCTCCGGACCTAGGAGAACCGAAGGCCCTGCAGTGGGATGCATCAATTCGTTCCACCGCAGGTCTTCTATACTTTCCACCATAGGTCCTCGCGCTCCACTACACTGCATCCCAGTCCCCCCTCATGCCGGCTGGAAGCAATATGGGATTAACAGATGTTGTGTGTGCGATCTGATGTTTGTGTTGCAATCTGATGTGGGAGTGCCAGCTGGAAGCAAGGTAGGACCGTTGTGGAGCATACCTGCAGGGAGCGCCCGCTGAGGATCGCAGGACCTGGGAAAGACGCAGACATCCAAGGATTGGCAAGTATTATTCTCCTGTGGATCTGTGGATGGGGGGTGGTCTGCCTTTTTGGAGGGGTAAACATACACCCAAATCCATGTTTCCCCAAAAATCAGCCCTATCCAGAGACTAAAGGCCGCTTTACACGCTGCGATATCGGTACCGATATCGCTAGCGTGCGTACCGGCCCCCATCGGTTGTGCGACACGGGCAAATCGCTGCCCGTGGCGCACAACATCACCCTGACCCGTCACACTACTTACCTGCCTAGCGACGTCGCTGTGAACGGCGAACCGCCTCCTTTCTAAGGGGGCGGACCGTGCGGCATCACAGCGGAGTCACTAAGCGGCCGCCCAATAGCAGCGGAGGGGTGGAGATGAGCGGGACGAAACATCCCGCCCACCTCCTTCCTTGCGCATTGTGGGCGCCGGCAGGTAAGGTGAGGTTTCTCGTTCCTGCGGCGTCATATGGAGCGATGTGTGCTGCCGCAGGAACGAGGAACTACATCGTACACGCTGCAGCAGCAATATTTGAGAAGTGACCCCCATGTCACCAATGAGCGATTTTGAACGTTTTTGCGACGATTCAAAATCGCTCATAGGTGTCACACACAACATCGCTAATGCGGCCGGATGTGTGTCACAAATTCCGTGACCCCAACGACATCGCATTAGCGATGTCGTAGCGTGTAAAGCGGCCTTTACTGATAGGGAATTAGATTGTGAGCCCCAATGGGGACCATGCTGCTGATGTATGTAAAGCACTGAATAATTAATAGCACTATATAAAAGTGAATAAATATTTTTATTAGCCCAAAAATGAGCCCTAGCACATTTTGGGGGGCATAAAATAATATAAAAAAGTGTCTTATTTTGGGGGAAACACTGTATTCACCATCATTAAACAGAAATACAAAATGAAGGGAATTTTGTTTACTTACCGTAAATTCCTTTTCTTCTAGCTCCAATTGGGAGACCCAGACAATTGGGTGTATAGCTTCTGCCTCCGGAGGCCGCACAAAGTATTACACTAAAAGTGTAAAGCCCCTCCCCTTCTGCCTATACACCCCCCGTGCTCCCACGGGCTCCTCAGTTTTGGTGCAAAAGCAAGAAGGAGGAAAAAAATTATAAACTGGTTTAAAGTAAATTCAATCCGAAGGAATATCGGAGAACTGAAACCATTCAACATGAACAACATGTGTACACAAAAAAACAGGGGCGGGTGCTGGGTCTCCCAATTGGAGCTAGAAGAAAAGGAATTTACGGTAAGTAAACAAAATTCCCTTCTTTGTCGCTCCATTGGGAGACCCAGACAATTGGGACGTCCAAAAGCAGTCCCTGGGTGGGTAAATAATACCTCATAATAGAGCCGTAACGGCTCCGTCCTACAGGTGGGCAACCGCCGCCTGAAGGACTCGCCTACCTAGGCTGGCATCCGCCGAAGCATAGGTATGCACCTGATAGTGTTTCGTGAAAGTGTGCAGGCTCGACCAGGTAGCCGCCTGACACACCTGCTGAGCCGTAGCCTGGTGCCTCAAAGCCCAGGACGCACCCACGGCTCTGGTAGAATGGGCCTTCAGCCCTGAGGGAACCGGAAGCCCAGCAGAACGGTAAGCTTCGAGAATTGGTTCCTTGATCCACCGAGCCAGGGTTGATTTGGAAGCCTGTGACCCTTTACGCTGGCCAGCGACAAGGACAAAGAGTGCATCCGAGCGGCGCAGGGGCGCCGTACGAGAAATGTAGAGTCTGAGTGCTCTCACCAGATCTAACAAGTGCAAATCCTTTTCACATTGGTGAATTGGATGAGGGCAAAAAGAGGGTAAGGAGATATCCTGATTGAGATGAAAGGGGGATACCACCTTAGGGAGAAATTCCGGAACCGGACGCAGAACCACCTTGTCCTGGTGAAACACCAGGAAAGGGGCTTTGCATGACAATGCTGCTAGCTCAGACACTCTCCGAAGTGAAGTGACTGCTACTAGGAAAACCACTTTCTGCGAAAGGCGTGCGAGAGAAATATCCCTCATTGGCTCGAACGGTGGTTTCTGAAGAACCATCAGCACCCTGTTCAGATCCCAGGGTTCCAACGGACGTTTGTAAGGAGGGACGATGTGACAAACCCCCTGCAGGAACGTGCGTACCTGTGGAAGTCTGGCTAGGCGCTTCTGGAAAAACACAGAGCGCCGAGACTTGTCCCTTAAGGGAGCCGAGTGACAAACCCTTTTCCAATCCGGACTGAAGAAAGGACAGAAAAGTGGGCAAGGCAAATGGCCAGGGAGAAAAACCCTGATCAGAGCACCATGACAGGAATATTTTCCACGTCCTGTGGTAGATCTTGGCGGACATTGGTTTCCTAGCCTGTCTCATAGTGGCAATGACCTCTTGAGATAATCCTGAAGACGCTAAGATCCAGGACTCAATGGCCACACAGTCAGGTTGAGGGCCGCAGAATTCAGATGGAAAAACGGCCCTTGAGACAGCAAGTCTGGTCGGTCTGGTAGTGCCCACGGTTGGCCGACCGTGAGATGCCACAGATCCGGGTACCACGACCTCCTCGGCCAGTCTGGAGCGACGAGGATGGCGCGGCGGCAGTCGGCCCTGATCTTGCGTAACACTCTGGGCAACAGTGCCAGCGGAGGAAACACATAAGGGAGTTGAAACTGCGACCAATCCTGAACTAAGGCGTCTGCCGCCAGAGCTCTGTGATCGTGAGAACGTGCCATGAATGCCGTGACCTTGTTGTTGTGCCGGGACGCCATTAGGTCGACGTCCGGCACCCCCCAGCGGCAACAGATCTCCTGAAACACGTCCGGGTGAAGGGACCATTCCCCTGCGTCCATGCCCTGGCGACTGAGAAAATCTGCTTCCCAGTTTTCCACGCCCGGGCTGTGAACTGCGGAGATGGTGGAGGCCGTGGCTTCCACCCACATCAAAATCCGCAGGACCTCCTGAAAGGCTTGCCGACTGCGTGTTCCTCCTTGGTGGTTGATGTAAGCCACCGCTGTGGAGTTGTCCGACTGAATTCGGATCTGCTTGCCTTCCAGCCACTGCTGGAACGCTTTTAGGGCTAGATACACTGCCCTGATCTCCAGAACATTGATCTGAAGTGAGGACTCTTGCCGAGTCCACGTACCCTGAGCCCTGTGGTGAAGAAAAACTGCTCCCCACCCTGACAGACTCGCGTCCGTCGTGACCACCGCCCAGGATGGGGGTAGGAAGGATTTCCCCTTCGATAATGAAGTGGGATGAAGCCACCACCGAAGGGAAGCTTTGGTTGCCTGAGAGAGGGAGACGTTCCTGTCGAGGAACGTCGGCTTCCTGTCCCATTTGCGTAGGATGTCCCATTGAAGAGGACGCAGGTGAAACTGCGCGAAAGGGACTGCCTCCATTGCTGCCACCATCTTCCCCAGGAAGTGCATGAGGCGCCTCAAGGGGTGTGACTGACCTTGAAGGAGAGATTGCACCCCCGTCTGTAGTGAACGCTGCTTGTTCAGCGGAAGCTTCACTATCGCTGAGAGGGTATGAAACTCCATGCCAAGATATGTCAGCGATTGGGTCGGTGTCAGATTTGACTTTGGAAAATTGATGATCCACCCGAAACTCTGGAGAGTCTCCAGAGTAGCGGTGAGGCTGTGCTGGCATGCCTCTTGAGAGGGAGCCTTGACCAGCAGATCGTCTAAGTAAGGGATCACCGAGTGACCCTGAGAGTGAAGGATCGCAACTACTGCAGCCATGACCTTGGTGAAAACCCGTGGGGCTGTCGCCAGGCCGAACGGCAGTGCCACGAACTGAAGGTGTTCGTCTCCTATGGCGAAGCGCAGGAAGCGCTGATGCTCTGGAGCAATCGGTACGTGGAGATAAGCATCTTTGATATCGATCGATGCAAGGAAATCTCCTTGGGACATTGAGGCGATGACGGAGCGGAGGGATTCCATCCGGAACCGCCTGGTCTTTACGTGTTTGTTGAGCAGTTTTAGGTCCAGGACAGGACGGAAAGACCCGTCCTTCTTTGGAACCACAAACAGGTTGGAGTAAAAACCGTGACCCTGTTGCTGAAGAGGAACAGGGACCACCACTCCTTCTGTCTTCAGAGTGCCCAGCGCCTGCAGAAGAGCATCGGCTCGCTCGGGAGGCGGAGATGTTCTGAAAAATCGAGTCGGAGGACGAGAGCTGAACTCTATCCTGTAACCGTGAGACAGAATGTCTGTCACCCAACGGTCTTTTACCTGTGGCAGCCAAGTGTCGGAAAAGCGGGAGAGCCTGCCACCGACCGAGGTTTTGTGTGAGGAGGCCGTAAGTCATGAGGAAGCCGCCTTGGTAGCGGCACCTCCGGCGGTCTTTTTAGGGCGTGACTTAGACCGCCATGGATCGGAGTTCCTCTGATCCTTCTGAGGCCTTCTGTACGAGGAGAATTGGGACCTGCCCGCACCCGAAAGGACCGAAACCTCGACTGTCCCCTCCTCTGTTGGGGTAATTTTGGTTTGGCCTGGGGTAAGGATGTTTCCTTTCCCTTGGATTGTTTGATGATTTCATCCAGCCTCTCACCAAACAAACGGTCGCCAGAAAATGGCAAACCGGTTAAGCACTTTTTGGAAGCCGAATCTGCCTTCCATTCCCGTAGCCACAAGGCCCTGCGTATTGCCACCGAATTGTCGGCTGCAACCGCCGTACGGCTCGCAGAGTCCAGGACAGCATTAATAGCGTAGGACGCAAATGCCGACGTTTGAGAAGTTATGGACGCCACTTGCGGCGCAGACGTACGTGTGAGTGCGTCAATTTGCGCTTGACCCGCTGCAATAGCTTGGAGTGCCCATACGGCTGCGAATGCTGGAGCAAAAGCCGCGCCGATAGCTTCATAGATGGATTTCAACCAGAGCTCCGTCTGTCAGTGGCATCCTTGAGCGAAGCCCCATCTTCAACTGCAACTATGGATCTAGCCGCCAGTCTGGAGATTGGAGGATCCACCTTGGGACACTGAGTCCAGCCCTTGACCACGTCAGGGGGGAAGGGATAACGTGTATCCTTAAGGCGCTTGGAAAAACGCTTATCTGGACAAACTCTGTGTTTCTGGACTGTCTCTCTGAAGTCGGAGTGATCCAGAAACATACTCGTTGTACGCTTGGGGAACCTGAAACGGAATTTCTCCTGCTGAGAGGCTGACTCCTCTACTGGAGGAGCTGAGGGAGAAAGATCCAACATTTGATGTATGGACGCGATAAGATCATTCACTATGGCGTCACCATCAGGAGTATCAAGGTTGAGAGCGGCCTCAGGATCAGAATCCTGATCAGCTACCTCCGCTTCATCATACAGAGAGTCCTCCCGCTGAGACCCTGAACAATGTGATGAGGTCGAGGGGATTTCCCAGCGAGCTCGCTTAGGCGGTCTGGGGCTGCGGTCCGTGTCAGAGACCTCACCCTGGGATCTATGAGACACCCCGGGGGAACAGTGTTGTTCCAACTGAGGGGAACCAGGGGACAATGATTCCACAGTGCCCATGGTCTGAGATACCGGTCTGGACTGCAAAGCTTCTAGTATCTTAGCCATAGTCTCAGAAAGCCTTTCAGTAAAAACTGTAAACTCCGTCCCTGTCACCTGGACAGTGTTAGCAGGTGGTTCCCACTGGGCCCCCCTTAGCAGAGGCTCCGGCTGAGTAAGTGCCACAGGGGCCGAGCAGTGCACACAATGAGGGTCAGTGGAACCTGCCGGTAGCGAGGTCGTACATGCGGCGCAGGCAGCATAGTAAGCCTGTGTTTTGGCACCCCTGCCTCTTGTGGGTGCCATGCTGTTGTCTCCCCTGAGCAACACAATAGGGTATACAGCCAGAAATCAACTGTGCACCATACAGTGTAAAGTATAGCCTATAAACATATAATCTATAATTACACTTCTGCACTAGTGGGGCCAGCACCTCAGGAGCTGCTTACCGCCCGCTTGAAGCGGTTGTGTGGCCACCAGAATCCCTGCCTGGGTCCCCCAGAGCTTGTCTCCCCTCTGCAGCGTCAGGGGAGCTGACAGGAATGGCTGCCGGCGTCCTGAGGAGAGGAGGGAGCCGTGGGCGTGACCCAGAAAGTGCGGGAACTGGTGCCCCACTGTGCACAGTGAGGGGGGTGGAGTATGTAAAGCATGCTCCAGCCCTCAGTGCTGCCGTCCTGTACAGCGTCCCGCCCTTCACCTGACTGGCAGGGCTGGGGGCGGGAAGAAAAAGAGACTAGGCCGCAAAAGCCGGGGACTCGAGTTATAAGCGCGGCCGCCGTATAAGCGCGGTCGGCGCGGAAGTCCCCGGCGCACTAACAGTCCCAGCCGCGCCGCAGTGATAACAATGGCAGCGGCGGTCAGCGCGGCAGTCCCCATACACTAACACACTCAGCGACGCTGCAGTGTGTAATGGCACAAACGCAGTCAGCGCCGCGGTCCCCGGTGCACTAGCACACCCAGCAATGCTGGAGTGTTGCTGTGCGCGGTCCCCACGGGGACACAGAGTACCTCAAAGTAGCAGGGCCATGTCCCTGAACGATACTCGGCTCCTATCCAGCAGAGTCCTCAGGAGCTGTGGATGGAGCACGGTCTCAGTGCCTGGAGACCGATAGGATCCCACTTCACCCAGAGCCCTAAGGGGGATGGGGAAGGAAAACAGCATGTGGGCTCCAGCCTCCGTACCCGCAATGGATACCTCAACCTTAACAACACCGCCGACAAGAGTGGGGTGAGAAGGGAGCATGCTGGGGGCCCTGTTATGGGCCCTCTTTTCTTCTATCCGACATAGTCAGCAGCTGCTGCTGACTAATCTGTGGAGATGTGCTGTGCATGTCTGCCTCCTTCGCACAAAGCAAAAAACTGAGGAGCCCGTGGGAGCACGGGGGGTGTATAGGCAGAAGGGGAGGGGCTTTACACTTTTAGTGTAATACTTTGTGCGGCCTCCGGAGGCATAGCCTATACACCCAATTGTCTGGGTCTCCCAATGGAGCGACAAAGAAAAATAAAATATGTACTCTAACACCATAACGATACTTGCCTCACAGACACAGAATGAAGAAAGTTGAAGAAGTAGCGCAGGACGGACACGGTCTGGTCGGACATTAGGCAGGAGATGAGCATAGTTGCAGAGGTCCTTTCCTCATCACTTCCCAAATTCTGAGCCTTGAACAAAGCGTCCTGGAGATCCGCAGGCAGGACGGGATCCGGCAATTCTCTGAAAAACTGCTTGAGGATGCAAGCAACATCGTACGGGGGCGCATCCGAGAGACCCGCTTCTCCTTTTTCCAGCTTTGCCTGTGGAAAGTGCAATAAAACAGGCTCCATTTCCACTTCTTATTGAATACTCTTATTTTACTTTATGTACAGATCAGGAATATAGCACCGTGTAGGACACCTCCACCGCTATACACAGGCTCGTGTATGACAGATCGCACCAGTGTTCTTTATATGGAAAGTGCTGTATTATTACACAGCGCAGAAATAAAACCTACAACAATACAATACCTGAACATTCAGTGTAAGGATCTGCGCCTACCTTCAGCTGTTTCTGCCTCACAACCGACCCAGACTTCCGAAAAAGTCCTTCGGTCTGTACATGCTCCTCCAAGTACTTGCAGGTAGCAACGAGAAACCTGGTGTAGATAGAAAGTACATTATATAAATCGCAAATAAAACATTGGCGACTGCTAAACTTATACACAGTGCCTTGCAAAAGTATTCAGCCCCCTTGAATTTTTCAACCTTTTCCCACATTTCAGGCTTCAAACAAAGATAAAAATGTTAATGTTCTGGTGAAGAATCAACAACAAGTGGACACAATTGTGAAGAGGAACAATATTTATTACTTATTTTAAACTTTTATAGAAAAGAAACTGAAAATTGGGGCGTGCAATATTATTCATCCCCTTTACTTTCAGTGCAGCAAACTCACTCCAGAAGTTGATCGAGGATCTCTGAATGATCCAATGTTGTCCTAAATGTCTGATGATGATAAATATAAGCCCCTGTGTGTAATCAAGTCTCTGTATAAATGCCCCTGCTCTGTGATAGTCTCAGTGTTCTGTATAAAGCACACAGAGCATCATGAAGACCAAGGAACACAACAGGCAGGTCCGTGATACTGTTGTGGAGAAGTTTAAAGCCGGATTTGGTTACAAAAAGATTTCCAAAACTTTTAACATCCTAAGAATCCCTGTGCAAGCGATCATATTCAAATGTAAGGAGCCTCATACCACTGCAAATCTACCAAGACCCTGCCGTCCATCCAAACTTTCATCTCAAACAAGGAGAAGACTGATCAGAGATGCAGCCAAGAGACCCATGATCCCTCTGGATGACCTGCAGAGATCTACAGCTGAGGTGGGAGAGTCTGTCCATAGGACAACAATCAATTGTACACTGTACAAATCTGGCCTTTATGGAAGAATGGCAAGAAGAAATACATTTCTCAAAGATATCCATAAAAAGTGTTGTTTAAAGTTTGCCAGAAGCCACCTGGAGACACCAAACATGTGGAGGAAGGTGCTCTGGTCAGATGAAACCAAATTCAAACTATTTGGGCACAATGCCAAACGATATGTTTAGCGTAAAAGCAACACAGCTCATCACCCTGAACACACCATCCCCACTGTCAAACATGGTGGTGGCAGCATCATGGTTTGGGTCTGCTTTCCTTCAGCAGGGATAGGGAAGATGGTTAAAATTGATGGGAAGATGGATGGAGCCAAATACAGGACCATTCTTGAAGAAAACCTGTTGGAGTCTGCAAAAGACCTGAGACTGGGACGGAGATTTGTCTTCCAACAAGACAATGATCCCAAACAAAGCAAAATCCACAATGGAATGGTTCACAAATAAACGTATCCAGGTGTTAGAATGGCCAAGTCATAGTCCAGACCTGAACCCAATCGAGAATCTGTGGAAAGAGCTGAAAGAAGGGAATTTTGTTTACTTACCGTAAATTCCTTTTCTTCTAGCTCCAATTGGGAGACCCAGACAATTGGGTGTATAGCTTCTGCCTCCGGAGGCCACACAAAGTATTACACTTAAAAGTGTAAACCCCTCCCCTCTACCTATACACCCCCCCGTGCATCACGGGCTCCTCAGTTTTGGTGCAAAAGCAGGAAGGAGGAAACTTATAAATTGGTCTAAGGTAAATTCAATCCGAAGGATGTTCGGAGAACTGAAAACCATGAACCAAAGGAACAATTCAACATGAACAACATGTGTACACAAAAAAACAACAGCCCGAAGGGAACTGGGGCGGGTGCTGGGTCTCCCAATTGGAGCTAGAAGAAAAGGAATTTACGGTAAGTAAACAAAATTCCCTTCTTTGTCGCTCCATTGGGAGACCCAGACAATTGGGACGTCCAAAAGCAGTCCCTGGGTGGGTAAAAGAATACCTCGGTAAAAGAGCCGTAAAACGGCCCCTTCCTACAGGTGGGCAACCGCCGCCTGAAGGACTCGCCTACCTAGGCTGGCATCTGCCGAAGCATAGGTATGCACTTGATAGTGTTTCGTGAAAGTGTGCAGACTCGACCAGGTAGCCGCCTGACACACCTGCTGAGCCGTAGCCTGGTGCCACAAAGCCCAGGACGCACCCACGGCTCTGGTAGAATGAGCCTTCAGCCCTGAAGGAACCGGAAGCCCAGAAGAACGGTAGGCTTCCAGAATTGGTTCCTTGATCCACCGAGCCAAGGTTGACTTAGAAGCCTGCGACCCTTTACGCTGGCCAGCGACAAGGACAAAGAGCGCATCCGAGCGTCGCAGGGGCGCCGTACGAGAAATGTAGAGTCTGAGTGCTCTCACCAGATCCAACAAGTGCAAATCCTTTTCACATTGGTGAACTGGATGAGGACAAAAAGAAGGTAAGGAGATATCCTGATTGAGATGAAAAGGGGATACCACCTTCGGGAGAAATTCCGGAACCGGACGCAGAACCACCTTGTCCTGGTGAAACACCAGGAAGGGGGCTTTGCATGACAGCGCTGCTAGCTCAGACACTCTTCGAAGTGATGTGACTGCTACTAGGAAGACCACCTTCTGTGAAAGGCGTGAAAGAGAAATATCCCTCATTGGCTCGAAGGGTGGATTCTGAAGAGCCGTTAGCACCCTGTTCAGATCCCAGGGTTCTAGCGGACGCTTGTAAGGAGGGACTATGTGGCAAACCCCCTGCAGGAACGTGGGTACCTGTGGAAGCCTGGCTAGACGCTTTTGAAAAAACACAGAGAGCGCAGAGACTTGTCCCTTAAGGGAGCCGAGAGACGAAGGGAATTTTGTTACTTACCGTAAATTCCTTTTCTTCTAGCTCCTATTGGGAGACCCAGACGATTGGGTGTATAGTACTGCCTCCGGAGGCCACACAAAGCATTACACTAAAAAGCGTAAGGCCCCTCCCCTTCTGGCTATACACCCCCAGTGGGATCACTGGCTCACCAGTTTTAGTGCAAAAGCAAGAAGGAGGAAAGCCAATAACTGGTTTAAACAAATTCACTCCGAAGTAACATCGGAGAACTGAAAACCATTCAACATGAACAACATGTGTACCCGAAAAACAACCAAAAATCCCGAAGGACAACAGGGCGGGTGCTGGGTCTCCCAATAGGAGCTAGAAGAAAAGGAATTTACGGTAAGTAACAAAATTCCCTTCTTCGGCGCTCCATTGGGAGACCCAGACGATTGGGACGTCCAAAAGCTGTCCCTGGGTGGGTAAAAAAAATACCTCATGTTAGAGCTGCAAAGACAGCCCTCCCCTACGGGGAGGCAACTGCCGCCTGCAGGACTCTTCTACCTAGGCTGGCATCCGCCGAAGCATAGGTATGCACCTGATAATGTTTGGTGAAAGTGTGCAGACTCGACCAGGTAGCTACCTGGCACACCTGTTGAGCCGTAGCCTGGTGTCGTAATGCCCAGGACGCACCCACGGCTCTGGTAGAATGGGCCTTCAGCCCTGATGGAACCGGAAGCCCCGCAGAACGGTAGGCTTCCAGAATTGGTTCCTTGATCCATCGAGCCAGGGTGGATTTTGCAGCCTGCGATCCCTTGCGCTGACCAGTGACAAGGACAAAGAGTGCATCCGAGCGGCGCAGGGGCGCCGTGCGGGAATGTAGATTCTGGGTGCTCTACACCAGATCCAACAATGCAAGCCATTACATATCGATGAAATGGATAACAGGAAGGTAAGGAGATATCCTGATTGTGATAAAAAGGGGATACCACCTTAGGGAGAAACTCTGGGATCGGACGCAGCACTACCTTATCTTGGTGAACACCAGGAAGGGAGCTTTGGATGACCGCGCTGCTAGTTCGGACACTCTCCGAAGAGACGTGACCGCTACCAGAAAGGCCACTTTCTGTGAAAGTCGAGAAAGTGAAAACATCCCTCAGAGGCTCGAAGGGCGGCTCCTGGAGAGCAATTAATACCCTGTGCAGATCCCATGGGTCTAACGGCCTCCTGTACGGAGGGACAATGTGATAACCCCCCTGCAGGAACGTGCGTACCTGAGGAAGTCATACTAGGCGCTTCTGAAAGAATACCGACAGCGCTGCGACTTGTCCTTTAAGGGAGCCGAGCGACAAACCTTTTCCCAATCCAGATGCAGGAAGGGAGGAAAAAGGAGACAATGCAAATGGCCAGGGAGACACTCCCGAAGCAGAGCACCAAGATAAGAATATCTTCCACGTCTTGTGGTAGATCTTGGCAGACGTCGGCTTCCTAGCCCGTCTCATGGTGGCAATGACGTCTTGAGATAATCCTGAAGACGCCAGGATCTCGGACTCGATGGCCATACAGTCAGGATCAGGGCCGTAGAATTCAGTGGAAAAAACGGCCCTTGGGACAGTAAGTCTGGCCGGTCTGAGAGTGCCCACGGTTGGCCGACCGTGAGATGCCACAGATCCGGGAACCACGACCTCCTCGGCCAGTCTGGGACGACGAGGATGGCGCGGTGGCAAGCGGAGCTGAGCTTGCGTAGCACTCTGGGCAACAGTGCCAGAGATGGAAACACATAGGGTAGCTGGAACTGCGACCAATCATGAACTAGGGCGCCCGCCGCCAGAGCTCTTTGCTCGTGAGACCGCGCCATGAAAATCGGGACCTTGTTGTTGTGCCGAGACGCCATTAGGTCGACGTCCGGCATCCCCCAGCTGCTACAGATTTCCTGACACCATTCTGGGTGCAGAGGCCATTCCCCTGCGTCCATGCCCAGGCGACTGAGGAAGTCTGCTTCCCAATTTTCTACGCCCGGGATGTGAACTGCGGATATGGTGGATGCTCTGTCCCCCACCCACGTCAGAATCCGCCGGATTGCCTGGTAGGCTTGGCGATGCGTGTTCCGCCTTGGTGGGCGATGTCTGCCACCGCTGTGGAATTGTCCGACTGAATTCGGATCCGTTTTCCTTCCAGCCACTGCTGGAAGGCTTGCAGGGCAAGATACACTGCCCAGATTTCCAGAACATTGATCCGAAGGATGGACTCCTGTGAAGAGAGTCCTTGACCGTCTGAGAAGGGAAACGTTCCTGTCTAGGGACGTCGACTCCCCAACCCATTGGCAAAGCATGTCCCATTGAAGTGGACGCAGATGAAACTGCGCGAAAGTGACTGCCTCTGCATGAGGCGTCTTAAGGGGTGTGACTGGCCTTGAAGGAGAGACTGCACCCCCGTCTGTAGTGAACGCTGCTTGTCCAGCGGAAGCTTCACTATCGCTGAGGGAGTTTGAAACTCCATGCCCAGATATGTCAGCGATTGGGTCGGTGCCCGATGTAACCTTGAAAAGTTGATGATCCACCCGAAACTCTGGAGAGTCTCCAGCGCCCCGTTCAGGCTGTGTTGGCATGCCTCTTGAGAGGGTGCCTTGACAAGTGGATCGTCCCAGTAAGGATCACAGAGTGACCCTGAGAGTGCAGGAGTGCTCCCACTGCTGCCCTGAACTTGGTGAAAACCCGTAGGGCTGTCGCCAGACCGAAGGGCAGGGCTACGCACTGAAGATGCTCGTCTTCAATAACGAAACGTAGCAAACGCTAGTGCTCTGGAGCAATCGGCACGTGGAGATAAGCATCCTGATATCTATTGATGCTAGGAAATCTCTTTGAGACATTGAGGCAATGACGGAGCGGAGGGTTACATCCGGAACCGCCTGGCCTTCACGTGCTTGGTGAGCAGTTTTAGTTCCAGAACGGAACGGAAAGAGCCACCCTTTTTTGGCACCCCAATCAGATTAGAGGAAAAAACCGTGTCTTGTTCCTGAAGAGGAACAGGGATTACCACTCCTTCTGCCTGCAGAAGAGCCTCGGCTCGGTGGGGGGGGGGGGGGGGGGGGGGGGGTTTCCTGTACACATGAGACACAATGTCTCTCACCCACCGGTCTGTGACCTGCGGCAGCTAAATGTCGCCAAGCGGGAGAGTCTGCCACCAACCGCGGATGCGGAGAGAGAGAGCTGAAGTCATGAGGAGACCGCCTTGGTAGCGGTTCCTCCTGCAGCCTTCCTTGGGCGTGATTGAGCCCGGCCGGAATTTGAGCCCCTCTGAGCCTTTTGAGCCCTTTTGGACGAGGACAATTGGGACCTGCCCGAGCCTGGGAAGGACCGAAACCTCGACTGTCCCCCCAGGACAGCATTACTAGGGTAAGTCGCAATGCAGACATTGCGAGGTTAAGGACACCACCTGCGGCACAGATGTACATGTGCTCAAGACCAGCTGCGCAAGACCAGCTGAAAAAGCTTAGAGTGCCCATACGGCTGCGAATGCCGGAGCAACCGACACGCTGATAGCTTCACAGACAGATTTCAACCAGAGGTCCATCTGTCTGTCAATGGCATCTTTAAGTGACGTCCCATCTCCACTGCAACTATGGCTCTAGCCGCAAGCCTGGAGATTGGGGGATCCACCTTTGGACCCTGGGTCCAGCGCTTTACCACGTCAGGGGGAAGGGATAACGTGTATCCTTAATACGTTTGGAGAAAACGCTTATCTGGTAAGCGTGGTGTTTCTGAACTGCTTCTCTGAAGTCAGCGTGGCCAGAAAAGTACTCAATATACGCATGAGATACTGAAAAAGGATTTCTCCTGCTGTGAAGCTGACTCCTCCACTGGGGGAGCTGAGGGAGAAATATCCAACATTCCATTGATGGACGCTATAAGATCATTCACTATGGCGTCACCATCCGGTGTATCCGGATTGAGAGCGATGTCAGGACCAAAGCCCTGATCAGCTACGTCTGCCTCATCATACAGAGAGTCCTCCCGCTGGGACCTTGACCAGTGATGAAGCCGAGTGCCGCACCCAGCGAGCTAGCTTAGGCTGTCTGGGACTGCCGTCCGTGTCAGAGCCTTCACCCTGGAATGCCTGGGACCCCCCCGGAGCACTGATTATGTTCCAAATGAGGGTGGCCAGGGAGCATTAATCAAGATTGCCCATGGCCTGTCTGGACTGCAAAGTCTCTATCCCATGACAATCTATCAGCCGAAACTGCAACTCCGTCCCTGTCCCTGGACAGGGTTCACAGGTGGTTCCTTTGGCCACCTCTAGTAGAGACCCCGGCTGACCAAGTGCTACAGGGGTGCATTGCACACAATGGGGGTCAGTGGAACCTGCCGGTGGAACAGTATCACATGCAGGAAAAGCAGCATAGAAAGCCTGTGTTGCTTTTTTGCTGCTGTATTCTAGCCATCTATGCAATGTATAGCATACAAGCATAAACACTTCAGCACATGCAATACAAGCAGCATAGAAAGCCTGTGCCTTGGCACCCTTGCTTTTTTGCTGCTGTTGTCCAGCCATCTAGGAGAATACAGCCAAGAGTAGCGACCGTACAGTGCAATGTATAGCATACAAGCATAAGTACAAATGAACACTTCAGCACATGCAGTACAAGCAGCATAGAAAACCTGTGCCTTGGCACCCTTGCTTTTTTGCTGCTGTTGTCCAGCCCTCTAGGAGAATATAGCCAAGAGTAGCGACCGTACAGTGCAATGTATAGCATACAAGCATAAGTACAAATGAACACTTCAGCGCATGCAATACAAGCAGCCTAGAAAAACTGTGCCTTAGCACCCTTGCTTTTTTGCTGCTGTTTTCTCGCCATCTAGGAGGGCATATAGCCAAAGATAGCGACCGTACAGTGCAGTGTATAGCATACAAGCATAAACTACAAATGGACACTTCGGTATTTAGTGGGGTCAGCACTTCAGGTGCTGCTTACCGCCCGCCTATAACGCGGGTGTGTGGTCGCCAGAGCCCTGTGAGTGGTTGCCCAGAGCATGTCTCCGTTCCCCAGCTCGGACTGCGTGCAGGAATGGCTGCCGGCGTCCTTCTCCAGCTCGTGTGACGAGGGGCGGGCCGTGGGCGTGCCCCAGACAAGAGCGGGAAACTGGCGTCCCACTGTGTCCAGTGAAGGGGGCTGGAGAATGCAAAGCAGACTCCAGCCCTCGGCGCTGACTATCTGTACAGCGTCCCGCCTCACCCCTGACTGGCAGGGCTGGAGGCGGGAACGAAACGAAAACTAGGCCGCAAAGCCGGGGACTCGAGTAATAAGCGCGGCCGTCCATGTGCACGGCCAGCGCGGAAGTCCCCGGCGCACCACAAGTCCCAGCCGCGCCAATGTAAAAAACACCCAGCAGCGGCCGGCGCGGCAGTTCCCAATACATAAAGTCACTCAGCAAAGCTGTAGTGAATAATAGCACGAGCGCTCCGCGCTGTTGCCCCCGGCGCACTAACACTCCCAGCAATGCTGGTGTGTGTGTGCGCGATGTGTACGGGGACACAGAGTACCTTAATGTAGCAGGGCCTGTCCCTGACGATACTCAGCTCCATATCCAGCAGGTTCTCTGGGTCTGTGGATGGAGCCCGGTCTCAGTGCCTGGAGACCTGTAAGATCCCACTTCGCCCAGAGCCCTGAGGGGGGATGGGGAAGGAAAACAGCATGTGGGCTCCAGCCTCCGTACCCGCAATGGGTACCTCAACCTTAACAAACACCCGACAAAAGTGGGGTGAGAAGGGAGCATGCTGGGGGCCCTAGTATGGGCCCTCTTTTCTTCCATCCGACATAGTCAGCAGCTGCTGCTGACTAAAAATAGTGGAGCTATGCGTGGATGTCTGACCTCCTTCGCACAAAGCAGAAAACTGGTGAGCCAGTGATCCCAGTGGGGGTGTATAGCCAGAAGGGGAGGGGCCTTACACTTTTTAGTGTAATGCTTTGTGTGGCCTCCGGAGGCAGTACTATACACCCAATCGTCTGGGTCTCCCAATGGAGCGCCGAAGAAAAACCCTTTTCCATTCCGGATTGAAGGAAGGACAGAAAAGTGGGCAAAGCAAATGGCCAGGGAGTAAAACCCTGATCAGAGCACCAGGATAAGAAGATCCTCCACGTCCTGTGGTAGATCTTGGCGGACGTTGGTTTCCTGGCCTGTCTCATAGTGGCAATGACCTCTTGAGATAACCCTGAAGACGCTAGGATCCAGGACTCAATGGCCACACAGTCAGGTTGAGGGCCGCAGAATTCAGATGGAAAAATGGCCCTTGAGACAGCAAGTCTGGTCGGTCTGGTAGTGCCCACGGTTGGCCCACCGTGAGATGCCACAGATCCGGGTACCACGACCTCCTCGGCCAGTCTGGAGCGACGAGGATGGCGCGGCGGCAGTCGGACCTGATCTTGCGTAACACTCTGGGCAGCATTGCCAGAGGAGGAAACACATAAGGTAGTCGAAACTGCGACCAATCCTGAACTAATGCGTCCGCCGCCAGAGCTCTGTGATCTTGAGACCGTGCCATGAATGCCGGGACTTTGTTGTTGTGCCGAGACGCCATGAGATCGACGTCCGGCGTTCCCCAGCGGCAACAGATCTCTTGAAACACGTCCGGGTGAAGAGACCATTCCCCTGCGTCCATGCCCTGGCGACTGAGAAAGTCTGCTTCCCAGTTTTCTACGCCCGGGATGTGAACTGCGGAGATGGTGGAGGTTGTGGCTTCCACCCACAGCAGAATCCGCCGAACTTCCTGGAAGGCTTGCCGACTGCGTGTGCCGCCTTGGTGGTTGATGTATGCCACCGCCGTGGCGTTGTCCGACTGAATTCGGATCTGCCTGCCTTCCAGCCACGGCTGGAACGCCTTTAGGGCTAGATACACTGCCCTTATCTCCAGAACATTGATCTGAAGGGAGGACTCTGGCTGAGTCCAGGTACCCTGAGCCCTGTGGTGGAGAAAGACCGCTCCCCACCCTGACAGACTCGCGTCCGTCGTGACCACAGCCCAGGATGGGGGTAGGAAGGATTTCCCCTTCGACAGAGAAGTGGGAAGAAGCCACCACTGGAGGGAGGCCTTGGCTGCCCGAGAAAGGGAGACGTTCCTGTCGAGGGACGTCGACTTCCTGTCCCATTTGCGGAGAATGTCCCATTGAAGTGGACGCAGATGAAACTGCGCAAAAGGAACTGCCTCCATTGCTGCCACCATCTTCCCTAGGAAGTGCATGAGGCGCCTCAAGGGGTGCGACTGGGCTCGAAGGAGAGATTGCACCCCTGTTTGTAGTGAACGCTGTTTGTCCAGCGGAAGCTTCACTATCGCTGAGAGAGTATGAAACTCCATGCCGAGATATGTCAGTGATTGGGCCGGTGTCAATTTTGACTTTGGGAAATTGATGATCCACCCGAATCTCTGGAGAGTCTCCAGAGCAATGTTCAGGCTGTGTTGGCATGCCACCCGAGAGGGTGCCTTGACTAGGAGATCGTCTAAGTAAGGGATCACCGAGTGTCCCTGAGAGTGTACGACTGCTACCACTGTTGCCATGACCTTGGTGAAGACCCGTGGGGCTGTCGCCAGGCCGAAAGGCAGTGCCACGAACTGAAGGTGTTCGTCCCCGATGGCGAAACGCAGGAAGCGCTGATGCTCTGGTGCAATCGGCACGTGGAGATAAGCATCCCTGATGTCGATTGATGCTAGGAAGTCTCCTTGGGACATTGATGCGATGACGGAGCGGAGAGATTCCATCCGGAACCGCCTGGTTTTCACGTGTCTGTTGAGCAGTTTTAGGTCCAGAACGGGACGGAAAGATCCGTCCTTTTTTGGCACCACAAACAAGTTGGAGTAAAAACCGTGGCCCCATTGCTGAAGGGGAACAGGGATCACCACTCCTTCTGCCTTCAGAGTGCTCACTGCCTGAAGAAGAGCTTCGGCTCGCTCGGGGGGCGGAGATGTTCTGAAGAAACGAGTCGGAGGACGAGAGCTGAACTCTATCCTGTAACCGTGAGACAGAATGTCTCTCACCCATCGGTCTTGGACATGTGGCAACCAGGCGTCGCCAAAGCGGGAGAGCCTGCCACCGACCGAGGATGCGGTTTGGGGAGGCCGAAAGTCATGAGGAGGCCGCTTTGGGAGCGGTTCCTCCGGCGGTCTTCTTAGGACGTGACTTAGACCGCCATGAATCGGAGTTCCTCTGACCCTTCTGTGGCCTGTTGGACGAGGAGAATTGAGATCTGGCTGAGGGCCGAAAGGACCGAAACCTCGATTGTACCTTCCGTTGTGGAGGTCTGTTTGGTTTGGACTGGGGTAAGGACGAGTCCTTTCCCTTGGATTGTTTAAGGATTTCATCCAATCGCTCGCCAAACAGGCGGTCGCCAGAAAATGGCAACCCGGTTAAGAACTTTTTGGAAGCAGAGTCTGCCTTCCATTCACGTAGCCACATGGCCCTGCGGACTGCCACCGAATTGGCGGATGCTACCGCCGTACGGCTCGCAGAGTCCAGGACAGCATTCATGGCGTAGGACGCAAACGCCGATGCCTGAGAGGTTAAGGACACAACCTGCGGAGTAGAGGCACGTGTGACTGCATTAATCTCAGACAGACAAGCTGAGATAGCTTGGAGTGCCCATACGGCTGCGAATGCCGGAGCAAAGGACGCGCCAATAGCTTCATAGATGGATTTCATCAGGAGCTCTATCTGCCTGTCAGTGGCATCCTTGAGTGATGCACCATCTGCCACTGCAACTATGGATCTAGCCGCCAGTCTAGAGACTGGAGGATCCACCTTGGGACACTGAGCCCAACCCTTGACTACGTCAGGGGGGAAGGGATAACGTGTGTCATTAAGGCGCTTAGTAAAGCGCTTATCTGGAAAAGCTCGGTGTTTCTGGACTGTATCTCTGAAGTCGGAGTGATCAAGAAGAAGGGAATTTTGTTACTTACCGTAAATTCCTTTTCTTCTAGCTCTTATTGGGAGACCCAGACGATTGGGTGTATAGCTACTGCCTCCGGAGGCCACACAAAGCATTACACTAAAAAGTGTAAGGCCCCTCCCCTTCTGGCTATACACCCCCAGTGGGATCACTGGCTCACCAGTTTTAGTGCAAAAGCAAGAAGGAGGAAAGCCAATAACTGGTTTAAACAAATTCACTCCGAGTAACATCGGAGAACTGAAAACCGTTCAACATGAACAACATGTGTACCCGCAAACAAACCAAAAATCCCGAAGGACAACAGGGCGGGTGCTGGGTCTCCCAATAAGAGCTAGAAGAAAAGGAATTTACGGTAAGTAACAAAATTCCCTTCTTCTTCGGCGCTCTATTGGGAGACCCAGACGATTGGGACGTCCAAAAGCTGTCCCTGGGTGGGTAAAGAAATACCTCATGTTAGAGCTGCAAGACAGCCCTCCCCTACGGGGAGGCAACTGCCGCCTGCAGGACTCTTCTACCTAGGCTGGCGTCCGCCGAAGCATAGGTATGCACCTGATAATGTTTGGTGAAAGTGTGCAGACTCGACCAGGTAGCTGCCTGGCACACCTGTTGAGCCGTAGCCTGGTGTCGCAATGCCCAGGATGCACCCACGGCTCTGGTAGAATGGGCCTTCAGCCCTGATGGAACCGGAAGCCCAGCAGAACGGTAGGCTTCAAGAATTGGTTCTTTGATACATCGAGCCAGGGTGGCCTTAGAAGCCTGCGACCCTTTGCGCTTACCAGCGACCAGGACAAAGAGTGCATCCGAACGGCGCAAGGGCGCCGTGCGGGAAATGTAGATTCTGAGTGCTCTCACCAGATCTAACAAATGTAAATCCTTCTCATACCGATGAACTGCATGAGGACAAAACGAAGGCAACGAGATATCCTGATTAAGATGAAAAGAGGATACCACCTTCGGGAGAAACTCCTGAATGGGGCGCAGCACTACCTTGTCCTGGTGGAAGACCAGGAAGGGAGCCTTGGATGATAGTGCTGCCAGCTCAGACACTCTCCGAAGAGATGTGATCGCTACCAGAAAAGCCACTTTCTGTGATAGTCTAGAACAGGGGTGGGGAACCTCCGGCCCGCGGGCCGTATGCGGCCCGCCATGACCTTTTCTGCGGCCCCCGGGCACATTCCACAGTCCACAGAGCTCGGGAGGCAGCAGCGTCTTGCTTGCTGCTGGCCCTTTAAACCCTGTATGGCTTACGTCCTCATGCTAGCGTGAGGACGTACTTTGTGGGTGGAGTAAGCGCTCAACTCGCTCTTTTTCCACAGAAGAGAAGCTACTACCTCAGCGTCCGACAGGTGTGTTTGTGCTCCCATGCCTGTGTGTGCCCCTGCACATCCCCACTGCAGCCTGTGCTCCGTGCAGCGTCTCATCCTCCTCACTCTCCCCCCACGGCAGCCTGTGCTCCTCACTCTCCCCCACGGCAGCCTGTGCTCCTCACTCTCCCCCACGGCAGCCTGTCCCCCTGTGGCCTCCCCACGGCAGCCTGTGCCCCTGTCGCCTCCACACTGCTGCCTATGCCCCTGCGGCCTCCACACTGCTGCCTGTGCCCCCCTGGTATGTCAGAACCCCTAGCAATGTCCTTATATTTCTCCCAGCCCTCCCAAGTGATATATAATCCTCCCCAGTGATATATAATCCTCCCCAGTGATATATAATCCTCCCCAGTGATATATAATCCTCCCCAGTGATATATAATCCTCCCCAGTGATGTCTAGTCCTCGCAGCCCTCCCCAGTGATGTCTAGTCCTCGCAGCCCTCCCCAGTGATGTCTAGTCCTCGCAGACCTCCCCAGTGATGTCTAGTCCTCCCAGCCCTCCCCAGTGATGTCTAGTCCTCCCAGTCCTCCCCAGTGATGTCTAGTCCTCCCAGCCCTCCACAGTGATGTCTAGTCCTCCCAGCCCTCCACAGTGATGTCTAGTCCTCCCAGCCCTCCACAGTGATGTCTAGTCCTCCCAGCCCTCCACAGTGATGTCTAGTCCTCCCAGCCCTCCCCAGTGATGTCTAGTCCTCCCAGCCCTCCCCAGTGATGTCTAGTCCTCCCAGCCCTCCCCAGTGATGTCTAGTCCTCCCAGCCCTCCCCAGTGATGTCTAGTCCTCCCAGCCCTCCCCAGTGATGTCTAGTCCTCGCAGCCCTCCCCAGTGATGTCTAGTCCTCCCAGCCCTCCACAGTGATGTCTAGTCCTCCCAGCCCTCCACAGTGATGTCTAGTCCTCCCAGCCCTCCCCAGTGATGTCTAGTCCTCCCAGCCCTCCCCAGTGATGTCTAGTCCTCCCAGCCCTCCCCAGTGATGTCTAGTCCTCCCAGCCCTCCCCAGTGATGTCTAGTCCTCCCAGCCCTCCCCAGTGATGTCTAGTCCTCGCAGCCCTCCCCAGTGATGTCTAGTCCTCCCAGCCCTCCACAGTGATGTCTAGTCCTCCCAGCCCTCCACAGTGATGTCTAGTCCTCCCAGCCCTCCCCAGTGATGTCTAGTCCTCGCAGCCCTCCCCAGTGATGTCTAGTCCTCGCAGCCCTCCCCAGTGATGTCTAGTCCTCCCAGCCCTCCCCAGTGATGTCTAGTCCTCCCAGCCCTCCCCAGTGATGTCTAGTCCTCCCAGCCCTCCACAGTGATGTCTAGTCCTCCCAGCCCTCCA
The DNA here is from genome assembly GCF_048569485.1 of Anomaloglossus baeobatrachus. NCBI lineage: Eukaryota > Metazoa > Chordata > Amphibia > Anura > Aromobatidae > Anomaloglossus > Anomaloglossus baeobatrachus. Next base: position 25,494,438 of record NC_134364.1, on the reverse strand, counting down.
CAGTGATGTCTAGTCCTCCCAGCCCTCCACAGTGATGTCTAGTCCTCCCAGCCCTCCACAGTGATGTCTAGTCCTCCCAGCCCTCCACAGTGATGTCTAGTCCTCCCAGCCCTCCACAGTGATGTCTAGTCCTCCCAGCCCTCCACAGTGATGTCTAGTCCTCCCAGCCCTCCCCAGTGATGTCTAGTCCTCGCAGCCCTCCACAGTGATGTCTAGTCCTCCCAGCCCTCCCCAGTGATGTCTAGTCCTCCCAGCCCTCCCCAGTGATGTCTAGTCCTCCCAGCCCTCCCCAGTGATGTCTAGTCCTCCCAGCCCTCCCCAGTGATGTCTAGTCCTCCCAGCCCTCCCCAGTGATGTCTAGTCCTCCCAGCCCTCCCCAGTGATGTCTAGTCCTCCCAGCCCTCCCCAGTGATGTCTAGTCCTCCCAGCCCTCCCCAGTGATGTCTAGTCCTCCTAGCCCTCCCCAGTGATGTCTAGTCCTCCCAGCCCTCCCCAGTGATGTCTAGTCCTCCCAGCCCTCCCCAGTGATGTCTAGTCCTCCTAGCCCTCCCCAGTGATGTCTAGTTCTCCCAGCCCTTCCCAGTGATGTCTAGTCCTCCCAGCCCTCCCCAGTGATGTCTAGTCCTCCCAGCCCTCCCCAGTGATGTCTAGTCCTCCCAGCCCTCCCCAGTGATGTCTAGTCCTCCCAGTCCTCCACAGTGATGTCTAGTCCTCCCAGCCCTCCCCAGTGATGTCTAGTCCTCCCAGCCCTCCCCAGTGATGTCTAGTCCTCCCAGCCCTCCCCAGTGATGTCTAGTCCTCCTAGCCCTCCCCAGTGATGTCTAGTCCTCCCAGCCCTTCCCAGTGATGTCTAGTCCTCCCAGCCCTCCCCAGTGATGTCTAGTCTTCCCAGCCCTCCCCAGTGATGTCTAGTCCTCCCAGCCCTCCCCAGTGATGTCTAGTCCTCCCAGCCCTCCCCAGTGATGTCTAGTCCTCCCAGTCCTCCACAGTGATGTCTAGTCCTCCCAGCCCTCCACAGTGATGTCTAGTCCTCCCAGCCCTCCCCAGTGATGTCTAGTCCTCCTAGCCCTCCCCAGTGATGTCTAGTCCTCCCAGCCCTCCCCAGTGATGTCTAGTCCTCCCAGCCCTCCACAGTGATGTCTAGTCCTCCCAGCCCTCCCCAGTGATGTCTAGTCCTCCTAGCCCTCCCCAGTGATGTCTAGTCCTCCCAGCCCTCCCCAGTGATGTCTAGTCCTCCCAGCAATGTATATTCCTTCCAGCCCTCCCCAGTGATGTATATGCCCTCAGCATCTCCTGTGATGTATATGCCCTCAGCATCTCCTGTGATGTATATGCCCTCAGCATCTCCTGTGATGTATATGCCCTCAGCATCTCCTGTGATGTATATGCCCTCAGCATCTCCTGTGATGTATTTACAGCAGTCCCAGCTGACACAAACATGGAAAAACAGTTGTGAGAAGCAATAAGATCAATATTGAGTAATATAGCCGCACCAAAAACAAGAAGCTTCAGCCGCCATGATGAGTTAATTGTTTGACTAAGTATAGCAGGGTAATTTTAAGTTGATAGTTTTGTGCGGCCCCCGAAGGTTGGTAGAAAATTCCAAATGGCCCTCGGCATTAAAAAGGTTCCCCACCCCTGGTCTAGAAAGTGAAATCTCCCTCAGAGGCTCGAAGGGCGGCTTCTGGAGGGCAACTAGTACCCTGTTCAGATCCCATGGATCTAACGGCCGCTTGTACGGGGGTACGATATGGCAAACCCCCTGTAGGAACGTGCGCACCTTAGGAAGGCGTGCCAAACGCCTCTGAAAAAAGACGGATAGCGCCGAGACCTGACCTTTAAGGGAGCCGAGCGACAAACCTTTTTCTAACCCAGATTGCAGGAAAGAAAGAAAGGTAGGCAATGCAAATGGCCAGGGAGACACTCCCTGAGCAGAGCACCAGGATAAGAATATCCTCCACGTTCTATGGTAGATCTTAGCGGACGTGGGCTTCCTAGCCTGTCTCATGGTGGCAACGACCCCTTGGGACAATCCTGAAGACGCTAGGATCCAGGACTCAATGGCCACACAGTCAGGTTCAGGGCCGCAGAATTCCGATGGAAAAACGGCCCTTGGGACAGTAAGTCTGGTCGGTCTGGTAGTGCCCACGGTTGGCCGACCGTGAGCTGCCACAGATCCGGATACCACGCCCTCCTCGGCCAGTCTGGGGCGACGAGTATGACGCGGCTGCAATCGGATCTGATCTTGCGTAGCACTCTGGGCAAGAGTGCCAGAGGCGGAAACACATAAGGGAGCCGGAACTGCGACCAATCTTGCACTAGGGCGTCTGCCGCCAGCGCTCTTTGATCGCGAGACCGTGCCATGAAGGTTGGGACCTTGTTGTTGTGCCGGGACGCCATGAGGTCGACGTCCGGCCTTCCCCATCGGCGACAGATTTCCTGAAACACGTCCGGGTGAAGGGACCATTCCCCTGCGTCCATGCCCTGGCGGCTGAGGAAGTCTGCTTCCCAGTTTTCTACGCCGGGGATGTGAACTGCGGATACGGTGGAGGCTGTGGCTTCCACCCACATCAGAATCCGCCGGACTTCCTGGAAGGCTTGCCGACTGCGTGTGCCTCCTTGGTGATTGATGTATGCCACCGCTGTGGAGTTGTCCGACTGAATTCGGATCTGCTTTCCTTCCAGCCACTGCTGGAAGGCTAGTAGGGCAAGATACACTGCTCTGATTTCCAGAACATGGATCTGAAGGGTGGACTCCTGCTGAGTCCACGTACCCTGAGCCCTGTGGTGGAGAAAAACTGCTCCCCACCCTGACAGACTCGCGTCTGTCGTGACTACCGCCCAAGACGGTGGTAGGAAGGATCTTCCCTGTGATAATGAGGTGGGAAGAAGCCACCATTGCAGAGAGTCCTTGGCCGTCTGTGAAAGGGATACTTTCCTGTTCAGGGATGTTGACTTCCCGTCCCATTGGCGGAGAATGTCCCAATAAAGAGGACGCAGATGAAACTGCGCAAACGGAACCGCCTCCATTGCCGCCACCATCTTCCCGAGGAAGTGCATGAGGCGTCTTAAGGAGTGCGACTGACCTTGACGGAGAGTCTGCACCCCAGTCTGTAGTGACCGCTGCTTGTCCAGCGGAAGCTTCACTAGCGCTGAGAGGGTATGAAACTCCATGCCAAGATACGTTAGTGATTGGGTCGGTGACAGGTTTGACTTTGAGAAGTTGGTGATCCACCCGAACGTCTGGAGAGTCTCCAGCGCAACATTCAGGCTGAGTTGGCATGCCTCTTGAGAGGGTGCCTTGACAAGTAGATCGTCCAAGTAAGGGATCACAGAGTGTCCCTGTGAGTGCAAGACTGCTACCACTGCCGCCATGACCTTGGTGAACACCCGTGGGGCTGTCGCCAGACCGAATGGCAGAGCTACGAACTGAAGATGGTCGTCTCCCATCACGAAACGTAGAAAACATTGGTGCTCTGTAGCAATCGGCACGTGGAGATAAGCATCTTTGATGTCTATTGATGCTAGGAAATATCCTTGAGACATTGAGGCAATGACGGAGCGGAGGGTTTCATCCGGAACCGCCTGGCCTCCACGTGCTTGTTGAGCAGTTTTAGGTCCAGAACGGAACGGAAAGAGCCATCCTTTTTTGGCACCACAACCAGATTGGAGGAAAACCGTGTCTTGTTCCTGAAGAGGAACAGGGATTACCACTCCTTCTGCCTGCAGAAGAGCATCGGCTCGGTGGGGAGGTGGGGACGTTCTGAAGAATCGAGTCGGAGGACGAGAACAGAACTCTGTCCTGTGCACGTGGGCACAATGTCCCTCACCCACCGGTCTGTGACCTGTGGCAGCTAAATGTCGCCAAAGGCGAGCGAGTCTGCCATCAACCGCGGATGCGGAGAGATGAGAGAGCTGAGAGTCATGAGGAGACCGCCTTGGTAGCGGTTCCTCCGGCTGCCTTCCTTGGGCGTGATTGAGCCCCCGGAAGCTGAGCCCCTCTGAGGCTTTTCAGCTCTTTTGGACGAGGACAATTGGGACCTGCCCGAGCTTGGGAAGGACCGAAACCTCGACTGTCCTTCCAGGACAGCATTAATAGGGTAAGTCGCAATGCAGACATTGCGAGGTTACGGACGCCCCTGCGGCACAAATGTACATATGCTCAAGACCAGCTGTGCAAGAACAGCTGAAAAGCTTAGGGTGCCCATACGGCTGTAAATGCCGGAGCAACCGACACGCCGATAGCCTCATAGACAGATTTCAACCAGAGTCCATCTGTCTGGCATCTTTAAGTGAAGTCCCATCTCCACTGCAACTATGGCTCTAGCCGCAAGCCTGGAGATTGGAGAATCCACCTTTGGACCCTGGGTCCCGCGCTTGACCACGTCAGGGGGAAAAGGATAACGTGTATCCTTAATACGTTTGGAGAAAACGCTTATCTGGTAAGCGTGGTGTTCCTGGACTGCTTCTCTGAAGTCAGCGTGGCCAGAAAAATACTCAATATACGTTTGAGCTACTGAAATGGGACTTCTCCTGCTGTGAAGCTGACTCCTCCGCTGGGGGAGCTGAGGGAGAAAGATCCAACATTCCATTGATGGACGCTATAGGATCATTCCTTATGGCGTCACCATCCGGAGTCTCCGGATTGAGAGCGGTGTCAGGATCAAAGTCCTGATGAGCTACGTCTGCCTCATCATACAGAGAGCCTCCTGGGACCCCCCCGGAGCACCGATTTTATTCCCAATGAGGGTGGCCAGGGAGCAATGATCCAGATTGCCCATGGCCTGTCCGGACTGCAAGTCTCTATCCCATTGCAACTCCATCCCTGTCCTTGGACAGGGTTGACAGGTGGTTCCTTTGGCCACGTCTAGTAGAGACCCCGGCTGACCAAGTGCTCCAGGGGAGCATTGCACACAATGGGGTTCAGTGCCGTGGAACAGTATCACATGCAGTAAAAACAGCATCGAAAGCCTGTGTTGCTTATATGCTGCTGCCGACTAGCCATCTAGGATATAGAGCCAAGAATGGCGACCGTACAGTGCAATGTATAGCATACAAGCATAAAGTACAAATGAACACTGCAGCACATGCAATACAAGCAGCATAGAAAGCCTGTGCCTTGGCACCCCTGCTTTTCTGCTGCTGTAGACTAGCCATCTAGGGGAATATAGCCCAGAATATCGACCATACAGTGCAATGTATAGCATACAAGCATAAGTACAAATGAACACTGCAACCCCTGCAATACAAGCAGCATAGAAAAAACCTGTGCCTCAGCACCCTTGCTTTTCTGCTGCTGTAGTCTAGTCATTCTAGGCGAAAATAGCCCAGACTAGCGACCGTACAGTGCAGTGTATAGCATACAAGCATAAATACACATGAACACTTCAGTACATGCAATACAAGCAGCATAGAAAGCCTGTGCCTTAGCACCCCTGCTTTCCTGCTGCTGATGTGTCGCCATCTAAGAGGGCATATAGCCAAAAATAGCGACCTATGCAGTGTAAGCATAAAAATACAAATGGACAACTGCGGTATTTAGTGGGGTCAGCACTTCAGGTGCCGCTTACCGCCCGCCTATAAGCGGGTGTGTGGTCGCCCTAGTCCTGTGCCTGGTTGTCCAGAGTCCGATCTCTCAGCTCGGACTGCAGGAATGGCTGCCGGCGTCCTTCTCCAGCTCGTGTGAGTAGGGGGCGGGCCGTGGGCGTGCCCCCAAGTCAGAGCGGGAAACCGGCGTCCCACAGTGTCCAGTGAGAGGGCTGGAGCATGTAAATAAGGCTCCAGCCCTCGGCGCTGCTGATTGTACAGCGTCTCTCCCCTACCCTGATTGACAGGGTGGGGGCGGGAACGAAGCGGAGCTAGGCCGCAAAAGCCGGGGACTGGATTTATAAGCGCCGCCGCCGTAAAAGCGCGGTCGGCGCTAAGTCCCCGGCGCACTACAAGTCCCAGCCGCGCCGCCGCTCCCGGAGCGTCCGGCGCGGTAGTTCCCCATACATAAAGTCACTCAGCTAGGCTGCAGTGACTGTAACCCTTTACTGTCCCCGGCGCACTAGCACACCCAGCAAGTCTGGAGTGTGCTGTGCCTGTGTGTACGGGGACACAGAGTACCTGAATGGTGCAGGGCCATGTCCCTGAACGGTACCCAGCTCCGTATCCAGCAGGTTCAATGGGTCTGTGGATGGAGCCCGGCCTCAGGGCTTTGGGGCCGGTAAGATCCCACTTCCTCAGAGCCCCTCAGGGGGATGGGGAAGGAAAACAGCATGTGGGCTCCAGCCGCCGTACCAGCAATAGGTACCTCAACCTTACAAACCACAAGCGGGGTGAGAAGGGAGCATGCTGGGGGCCCTATATGGGCCCTCTTTTCTTCCATCCGATATAGTCAGCAGCTACTGCTGACTAAACAGTGGAGCTATGCGTGGATGTCTGACCTCCTTCGCACAAAGCAGAAAACTGGTGAGCCAGTGATCCCACTGGGGGTGTATAGCCAGAAGGGGAGGGGCCTTACACTTTTTAGTGTAATGCTTTGTGTGGCCTCCGGAGGCAGTAGCTATACACCCAATCGTCTGGGTCTCCCAATAGAGCGCCGAAGAAAACCACTCCGTGTACGCTTGGGAAACCTAAAATGGAATTTCTCCTGCTGAGAAGCTGACTCCTCAATCGGAGGAGCTGGAGGAGAAAGATCCAACACCTGATTGATGGACGCTATAAGGTCGTTTACTATGGCGTCCCCTTCAGGTGTATCAAGGTTAAGAGCGGTGTCAGGATCAGAGCCCTGATCTGCCACCTCCGCTTCGTCCTCCAGAGAGTCCTCATGCTGAGACCCTGAACAGTGTGATGAAGTCGAGGGAAGCTCCCAGCGAGCCCGCTTAGCCGGTCTGGGACTGCGGTCCGTGTCGGAGTCCTCACCGTGGGACCTATGAGCCGCCCCAGGAGCACTTTGCTGCTCCAACCGAGGGGGGCCTGGGGTCAATGATTCAACTGTGCCCGGGGCCTGTGTTACCGGTCTGGACTGCAAAGCTTCCAGTATCTTAGCAGACCATTTATCCATAGACTCAGACAGTTTGTCAGCGAATACTGCAAACTCTGTCCCTGTCACCTGGACAGTGGGGGCCGGTGGTTCCACCTGGGCCGGGGGTCCCACCAGTGGCTGAGGCTCCGGCTGAGTGAGTGTCACAGGGGCCGAGCATTGCACACAATGAGGGTAGGTGGAACCTGCAGGTAGCATTGCCGCACATGAGGTACAGGTTGCAAAGTAAGCCTGTGCCTTGGCACCCTTGCTTTTTGCGGACGACATGCTGTTGTCTCCTCTTAGAGCAATCAGTGAGGGTATATAGCCAAAGCAATAGTGCGGCCGTACAGAGTAAATGTATACAATATAAGCATATAAGTATACACTTCGGCACCCAGGGGGGCCAGCACCTAGTAACAGGTGCGGCTTACCGACCGCCCGCAGCGGTTGTGTGACCACCAGATTCCCTGCCCGGGCCTCCCAGAGCTGTGGAGCTCGGTGTTGTCTCCCCTCTGAAATTCTCCAGCGTCTGAAGTGCTGATAGCAATGGCTGCCAGCGTTCTGAGAGGAGGAGGGGGCCGTGGGCGTGCCTCAGAAAGTGCGGGAATCTGGTGCCCCACGGTGCTCAGTGAGGGGGGAGGAGGATACGAAGTATGCTCCAGCCCTTACGTCCAGTGCAGCGTCCCGCCCTTACCCCTGACTGGCAGGCCTGGGGGCGGGAGTATGCGGTACTAGGCCGCAAAAGCCGGGGAGTAAAGTTATAAGCGCGGCCGGCAAACAAGCGCGGTCAGCGCGGTAGTCCCGGCGCACCAACACACCCAGCAGCTGCTGCAGCGTCCATAACACAGGCGCTCTATGCGCCGTCCCCAAGGGGACACAGAGTACCTCAGAGTAGCAGGGCCCTGTCCCTGATGATACCCGGCTCCTGTCCAGCAGATTCCCCCAGGGGCTGTGGAGGGAGCCCGGTCCCAGTGCCTGGTGACCGTTAGGATCCCACTTCACCCAGAGCCCCTAAGGGATGGGGAAGGAAAACAGCATGTGGCTCCTGCCTATGTACCCGCAATGGGTACCTCAACCTTAACAGCACCTCCGACCAGAGTGGGGTGAGAAGGGAGCATGCCGGGGGCCCTGTTATGGGCCCTCTTTTCTTCCATCCGATATAGTCAGCAGCTGCTGCTGACTAAATTGTGGAGCTTGCGTGCATGTGTGCCTCCTTCGCACAAAGCATAAAAACTGAGGAGCCCGTGATGCACGGGGGGGTGTATAGGCAGAGGGGAGGGGTTTACACTTTTAAGTGTAATACTTTGTGTGGCCTCCGGAGGCAGAAGCTATACACCCAATTGTCTGGGTCTCCCAATGGAGCGGCAAAGAAACTGCTGTTCACAAACGTTCTCCATCCAACCTCACTCAGCTCCAGCTGTTTACAAAGAATGGGCAAGAACTTCAGTCTCTCCATGTGCAAAACCGATAGACACATACCCCAAGCGACTGCAGCTGTAATCACAGCAAAAGGTGGCGCTACAAAGTATTAACTTACAGGGGATGAATAATATTGCACGCCCCAATTTTCAGTTATTTACTTTTTATACAAGTTTAAAATAAGCAATAAATTTCATTCATCTTCACAATTGTGTCCACTTGTTGTTGATTCGTCACCAGAATATTCAAATTTTTATCTTTATGTTTGAAGCCTGAAATGTGGGAAAAAAATTGAAAAATTCAAGGGGCTGAATACTTTCACAAGACACTGTATTGTATTATTTTTTATTATTTGACAGTAATAAAACCCATCTATGGCAGGAGAAACACTGGATCCCTCCATGATCCCAACTAAACAGCAGCATCTCTAACTATATCAGAATCAGGGTATATAAATGTTAAATGAATGGCCGATAAGGACAACATTGCCACCGCTGCAGAGAAGTGATCAGGCCCATGCATCATCATCATCGGCCACGTCCCTGCCTTTGATGTGGGTTCACACGCTAAGCCCGTATCTTTTCGGCACATGACAGCTGATTTAATCAGCCACCGTGCCTCTAACAGTCGAGGGTGCATTGGTGATCCGCCTGCAGCTGTTAACCCGTTAAATCCCGCTTGTCGTTTTTCTTATGTGATAAATCTGATGCATAAATCCAATGCTTTTTGAGTACTTTGGGGCGCAGATGTTATGTTATGTTCAAAATTCTGCTGTCAATCTCTGATAGTGGCATTTAACGTGGACTGACAGGAAGGCACGATGGCTCAGTGGTTAGCACTGTGTAATGGCTCAGTGGTTAGCACTGCAGCCTTGCAGCGCTGGGGTCCTGGGTTCAAATCCCACCAAGGACAACAACTGCAAGGAGTTTGTATGTTCTCCCTGTGTTTTCGTTGGTTTCCTCCGGGTTCTCCGGTTTCCTCCCACACTCCAAACACATACTCATAGGGAACCTAGATTGTGAGCCCATGTATGTAAAGCGCTGTGGAATTAATAGCGCTATATAAATGAATAAAATTATTATTATAATCGTGGGACGTCAATGGGTAGTCATGATCGGCAGCTGTTGACCCCTGTGTCCATCATCATGATCCTGTGAACGCCGGCTGGGAGCTTGGATTCATAGGAGATGAGGATTTCTGCTGAACAGATCAGTGTCCATTCACTGATGAGATGCAGATTACATAAATTAAAAAACATTTTTTTTTTTTCCTTAGGGGACTAGAATCTGCAATTGTTTGATCGCTTTATACTAACAACTCTAAAACCACAGTATTGCAGTATGCTATGAAGTGGCAAATCCTTCTCTGGAGCACAGCCTGATAGCAGGCCTTGAGCAAGCCCCTGGCTGTGATGGAACCCTATCGGCTCCTAATGATTGTGTCATGGGACTAGTTGGAGCCAGTGCGCGCATGCATCAGTGCCAACATTCAAATGGCTAAACTGCAGCAATCAGAGCTAGTTCTGGTCGCTGCAGTTGCCTGCATATGTCATCTATGTAACACAGCATCTACCATCTATGATGCAGGAGCTCTTTAGCCAAAATTTTACTGCCCTTAACCTTTTCCTATCCTGAGGGGGGGGGGAGCAGACATTCAACATAATCTATTAAAGGGAACCTGTCACCAGTTTTTTCCCTGTTAAACCAAAAATATCCCCTTCTGCAGCTCCTGGGCTGCATTCTAGGAAGGGCTGCATTCATGGGCGGGCTCTAATTCGGCTCCTGTCCCCCCTCCTGCCGCTGTTCGCCATCCCCCAGTCATGATTTACATGGATGACGCCGTCCCCGTCCACGCTCCTGGAGTCTCGCGCAGGCGCATTTTGCTGTGCCCCTATCACGGGGCTGAGCATGAAGTTTCCCGCGCGCTCACGCCAATGATGTAGTTGCGCAGGAGCAAGATTATGGGTGGCGCTGTGTATGACCTCACTAGTGTAATCCTCGTACCTGCCCATAATCTCGCGCCTGCGCAACTACATCACCGGCGCTCGCGCAAGGGAAACATTTTGCTCAGCTTCGTGATAGGGCCACAGCAAAATATGCCTGCGCGAGACTCCAGCAGCGTGGGGCGGCATCATCCATGTAAATCATAACTGGGGGACGGCGAACAGTGGCAGGAGGGGGGGGCAGGAGCCGAATTAGAGCCCACCCATCTGACCAACCAAACTCATTTGCATAGGAAACGGTAAGATTTTATAAAGTTCTTTTAGGGGTCTGAAAGGGGAGCCAGCAACAAGGTGCACCTTCCTAGAATGCAGCCCAGGAGCTGCAGAAGGGGATATTTTTGGTTTAATAGGGAAAAAAACTGGCGAGAGGTTCCCTCTAAGCTCCTTTGTACGCTGGAAGGGGACATCAATATTTCATACGCATTTAACTGTCGTCTTCTGCCAATGGGTTTGAGCAGATTTCGTTTTCACTACCGAACGCTGGAATAAATTGATAACGACCTATAATAGGTTTTTAATGGGTGAAAAATGACATTGTATTGGATAGGAAAAGGTTAATGACCCAATTAGAAAATGTACGTCACCTGGTTGATAAGGGGTTAAGCGTTGCAATATACCAAAAAAAAAAAAAGAAAAAAATAAAGAATTGACCATTTCCATAGATCGGTAAATAACTTACGATGGTATATTCCCATACACTGGAATATTCAGATGTGGCAGGGTGTAAAGAGGCGCTCCAAACACCTTACCCTAAAACAAAACAAGACATATTTTCAATAGACACACATAGGGAATACAGGAGGTTATGAGAAGTCAAAGCGAGAGATAGGAAAAAAAAACAAACAAAAAAAAAAAACACACACACGGAACAATACAGTGTAATAGATCCCAAGAAAGGAAGGTCACTGGATCTCAGGGTAAAATGGCCTATTGCAGTGGATGAATCCCCATAACATCATTACCACAAGTCATTTTGCAAATAGAAAAGTGAATCCAATGAATAACCAATTATTACCCATACACTGTGTGCAGAATTATTGGGCAAGTTGTATTTTAGAGGATTTTTTTTTTTTTATTATTGATCAACAACTATGTTCTCAATCAACCCAAAAGACTCAAATAGCAAAGCTTAATATTTTTGGAAGTTGGAGTGGGGTTTTTAGATTTGGCTATCTTAGGAGGATATCTGTGCAGGTAACTATTACTGTGCAGAATTATTAGGCAACTTAAAAAAACCAAATATATTCCCATCTCACTTGTTTATTTTCACCAGGTAAACCAATATAACTGCACATAATTTAGAAATAAACATTTCTGACATGGAAAAACAAAACCCCAAAAAAAAGTAGTGACCAATATAGCCCCCTTTCTTTATGGTGACACTCAGCAGCCGACCATCCATAGATTCTGTCATTGCTTGATCTGTTTACGCTCAACATTGGGTGCAGCAGCCACCACAGCCTCCAGACATAGTCCACCTCTCGGAACAGTTTTCCTTCCCTGTAGAGCTCACATTTTATGAGGGACCACAGGTTCTCTATGGGGTTCAGATCAGGTGAACAAGGGGGCCCATGTCATTATTTTTTCAACTTTTAGACCTTTGCTGGCCAGCCACGCTGTGGAGCAGTTGGATGCATGTGATGGAGCATTGTCCTGCATGAAAATCATGTTTTTCTTGAACGATACCGACTTCTTCCTGTACCACTGCTTGAAGAAGTTGTCTTCCAGAAACTGGCAGTAGGTCTGGGAGTTGAGCTTCACACCACCCTCAACCCGAAAAGGTCCCACAAGTTCATCTTTGATGATACCAGCCAATACCAGTCCCCACCTCCACCTTGCTGGCGTCTGAGTCGGAGTGGAGCTCTCTGCCCTTTACTGATCCAGCCTCTGGCCCATCCATCTGCCCATCAAGAGTCACTCTCATTTCATCAGTCCATAAAACCTTTGAAAAATCAGTCTTTAGATATTTCTTGGCCCAGTCTTGACGTTTTCTCTTATGTTTCTTGGTCAGAGGTGGTGGTTTTCAGCCTTCCATACCTTGGCCATGTCCCTGAGTATGGCACACCTTGTGCTTTTTCATACTCCAGTAACGTTGCAGCTCTGAAATATGGCCAAACTGGTGGCAAATGGCATCTTGGCAGCTTCACGCTTGATTTTCCTCAATTCATGGGCAGTTATTTTGCGCCTTTTTTGACCAACACGCTTCTTGCGACCCTGTTGGCTATTTTCCATGAAACGCTTGATTGATCACGCTTCAAAGGTTTGCCAATTTCATCATCAACTACTTTAGCTCCATGAACTGGAAATATCTGACCTATTTCCATGTATGCAAAAATGAAGGGGAAACTACCAGGGCTGTAGAGTCGGTAAGCCAAACCTTCGACTCAGACTCCGACTCCTACATATATTGCTTATAGTTAGGTGAAAAATGTATTGTAATACATGAACATGTGTATGTGAACATCAGACATTTAATCATTTTTATGATACAATAATAAAGATATTTGGATAGAACATAAAATATATTTATTGGATACAACTTTAGAACACAAAAAACTAATAAATTGTAAATATGTAATACACTATGTAATATACAGTAGATTACATATATATCGTGTGTGTGTGTGTGTGTGATATATATATATATATATATAACATATTGTATTACATATTTACAATTTATGTTTTTTGTGTTCTAAAGTTGTATCCAATAAATATATTTTATGTTCTATCCAAATATCTTGATTATTGTATCATAATAATAATTAAATATCTGATGTTCACATTGTACTACAATACATTTTTCACTTAAATATAGGCATTATACTAAATATTATTTAGTAAAATATTCAGCACATTCTGCATTGTACTACTGTCCCCAATTTATTATATATTTTAGGAGTCGGAGTCGGTGCATTTTATACCGACTCCGACTCCACCAAAATGAGCTCAGACTCCGACTCGGACTCCACAGCCCTGGAAACTACCCAATACACAATCCTCTACTCCTCTGCAGACAAAAGCACAGGAGCGTTACACCTATATTATTCACATTATGTCCAATAAGCACAGAAAGGAAAACCTCCTCCATTCATCCGATTGTATTGGCTTTCACAAAGTTCATTCAAAGACAGAAACTCCCTGGTGATATCTGCAGCTGAAAGGAACGGAAATAGCCATACAGCCCTCCAGTGAGAGATAAATATAAGTAATATATATATATATATTATATAGCAAGGGAACCTCTGTTTTTTTCTATTGTATATATTTATATTATTATACAATAGAAAAAAAATACAGAATGAAACGGAGGTTCCCTTGCTGGTTTCCCACGCTGGTACTAACCAGACTTCAAACTTTTGTCATATATATGGTGCTGCCAAGTGATCAGCAGATTGTCCAGGGTTCTGTAGAAAGAACAGACTTTGCTGGAACAGTTCCAAGGAAGCCGCCATTCTCCTTATATTATCGGCAGCTGGGAAATTGTAGTATTATATGGCAAACCCTTCTCCTGAAATAAGGAGAGCTTGAGGATGCCAGCGATGCTAAAATTCTCCACACCATTGAAATGTTACAAAAATAGAGGGACCTATTCTTCTCCCCTTTGTCTATTCAAACACAGATCTTTCCACAGAAACGTCCTATCACAGGAAGCATGCAGACATCCCGGAGGACGCGGCCCCTTCACCAGTGCTGGATCAGGCATTTTATGCTAGCAGGTGTGCACATGTGGCCGTCTGTGGCTGGAGCTTCTTAGATCTGCATCTTTCCTTCTAACCTTCTCGTGCTGATCCACCAGCAGACCTCCCCCAGGAGATACAGCAGCACCGCGAGCGGATGACAGTCATTTAGCCACTATTTGCATGAGCGTCTGAGAGCAGTATAACGTAGGGGCAGAGACCCGATGCCAGCAATGTGTCACTTATTGGGCTGCTTTCACACCTCCGGTTTTAGCAAAGCCGGTCAATGCAGCTCTAAAACCTATGCAACGGATGCAGCGACAAAACCGCATCCTTTGCATACTTTTTTTACATGCGGCCTGTCCGGTTTTTGCCACTTGCGGCAGGCTACTGAGCATGCGCAGTGGAAAAAAAAAAAAAAAACACATGCGGCGGCCAGATGCGGTGTTTGCCGCAGGACGCCGCATGCGGCATCCATAGGCATGCATTGCAAATCGCGCCGTATCGGCCGGATGCGGCGCGATGCGTTTTTTTTTGCCGGACAAAAAAACTTGCCAGGCAACGTTCCATCCGGCCGCCGCATGGGCTAAATCTGCCGCATGCGGCAAAAGCCGGACGGAACGCAAGCCCATGCGGCACAATACGGCACTAATGTAAGTCTATGCAAAAAAACGCAACCGGCGGCAAAAAAAAACGGTTGCGATTTTTCTACAAAGCGCCGCACAGCAAAAACCGGATGTGTGAAAGCAGCCGTAGTGTAGTTTTAATAAAATCACTGATTAACCAGCAGTACATTATCATTACAGGACTACTTGGCGTGCTGCAGGTAGTCCAGCAAATTCATGAACTATGTATAACTGCTAGACAACATTGATTTTATCAAAATTACATCAAACAGCTCAGTAAGTGACATCACTGGAATCAGGGTCTCTGACTTTACATTATGCTGCTCAGACGGGTGGGGTGGGGGGTGGGGGGGACAAAGAAGGGAATTTTGTTTACTTACCGTAAATTCCTTTTCTTCTAGCTCCAATTGGGAGACCCAGACAATTGGGTGTATAGCTACTGCCTCCGGAGGCCACACAAAGTATTACACTTAAAAGTGTAAGGCCCCTCCCCTTCTGGCTATACACCCTCCCGTGGGATCACAGGCTCCTCAGTTTTAGTGCAAAAGCAAGAAGGAGGAAAGCCAATAACAGGTTTAAAGACAAATTCAATCCGAAGAAACAGCCTCGGAGAACTGAAACCAATCAACATGAACAACATGTGTACTCGAAAAAAACAAAAATCCCTAAGAAAACAGGGCGGGTGCTGGGTCTCCCAATTGGAGCTAGAAGAAAAGGAATTTACGGTAAGTAAACAAAATTCCCTTCTTCTTTGTCGCTCCTAATTGGGAGACCCAGACAATTGGGACGTCCAAAAGCAGTCCCTGGGTGGGTAAAAGAATACCTCGTGATAGGGCCGTCAAACAGCCCTGTCCTACAGGTGGGCAACCGCCGCCTGAAGGACTTGTCTACCTAGGCTGGCGTCCGCCGAAGCGTAGGTATGCACCTGATAATGCTTGGTAAAGGTGTGCAGACTCGACCAGGTAGCCGCCTGGCACACCTGCTGAGCCGTAGCCTGGTGCCGTAATGCCCAGGACGCACCCACGGCTCTGGTAGAATGGGCCTTCAGCCCTGAAGGAACCGGAAGCCCCGCAGAACGGTAGGTTTCAAGAATTGGTTCCTTGATCCACCGAGCCAGGGTGGATTTGGAAGCTTGCGACCCTTTACGCTGACCAGCGACAAGGACAAAGAGTGCATCCGAGCGGCGTAAGGGCGCCGTGCGGGAAATGTAGATCCTGAGTGCTCTGACCAGATCCAACAAATGCAAACCTTTCTCAAATTGATGAACTGGATGAGGACACAAGGAAGGTAATGTGACATCCTGATTGAGATGAAAGGGGGATACCACCTTAGGGAGAAACTCCGGAATCGGGCGCAGAACCACCTTGTCCTGGTGAAACACCAGGAAGGGAGATTTGCATGAGAGCGCCGCTAGCTCGGACACTCTCCGAAGAGACGTGACCGCTACAAGAAAAGCCACTTTCTGTGAAAGACGAGAAAGGGAAACATCCTTCATAGGCTCGAAAGGCGGCTTCTGGAGAGCAATTAGAACCCTGTTCAGATCCCAGGGCTCTAACGGCCGCTTGTAAGGAGGGACGATATGACCAACTCCTTGCAGGAACGTGCGCACCTGAGTAAGTCGTGCTAGGCGTTTCTGAAAAAATACAGATAGCGCTGAGACTTGTCCTTTAAGGGAGCCGAGCGACAAACCTTTTTCCAACCCGGATTGCAGGAAGGAAAGAAAAGTAGGCAATGCAAAAGGCCAGGGAGGAACTCCCTGAGCAGCGCACCAAGATAAGAATATCTTCCACGTCCTGTGGTAGATCTTGGCGGAGGATGGTTTTCTAGCCTGTCTCATGGTGGTAATAACATTTCGAGATAATCCTGAAGACGATAGGATCCAGGACTCAATGGCCACACAGTCAGGTTCAGGGCCGCAGAATTCAGGTGGAAAAACGGCCCTTGAGATAGCAAGTCTGGTCGTTCTGGTAGTGCCCATGGTTGGCCTACCGTGAGGTGCCACAGATCTGGGTACCACGATCTCCTCGGCCAGTCTGGAGCGACGAGGATGGCGCGACGGCAGTCGGCCCTGATCTTGCGCAGCACTCTGGGTAACAATGCCAGAGGTGGGAACACATAAGGTAGCCGGAATTGCGACCAATCTTGAACTAAGGCGTCTGCCGCCAGAGCTCGGTGATCGTGAGACCGTGCCATGAAAGCCGGGACCTTGTTGTTGTACCGTGACGCCATCAGGTCGACGTCCGGCATCCCCCAGCGGCGACAGATCTCCTGAAACACGTCCGGGTGAAGGGACCATTCCCCTGCGTCCATACCCTGGCGACTGAGGAAGTCTGCTTCCCAGTTTTCCACGCCTGGGATGTGAACTGCGGAAATGGTGGAAGCCGTGTCTTCCACCCACGTTAGAATCCGTCGGACTTCCTGGAAGGCTTGCCGACTGCGTGTGCCACCTTGGTGGTTGATGTATGCTACCGCTGTGGAGTTGTCCGACTGAATTCGGATCTGCTTGCCTTCCAGCCACTGCTGGAAGGCTTGGAGGGCAAGATACACTGCTCTGATTTCTAGAACATTGATCTGAAGGGTGGACTCTTGCTGAGTCCACGTACCCTGAGCCCTGTGGTGGAGAAAAACCGCTCCCCACCCTGACAGGCTCGCGTCCGTCGTGACCAACGCCCAGGATGGGGGTAGGAAGGACTTTCCCTTTGACAATGAGGTGGGAAGAAGCCACCACTGAAGAGATTCCTTGGCCGCCTGAGAAAGGGAGACGTTCCTGTCGAGGGACGTCGACTTCCCGTCCCATTGACGGAGAATGTCCCATTGTAGTGGACGCAGATGAAACTGCGCGAAAGGGACTGCCTCCATTGCTGCTACCATCTTCCCTAGGAAGTGCATGAGGCGTCTCAAGGGGTGTGACTGGCCTTGAAGGAGAGATTGCACCCCTGTCTGTAGTGAACGTTGTTTGTCCAGCGGAAGCATCACTATCGCTGAGAGAGTATGAAACTCCATGCCAAGGTATGTTATCGATTGGGTCGGGGTGAGATTTGACTTTGAAAAGTTGATGATCCACCCGAAACTCTGGAGAGTCTCCAGTGCAACGTTCAGGCTGTTTTGGCATGCCTCTTGAGAGGGTGCCTTGACAAGTAGATCGTCCAAGTAAGGGATCACAGAGTGACCCTGAGAGTGCAGGACTGCTACTACTGCTGCCATGACCTTGGTGAAGACCCTTGGAGCTGTCGCCAAACCGAAAGGCAGGGCTACGAACTGAAGGTGTTCGTCTCCTATAACGAAGCGTAGAAAACGCTGGTGCTCTGGAGCAATCGGCACGTGGAGATAAGCATCCTTGATGTCTATTGATGCTAGGAAATCTCCTTGAGACATTGAGGCGATGACGGAACGGAGGGATTCCATCCGGAACCGCCTGGTTTTCACCTGCTTGTTGAGCAGTTTTAGGTCCAGAACAGGACGGAAAGACCCGTCCTTTTTGGCACCACAAACAAATTGGAGTAAAAACCGTGACCTTGTTCCAGAAGAGGAACGGGGGTCACCACTCCTTCCGCTTTTAGAGTGGACACCGCTAGCCGCAGAGCATCGGCTCGGTCGGGAGGTGGAGAAGTTCTGAAGAAGCGAGTTGGAGGACGAGAGCTGAACTCTATCCTGTACCCGTGAGACAGAATGTCTCTCACCCAACGGTCTGTGACCTGTGGCAGCCAAATGTCGCCAAAGCGGGAGAGCCTGCCACCGACCGAGGATGCGGAGAGAGGAGGCCGAAAGTCATGAGGAAGCCGCCTTGGTAGCGGGTCTTCCGGCTGTCTTTTTTGGGCGTGACTGAGTTCGCCAAGAATCTGAGCTCCTCTGATCCTTTTGAGTCCTTTTGGACGAGGAGAATTGGGACCTGCCTGAGCCTCGAAAGGACCGAAACCCCGACTGTCCTCTCCTCTGTTGGGGTTTATTTTGTCTGGGCTGAGGTAAAGATGAATCTTTACCCTTGGAGTGTTTAATGATTTCATCTAAGCGCTCCCCAAACAGTCGGTCACGAGAAAATGGCAAACTGGTTAAACACTTTTTGGAAGCAGAATCTGCCTTCCATTCTCTTAACCACAAGGCTCTGCGTAAAACTACGGAGTTGGCGGACGCCACTGCCGTACGGCTCGTAGAGTCTAGGACAGCATTAATCGCGTAAGACGCGAATGCAGACATCTGAGAGGTCAATGGTGCCACCTGCGGAGCAGATGTACGTGTGACCGTGTCAATCTGTGTAAGACCAGCTGAAATAGCTTGGAGTGCCCATACGGCTGCGAATGCTGGAGCAAACGACGCGCCGATAGCTTCATAGATGGATTTCAACCAGAGCTCCATCTGTCTGTCAGTGGCATCTTTTAGTGCAGCCCCATCCTCCATTGCAACTATGGATCTAGCCGCAAGCCTGGAGATAGGGGGATCCATCTTGGGACACTGGGTCCAGCCCTTGACCACGTCTGGGGAAAAAGGATAACGTGTATCCTTAAGCCGCTTGGAAAAACGCTTATCCGGATAAGCGTGGTGTTTCTGGATTGCATCTCTAAAGTCAGAGTGGTCCAGAAAAACACTTAATTTACGCTTGGGATACCTGAAATGGAATTTCTCCTGCTGTGAAGCTGTCTCCTCCACAGGAGGAGCAGGGGGAGAAATGTCCAGCATTTTATTGATGGACGCTATAAGATCGTTCACTATGGCGTCACCATCTGGTGTATCCAGATTGAGAGCGGTCTCAGGATCAGAATCCTGATCAGCTATCTCCGCCTCATCATACAGAGAGTCCTGCTGGGACCCTGACCAGTGTGATGAAGTCGAGGGCCGCTCATAGCGAGCTCGCTTAGGCTGTCTGGGACTGTCGTCCGTGTCAGAGCCATCACCCTGGGATGCAAGAGACACCCCCGGATCCCGGAGCTGTTCCGACTGAGGGGGACCAGGGAGCAATGAGTTAACAGTGTCCATGGCCTGAGGTACTGGTCTAGACTGCAATGTTTCAAGAATTTTAGTCATAGTCACAGACAATCTGTCAGCAAAGACTGCAAACTCCGTCCCTGTCACCTGGACAGTATTTACAGGAGGTTCTGCCTGGGTCACCTCCAGCAGAGGCCCCGGCCGAGCAAGTGCCACAGGGGCCGAGCACTGCACACAGTGGGGGTCAGTGGAACCTGCCGGTAGAACAGTCCCACAAGCGGTACAAGCAGCATAGAAAGCCTGTGCCTTGGCACCTTTGCTTTTTGCGGTCGACATGCTGTTGTGTCCTCTGAGAAATCTAGGAGGGTATATAGCAGAGAATCTCCAGCGACCATACAGTGCAATGTAAAGCTGCAAGCATAAAATACAATATACACTTCGGCACCAGTGGGGGTCAGCCCTTGAGGGCAGCTTACCGCCCGCTGAAAAGCGGGTGTGTGGGCACCAGAGTCCCGTGTCTGGGTCTCCCAGTCTCCTCTCTCCAGCTCAGACTGCACACAGGAATGGCTGCCGGCGTCCTGTGAAGAGAGGGATCGTGGGCGTGCCTCAAACAAAGTGCGGGAAACTGGCGTCCCACTGTGCCCAGTGTGAGGGCTGGAGTATGCAAAGCAGACTCCAGCCCTCTGCGCTGACGTTCTGAGCGTCCCGCCCTTCCCCTGACTGGCAGGCCTGGGGGCGGGAACGAAACGAAACTAGGCCGCAGAAGCCGGGGACTCGAGTAATAAGCGCGGCCGTGATATATGCACGGCCAGCGCGGAAGTCCCCGGCGCACCACAAGTCCCAGCCGCGCCGCAGCGAAAAAACTGACAACAGCGGCCGCGCGGCAGTTTCAAATACATGTCCCCTCTCAGCAAAGCTGTAGATAGGAATGGCACCAGCGCGCAGCGCTGTTATCCCCGGCGCACTAACACACCCAGCAATGCTGCAGTGTGCGCGCGGACTGTACGGGGACACAGAGTACCTTGGCGTAGCAGGGCCCTGTCCCTGACGATACTCCGCTCCATATCCAGCAGATTCCCCAGGGGCTGTGGACGGAGCACGGTCTCTGTGCCTGGAGACCGGTAAATCCCACTTCACCCAGAGCCCTAAGGGGGATGGGGAAGGATGCAGCATGTGGGCTCCAGCCTCTGTACCCGCAATGGGTACCTCAACCTTAACAAACACCGCCGACAAAAGTGGGGTGAGAAGGGAGCATGCTGGGGGCCCTAGTATGGGCCCTCTTTTCTTCCATCCGACATAGTCAGCAGCTGCTGCTGACTAAACAGTGGAGCTATGCGTGTATGTGTGCCTCCTTCACACAAAGCATGAAAACTGAGGAGCCCGTGATCCCACGGGAGGGTGTATAGCCAGAAGGGGAGGGGCCTTACACTTTTAAGTGTAATACTTTGTGTGGCCTCCGGAGGCAGTAGCTATACACCCAATTGTCTGGGTCTCCCAATTAGGAGCGACAAAGAAAACCTGGTGACAGTTTCCCTTTAAAAGGAACCTGTCAGGTGCAATTTGCACCCTGGAACCACAAGCAGTTCTGGCTACATATTGCTAATCCCTGCCTAACCGTCCCTGTATCTAGTAGCATAGATAAAGGGATCTTTAGAAAGAGTATTTCCAAAGATCCCATATGATATGCTAATGGAGGCCATTGACTAGTTGCAAGGGCATGAGTTCCCTTGATTAGTTGGCTCCTTAACATGTTAGTCACCCCTGTGGGCGTACCAACATGCCAATGAATGCGCAGCATCAGAGGATGGTCACGCTTACCTCTCTGCTGCCTTCACATCTGATGCTGGACTTTCGCTCAATATGCACGATCCCGGACTTTCGGTCATGCGCACTACACAAGTTTGAAGCCAGGACGCATGATCGAAAGTCTGGGATCATGCTCACTAAGCCGAAAGCCAGGAGTCGGGCGCGACTAGCCAAGGGAAAAAACGCTCAAGACTAGTCCCTGGCCTCATTAGCATATCATAAAAGGATCTTTAGAAATACTTTTTCTAAAGATCCCTTTATGCTACTATAGGCTGGTAAAGCTAGACAGGGATTAGCAACCTGCACCCAGAACCCATCGTGGTTCCACCCCTTAATAGGATTTATGGTCTCCAAGGATTATATTGACGGCATGTTTTCCCTTTTCCTCTGTTGGATTTTATGCAAATCTGTCCATCAACTACGTATGTAGTTAGGAGAGACTATCTCGGGTAATCAATCACCCAATATGAAACTGCATGGCTCCATTGTAACCTAGCTACATAGGCTCTACATTTTTTTCTCTCATGCATCATCTGTATTGCCTCCAGGTGATAGTCTTCTTTGTCATCTGGTCGTTCCCCCCCACATAAAAGGGAACCCCTTCCAAGAATGTATTAAAAGGGCCCCGTTACATAATTCAAACACTTCCAACCTTAAGCGGGCTTTACACGCTCCAACAAATCTAACGATGTGTCGTCGGGGTCACGTTGTAAGTGACACACATCCGGCATCGTTAGTGATGTTGGAGCGTGTGACAGCTACGTGCGATTGAACGTAAAACCGTTCATCGCACGCACATCGTTCATTTCCATAAAATTGCACGTCGGGTTGTTCAATGTTCCCGAGGCAGCACACATCGCAGTGTGTGACACCCCGGGAACGATGAACAGATCTTACCTGCGTCCCGTGGCTCCCGCTGGCAATGCGGAAGGAAGGAGGTGGGCGGGATGTTTACGTCCCGCTCGTCTCCGCCCCTCCGCTTCTATTGGCCAGCTGCCGCGTGACGTCGATGTGACGCAGACCGTCCCTCCCACTCCAGGAAGTGGATGTTCGCCGCCCACAACGACTGGGCGTCGGGCGGCAGGAACGCAGCATGTAAGGTTTTTTGAGCAGCGGAATCCTTTTGATTTCACTACGCATGCTCTCTCTCAGCGGCCGAACGATCAGCTGATCACCCTGCGGCCGGCTTCTGTGAGCGATCAGCTGATCACCCGGCGGCCGGCTATTGTGAACGATCACTCGTTTTACAACGGAATCCAGTTTCTAATTCCTTATTCTTGTCATCCGTTGTACAATGCATCAGTCACAAGCGTCAAGCAACGCATGTGACTGATGCAAAACAACGGAAATGTGAACCTGGCCTAATACAAGCTGCAGTTTGAATTCGGAGACGGGGGCCATTTTATTATATTCTTGGGGAATCCCTTGAAAGACCATCCTAGTGTTTGTTTTTTTTCAGCGCTGGAG
Organism: Anomaloglossus baeobatrachus; assembly: GCF_048569485.1. NCBI lineage: Eukaryota > Metazoa > Chordata > Amphibia > Anura > Aromobatidae > Anomaloglossus > Anomaloglossus baeobatrachus. The sequence goes on along the minus strand of NC_134364.1, from coordinate 25,471,509 downwards.
TTGTGCTTTAACTTTAAGTCCCCTGTCTCATTCTTCCTCTCCGGTGTATTTACTTTTTTTTCGGCATTGCTACGGTCCCACAGCACCATCTTGTGCCTGTAACTTCTGACTGGCTGGAAATCAGACGTCACATCACAAGTGCTCAATGCAGCTCTATGAGGACAGAACAAGGCAATCATAGACTTGTTTTGAGTTGTGAGCACCAGCACCAAGAAACACTGGAGTTGTCAAATCATTGGAGACTGACCAGAGCGACGCTGGAAATAGAAGACACCAGAGGGTGTCATTTACATTTAAAGCACCAGTCTAGCAGTGCAATATAAAAAAAAAAAAAAACACCACATAAAAACACTGGAGTGGTATTTCAAATAGAGGTAAATATATAATCTGCTGAGCCTCACGTATCACACACGCATCTGTGTTTTCATGTGTGTATAGATCCATTCAACTCAAGAGTAAAACAATTGACGTCACAGAGCTGTGCTAATATACCTTAGGGAGGTGGTAGATATACGGTGTAAGAAGGGACACAGGGTAACCACAGCTCTGCAGTCGGGAGCTGTACACTCTGCAGCATATAAGGGGTTAAAACAGATGACAGCTACTTGAACATTCTCAAAAACTCCTTTATTCCAAATTTACAAGTGCATGTGACAGTCCCTGAGGAGGATCCTATAAGACAAGGGATAGGTGACTGTAATCACTGACAGATCAGCAGGTCCGGACCTGACATGCAGACAGTGCCGCACCACATGCTCCACATTCCAGGGGGCGCCCGGGGACACGGCTGTCATTTTTTTTTTTTACAAAAATAACCGTAAACCTGCACTCACAGAGAGAAAACCCCTCCATGAGCAGTGAATGCAAGTGTATGTGCACCGACCTACAGGAGCTGCTGTCCCAGCACAAGGTACCGATGTGCTCTGTACCTGCAGTCACCCCCATTACTGTGGGCACACACCGGTGATGCCATTCAGGTTCCCCTGCACTGCTGTTCATACTTACAGTGGGTGCTGTTCCTCTGCCAGGGTCGCCCCGTGCTGCCTTGTTCCAGTGCTTCATCTTGATGCCATACGAGCGCAGTTGCTGGATAGCGGTTAGTCGTGCCAGGTTGTGGTAATCCGGGCTCGGCTTCATTATCACTGCTGTGCCAGCCTTCCCCAGTTATAACCAGCCTGTACCCGCTATACCAGGCCTGTGTCCTCTATACTCAGTCTGCGCTTTCTGTGCCCTGATTACAGCCCTATACTCAGCCTGCACCCACTATGCCCAGCATGTGCTATACCCAGTCTGCACCCCTTATATACCCAGCCTGTGCCCCCTATTTTCAGCCTGTACTATACTCAACCTGCAACCACTATGCCCAGCATGTGCTATACCCAGTCTGCACCCCTTATATACCCAGCTTGTGACCCCTATTTTCAGCCTGTACTATACTCAACCTGTGCCCACTATGCCCAGCTTGCACTATACCCAATATGCGCCTTCTGTGCCCAGAATACAGCCTAATGACACACTGCACCCCTTATACAAGGTCTGTGCCCACTCTACCGAGCCTGCACCCCTTATACAAGGGCTGTGCCCACTATACTTGGCCTTCGCCCACTATTTTCAGCCTGCACGTACTGTACCCCGATTCCAGCCCAGTCACACTCTGTGCTCACACTCTGCGCAGCGCCCACTCCTCCTCACAGCACGTCTCCCGCGTGTCTCCTCCTCTCCGCGCCTTCACTTCCCGCAGCCATCTCACTTGCTTTGCCCTCAGTTACGCTTCTCTCCGTCTTCTTGTCCCCGCTGACTCTGCTCTGTTTCCTCTCTACGCGCTCTCGGATACTTGGTTTTGATTGGTCAGCGCTAGTTCAAACATCAAGCCCCCTACAGATTTCCATAGTAACAGGGCTGCCCTAGTCAGTGCCTGATAGAAAAAAGAAAAAAAAAACCAGAAACCTTAAAGAAGGTGATTGGCCTCGTTAGGTCACGTGACGCAGTGTCGCGCCATAAAAGCGGTGTTCCGGTTTCCAGTCACTCAGTCGCTGTTGGCGGGCGGGTTATGTGACGTGTGGCGTGTGGTGTGAGCAGCAGGCGGGTTTACCTCAGGGGTGAACATAAAGCCGCTCTTGTTCGCAGCGTCTATACACTTCTCGTAATGCACAGGAGTCACTGCTCTCACCCACACCGCAGCCATAACGGAGAGCTAAAAAATATTACCTCAGCTCCAACGGCTGCGGGGCGGACACGTGACCTGCGCCCACTGGAGACTCCGGGCGCCCACTGGTGACTCCGGCCACTGCCCCAGGGTGACCGTGATCACAACACATCTATATATTTTTTTTATTATTATTATTATAAAAAAAGTTGTGAAAGATTTGTTCAGATCAAAGAAGATAACAATTAGCAAAAGTCCACGTGTGAGCAGCAGTCCTGTGTGAGGAAGCCATTGTAAACGCCACAGCAGACCTCCCTGTGGGGCTTCATAATTTTCACATTCTACATGACAGGAAAAATCCTTAGTGACAACCTGCAGCTTCTCCGCCACATACCGAGCAAGAAGATACAGGCGGCCCAGAATTACACACGGCTTACACCGGCGTCAGGCAATAGGCGGCCTCAAAGGGGTTACCTGGGATTGGAGAAAAGTAGGGAATGTTTAGGAAAAAAATATAGTGACTGATTGGCAACTCAGTGGTGCATCACTGCAGACCCCAAAAGCACAGTGCCGGGGCGTCGTTACAGCTGATGTTCTCGGTAGAGTGAGTAGTAAGGATGAGCGGGCACTACCATGCTCGGGTGCTCGGTACTGGTAACTAGTGATGAGCGAGCACTACCATGCTCTGGTGCTCTGTACTGGTAACTAGTGATGAGCGGGCACTACCATGCTCGGGTGCTCGGTACTGGTAACTAGTGATGAGCGGGCACTACCATGCTCGGGTGCTCGGTACTGGTAACTAGTGATGAGCGGGCACTACCATGCTCGGGTGCTCGGTACTGGTAACTAGTGATGAGCGGGCACTACCATGCTCGGGTGCTCAGTACTGGTAACTAGTGATGAGTGGGCACTACCATGCTCGGGTGCTCAGTACTGGTAACTAGTGATGAGTGGGCACTACCATGCTCGGGTGCTCAGTACTGGTAACTAGTGATGAGTGGGCACTACCATGCTCGGGTGCTCAGTACTCGTAACTAGTGATGAGTGAGCACTACCATGCTCGGGGGCTCAGTACTGGTAACTAGTGATGAGCGGGCACTACCATGCTCGGGTGCTCAGTACTGGTAACTAGTGATGAGTGGGCACTACCATGCTCGGGTGCTCAGTACTGGTAACTAGTGATGAGTGGGCACTACCATGCTCGGGTGCTCAGTACTGGTAACTAGTAATGAGCGGGCACTACCATGCTCGGGTGCTCAGTACTGGTAACTAGTGATGAGTGGGCACTACCATGCTCGGGTGCTCAGTACTGGTAACTAGTGATGAGCGAGCACTACCATGCTCGGGTGCTCAGTACTGGTAACTAGTGATGAGTGGGCACTACCATGCTCGGGTGCTCAGTACTGGTAACTAGTGATGAGCGGGCACTACCATGCTCAGGTGCTCAGTACTCGTAACTAGTGATGAGCAGGCACTACCATGCTCAGGTGCTCTGTACTGGTAACTAGTGATGAGCGGGCACTACCATGCTCGGGTGCTCAGTACTCGTAACTAGTGATGAGCGGGCACTACCATGCTCGGGGGCTCAGTACTGGTAACTAGTGATGAGCGAGCACTACCATGCTCGGGTGCTCAGTACTGGTAACTAGTGATGAGCGGGCACTACCATGCTCAGGTGCTCAGTACTGGTAACTAGTGATGAGCGAGCACTACCATGCTCGGGGGCTCAGTACTGGTAACTAGTGATGAGCGGGCACTACCATGCTCGGGGGCTCAGTACTCGTAACTAGTGATGAGCGGGCACTACCATGCTCGGGGGCTCAGTACTCGTAACTAGTGATGAGCGGGCACTACCATGCTCAGGTGCTCAGTACTGGTAACTAGTGATGAGCGGGCACTACCATGCTCGGGGGCTCAGTACTGGTAACTAGTGATGAGTAAACACTACCATGCTCGGGTGCTCAGTACTCATAACTAGTGATGAGCGGGCACTACCATGCTCAGGTGCTCAGTACTGGTAACTAGTGATGAGCGAGCACTACCATGCTCGGGGGCTCAGTACTGGTAACTAGTGATGAGCGAGCACTACCATGCTCGGGGGCTCAGTACTGGTAACTAGTGATGAGCGGGCACTACCATGCTCGGGGGCTCAGTACTGGTAACTAGTGATGAGTGGGCACTACCATGCTCGGGGGCTCAGTACTGGTAACTAGTGATGAGTAAGCACTACCATGCTCGGGTGCTCTGTACTCGTAACTAGTGATGAGTAAGCACTACCATGCTCGGGTGCTCAGTACTCGTAACTAGTGATGAGCGGGCACTACCATGCTCGGGTGCTCAGTACTCGTAATTAGTGATGAGTGGGCACTACCATGCTCAGGTGCTCAGTACTCGTAACTAGTGATGAGCGGGCACTACCATGCTCGGGGGCTCAGTACTCGTAACTAGTGATGAGCAAGCACTACCATGCTCGGGGGCTCAGTACTCGTAACTAGTGATGAGCAGGCACTACCATGCTCGGGTGCTCACTCAGTACTCGTAACTAGTGATGAGCGGGCACTACCATGCTCGGGTGCTCAGTACTCGTAACTAGTGATGAGCAAGCACTACCATGCTCGGGTGTTCAGTACTCGTAACTAGTGATGAGCGGGCACTACCATGCTCGGGTGCTCAGTACTGGTAACTAGTGATGAGCGGGCACTACCATGCTCGGGGGCTCAGTACTGGTAACTAGTGATGAGTAAGCACTACCATGCTCGGGGGCTCAGTACTGGTAACTAGTGATGAGTAAGCACTACCATGCTCGGGTGCTCAGTACTCGTAACTAGTGATGATCGGGCACTACCATGCTCGGGTGCTCAGTACTCGTAATTAGTGATGAGCGGGCACTAGCATGCTCGGGTGCTCAGTACTCGTAATTAGTGATGAGTGGGCACTACCATGCTCGGGTGCTCAGTACTGGTAACTAGTGATGAGCGGGCACTACCATGCTCGGATGCTCAGTACTCGTAACTAGTGATGAGCGGCCACTACCATGCTCGGGTGCTCAGTACTCGTAACTAGTGATGAGCAGGCACTACCATGCTCGGGTGCTCACTCAGTACTCGTAACTAGTGATGAGCGGGCACTACCATGCTCGGGTGCTCAGTACTCGTAACTAGTGATGAGCGGGCACTACCATGCTCGGGTGCTCAGTACTCGTAACTAGTGATGAGAGGGCACTACCATGCTCGGGGGCTCAGTACTCGTAACTAGTGATGAGCGGGCACTACCATGCTTGGGGGCTCAGTACTCGTAACTAGTGATGAGCGGGCACTACCATGCTCAGGTGCTCAGTACTGGTAACTAGTGATGAGCGGGCACTACCATGCTCGGGGGCTCAGTACTGGTAACTAGTGATGAGCGAGCACTACCATGCTCGGGGGCTCAGTACTCATAACTAGTGATGAGCGGGCACTACCATGCTCAGGTGCTCAGTACTGGTAACTAGTGATGAGCGAGCACTACCATGCTCGGGGGCTCAGTACTCGTAACTAGTGATGAGCGGGCACTACCATGCTCGGGGGCTCAGTACTGGTAACTAGTGATGAGCGAGCACTACCATGCTCGGGGGCTCAGTACTGGTAACTAGTGATGAGCGGGCACTACCATGCTCGGGGGCTCAGTACTGGTAACTAGTGATGAGCGAGCACTACCATGCTCGGGGGCTCAGTACTCATAACTAGTGATGAGCGGGCACTACCATGCTCGGGGGCTCAGTACTCGTAACTAGTGATGAGCGGGCACTACCATGCTCAGGTGCTCAGTACTGGTAACTAGTGATGAGCGGGCACTACCATGCTCGGGGGCTCAGTACTGATAACTAGTGATGAGCGGGCACTACCATGCTCGGGAGCTCAGTACTCATAACTAGTGATGAGCGGGCACTACCATGCTCAGGTGCTCAGTACTGGTAACTAGTGATGAGCGAGCACTACCATGCTCGGGGGCTCAGTACTGGTAACTAGTGATGAGCGAGCACTACCATGCTCGGGGGCTCAGTACTGGTAACTAGTGATGAGCGGGCACTACCATGCTCGGGGGCTCAGTACTGGTAACTAGTGATGAGCGGGCACTACCATGCTCGGGGGCTCAGTACTCGTAACTAGTGATGAGTGGGCACTACCATGCTCGGGGGCTCAGTACTGGTAACTAGTGATGAGTAAGCACTACCATGCTCGGGTGCTCTGTACTCGTAACTAGTGATGAGTAAGCACTACCATGCTCGGGTGCTCAGTACTCGTAACTAGTGATGAGCGGGCACTACCATGCTCGGGTGCTCAGTACTCGTAACTAGTGATGAGTGGGCACTACCATGCTCGGGGGCTCAGTACTCGTAACTAGTGATGAGCAAGCACTACCATGCTCGGGGGCTCAGTACTCGTAACTAGTGATGAGCAGGCACTACCATGCTCGGGTGCTCAGTACTCGTAACTAGTGATGAGCAAGCACTACCATGCTCGGGTGTTCAGTACTCGTAACTAGTGATGAGCGGGCACTACCATGCTCGGGTGCTCAGTACTGGTAACTAGTGATGAGTAAGCACTACCATGCTCGGGGGCTCAGTACTGGTAACTAGTGATGAGCGGGCACTACCATGCTCGGGGGCTCAGTACTGGTAACTAGTGATGAGTAAACACTACCATGCTCGGGTGCTCATTACTCGTAACTAGTGATGATCGGGCACTACCATGCTCGGGGGCTCAGTACTGGTAACTAGTGATGAGCGGGCACTACCATGCTCGGGGGCTCAGTACTGGTAACTAGTGATGAGTAAACACTACCATGCTCGGGTGCTCAGTACTCGTAACTAGTGATGATCGGGCACTACCATGCTCGGGTGCTCAGTACTCGTAATTAGTGATGAGTGGGCACTACCATGCTCGGGTGCTCAGTACTGGTAACTAGTGATGAGCGGGCACTACCATGCTCGGGTGCTCAGTACTCGTAACTAGTGATGAGCGGGCACTACCATGCTCAGGTGCTCAGTACTCGTAACTAGTGATGAGCGGGCACTACCCTGCTCAGGTGCTCAGTACTGGTAACTAGTGATGAGTGGACACTACCATGCTCGGGTGCTCACTCAGTACTCGTAACTAGTGATGAGCGGGCACTACCATGCTCGGGTGCTCAGTACTCGTAACTAGTGATGAGCGGGCACTACCATGCTCGGGTGCTCAGTACTCGTAACTAGTGATGAGAGGGCACTACCATGCTCGGGGGCTCAGTACTCGTAACTAGTGATGAGCGGGCACTACCATGCTCGGGGGCTCAGTACTCGTAACTAGTGATGAGCGGGCACTACCATGCTCAGGTGCTCAGTACTGGTAACTAGTGATGAGCGGGCACTACCATGCTCGGGGGCTCAGTACTGGTAACTAGTGATGAGCGAGCACTACCATGCTCGGGGGCTCAGTACTCATAACTAGTGATGAGCGGGCACTACCATGCTCAGGTGCTCAGTACTGGTAACTAGTGATGAGCGAGCACTACCATGCTCGGGGGCTCAGTACTCGTAACTAGTGATGAGCGGGCACTACCATGCTCGGGGGCTCAGTACTGGTAACTAGTGATGAGCGAGCACTACCATGCTCGGGGGCTCAGTACTGGTAACTAGTGATGAGCGGGCACTACCATGCTCGGGGGCTCAGTACTGGTAACTAGTGATGAGCGAGCACTACCATACTCGGGGGCTCAGTACTGGTAACTAGTGATGAGCGGGCACTACCATGCTCGGGGGCTCAGTACTGGTAACTAGTGATGAGCGAGCACTACCATGCTCGGGGGCTCAGTACTGGTAACTAGTGATGAGCGGGCACTACCATGCTCGGGGGCTCAGTACTGGTAACTAGTGATGAGCGGGCACTACCATGCTCGGGGGCTCAGTACTCGTAACTAGTGATGAGTGGGCACTACCATGCTCGGGGGCTCAGTACTGGTAACTAGTGATGAGCGGGCACTACCATGCTCGGGTGCTCAGTACTGGTAACTAGTGATGAGCGGGCTCTACCATGCTCGGGTGCTCAGTACTCGTAACTAGTGATGAGCGGGCTCTACCATGCTCAGGTGCTCAGTACTCGTAACTAGTGATGAGCGGGCACTACCATGCTCGGGTGCTCAGTACTCGTAACTAGTGATGAGCGGACACTACCATGCTCAGGTGCTCAGTACTGGTAACTAGTGATGAGCGGGCACTATCATGCTCGGGTGCTCTGTACTCGTAACTAGTGATGAGCGAGCACTACCATGCTCGGGTGCTCAGTACTCGTAACTAGTGATGAGCGGGCACTACCCTGCTCGGGTGCTCAGTACTCGTAACTAGTGATGAGCGGGCACTACCATGCTCGGGTGCTCAGTACTCGTAACTAGTGATGAGCGGGCTCTACCATGCTCGGGTGCTCAGTACTCGTAACTAGTGATGAGCGGACACTACCATGCTCAGGTGCTCAGTACTGGTAACTAGTGATGAGCGGGCACTATCATGCTCGGGTGCTCTGTACTCGTAACTAGTGATGAGCGAGCACTACCATGCTCGGGTGCTCAGTACTCGTAACTAGTGATGAGCGGGCACTACCATGCTCAGGTGCTCAGTACTCGTAACTAGTGATGAGCGGGCACTATCATGCTCGGGTGCTCTGTACTCGTAACTAGTGATGAGCGGGCACTACCATGCTCGGGTGCTCAGTACTCGTAACTAGTGATGAGCAGGCACTACCATGCTCGGGTGCTCACTCAGTACTCGTAACTAGTGATGAGCGGGCACTACCATGCTCGGGTGCTCAGTACTCGTAACTAGTGATGAGCAGGCACTACCATGCTCGGGGGCTCAGTACTCGTAACTAGTGATGAGAGGGCACTACCATGCTCGGGTGCTCAGTACTCCTAACTGGTGATGAGCGGGCACTACCATGCTCGGGTGCTCAGTACTCGTAACTAGTGATGAGCGAGCACTTCTGTTTCGGACCAGTCCCGCCCCAGCAGCAGTCGAATCGCTCGGATCCACTGGGTGCTACTCGTGGTTCGAGGGTGTTCGGACCTGGGGGCCCGGGGTCACTCCGAAACGTAATGGTTTTTTTTTTTACAGGGGAGTTAGATAGTTCGTGATGCCACCCGTGGTGTGCGGTAATAGGGAGTACCGCCGCTGCCGTTGGGAGTACCCGGGGTGATGGAGTGGGGCAGCTAGATGACGTTACCCTCCACGGGTAGGGAAAGGCCCCGGGACCCTGAATGGTGGAATGGATTGCAGGCGTAGTGCAGACTCTCTGATAGCAGGGGTTAATTGGGTACTCACTCAGAAGGAAAGCAGACGCTGACAACGTAGTAAACCAAGTCTCTGGGTGCCGCTGCCCTCCTGGGGAGCTCGTCCGGGTTCCGTCCCCTGCAGAACTGCCTGATGGTCCATGGCCTGCCTCCGTGCACAGAATTTTAAAGTGTCCAGATGGCCCGTAAGCTTGGAGCTTTCCGGGCCCCGCTCCCTACTATGGGTAGCAGAGGAGCCTGCTCTCAGGAGCTCATGCTTGGGATTTCAGTGGGCTGCTTTGTTTGGAAAGCCCTACCCCACTCGTTGCGCTAGTGCCCCCGATATCTGAGCTTCGTGGGAACAGTACATAAAGGCCCTGTCCTCCGCAGGTTAATTGCCGGGTTGCTTGAAGCCTCTCCCCGACCTAGGGTCCAGTACCCCGACATGCTCTCGGCCCCAAACCGGACTGCAGCTGCCGACCGTCCCTCTCGACTAGCCAGCACCCAGTCCCATTATCCCGCGACCAGATCTCCGACTCCTCCGGGTCCAGATCACCGTCTGCAACCCAATCTGCTTCTCCCCTGGGAGCTCCAACTCTCAGCTTCCTCTTGACAATACCCCATAGATTCTTTATGGGGTTTCGGTCAAGTGAGTTTGCTGAACAATCAAGCACAGAGATACTGTGGTTATTAAACCAGGTATTGGTAATTTTGGCAGTGTGGACAGGTGCCAAGTCCTGCTGGAAAATTAAATTCAATCTCTGAAAAGCTTGTCGGTAGAGGGAAGCATGAAGTGCTCTAAAATGTCTCGGACAAGTCTCTTCAGACAAGCTTATCATCATAACTTACTAACCTAAGGGCGGCGTCACACGCTACGATATATCGGGTGACATGTCGTCGGGGTCACGGATTCCGTGACGCACATCCGGCATCGTTAGAGATATCGTAGCGTGTGACACCTCCGAACGACTGTGAACGAGCAAAAATACTCACCTTATAGTCGCTCGTTGACACGTCATTCATTTTCATAATGTCGTTCCTCCTTCTGCGCGCCGGTTGTTCGTCGTTCCCAAGGCAGCACACATCGCTCCGTGTGACACCCTGGGAACGACGAACACAGCTTACCTGCATCCCGCCGGCAATGCGGAAGGAAGGAGGTGGGCGGGATGTTACGTCCCGCTCATCTCCGCCCCTCCGCTTCTACTGGGCGGCCGCTGTGTGACGTCGCGCCGACCGTCCCTCCCCCTTCAGGAGGAGGATGTTCGCCGCCCACAGCGACGTCGTTATGGAGGTAAGTGCGTGTGACGGGGGTTTAACAACTTTGTGCAACACGGGCAATGAATTGCCCATGACGCACAAACGACGGGGGCGGGTACGATCGCTCTTGCGAACGCACAATAAATCGGTGCGTGTAACGTCGCCCTAACTCTCCCCTGTCCCACCTTCTAAATGCTATTAATAACCCTCTCTTTCCTATTTCTGTCCTCACAGTGCTCTAAAATTTCCTGGTAGACGGCTGCGCTGACTTTGGTCTTCATAAAACACATTGGACCTCCACCAGCAGATGACATGGCTCCCCAAACCATCACTGAATGTGGAAACTTCACACTAGACCTCAGCAGCTTGGATTGTGGCCTCTCCACTCTTCCTCCAGACTCTGGGGCTGCGATTTCCAAATGAGATGTAGAATTTACTTTCATCTGAAAAAAACACCTTGTACACTGAGCAACAGTCCAGTTCTGGCATTGTCTATTGGTCATGAGTGGCTGACACAAGGAATGTGACACTTGTCGCCCATGTCCTGCATACGTCTGTGTGTGGTGGCTCTTGAAGCACTGACTCCAGCAGCGTCTACCCCTTGTGAATCTCCCCAAATTTTTTAATAGCTTTTTCTTAACAATCCTATCAAGGCTGTGGTTATCCCAGTTTCTTGTGCACCTTTTTCGACCACAATTTTTCCTTCCACTGAACTTTCCATTAATATGCTTGGATACAGCACTCTGTGATCAGCCAGCTTCTATATCAATGACCTTTTGTGGCTTACCCTCCTTGTGGAGTGTGTCAATGACTGCCTTCTGGACATCTGTCAAGTCAGCAGTCTTCCCCATAATTGTGAAGCCTACTGAACCAGACTAAGGGACCATTTTAAATGCTTGGGAAACATTTACAGGTGTTTTGTGTTAATTATTCTAATTTTTTGAGATAATGACTTTTGCGTTTTCATTGGCTGTAAGCCATAATCATCAACATTAACAGAAATAAACACTTGAAATAGATCCCTCTGTGTGTAATGACTCTAAATAATATATGTGTTTCTGTCATGGTTCGCCTCCCCGTCCACATGGCTATGGGGCGGAGCCTTCTCTCGGGCCTCACTTCTGGGCCCTGGATGCCTTAAAAGCTGACATTTCCAGTGAACCAGTGCCTGCTATAAGCTTAGCACTGCTTTGCCTGTGATTGCTAGTCCTATGAGTGATATCCTGATCTGTCTGTTCCTGTGCCCCCGTGCCCTTGTTTGTGTTCCGTCCCCTGGTCATCCCTCCTGTCCTCTGTCCCCTCTCCTATTTCCCCACTCGGTTGCTTCCTCCGGTACTGACCTTGGCCTGACTTTGATTCCGCTTCTGCTCGTTCCTCCGGTCCTGCTTCTGCCCGTACGGTGTTTGACCCAGCCTGCCTGACTATTCCTCGCATGCCCTGCAACTCTGCTTCTCAGCTGTGCTGTGAGGTAGTGTATGAGAACGCTGTGTATTCACTTCCTGGTTCTCATTGCTCTGTGTAGTGTCTTCTGCTGCAGAGCTCTGGCTCCCCCTGGTGGCAGCATTACAGTTTCCCTTTTTGTATTGAATTACTGAAATAAATTAACCTTTTAATGATATTTTTATTTATTAAGATGTACCTGTATATGTGTTCCTGCTGTGTACTGTGTAATGGCTGTGTCTCACCATATAGCGACATGGTCTGGTCATACATCTCCTGTGTGGAAGAGAGTATGAAGATAGCACAGCACAGGATCACAGCTGATTCTTTTTGTGAGGTAAAACATTTCAATGATTGTTTTAAAAAAAAAAAATGTTTTACCTCAAAGTAAGAATAATTTGTGATCCAGTGCTATAATGTCCTTATTTTTTTTTTTACTTCCTCTCCTACCCAGGAGATATGATAGTATCAGACCATGCAATTTTTCATTAATTACTTTTTTTTTAGGTTAAATGAAAAAACAAATGCTTCTCCTTGTAATAGGAGTAACCGGTGGTCGGTGTGAGCCCGCTGATACATATCAGAGCGGTTCCCTGCCTACACAGGGAAATTATAGTGGAAAGTGTTATTTTTCTATATGAATAAACTGGGCTATAGGGCAGCCGAGGTATAATAAATATCAGGCCACTTCCACCACATGTTTTTTTTGTGATCTTGTCACTGGGACTGTGACTAGTGTTGAGCGGACCCGGATCCGCAAAATACGGATCTGCACGGTTTGAGCGCCCGATCCGGGTCCGACCAGTACCCGGGATTCGGGGTGCACGATCCGGGGGTTTTTTTTTTGTTTTTTTTTCTCTCTCTCTTTCTCTCTCTTCTCTCTCTTCTCTCTCTCTCCCCGGATTATGACCGATCCGCTCAACTCTAACTGACTGTGACACTTGATCACTGGGAGAAGTGACTGGGGGGACACATTGTATCAGATTGTGTCAGCAATGAACCTTGACACAGAGAAAAGGGCTGTAGAGCGATCACTGCAGAAGGACAGCGGAGGCGATGATCCAGGCACTTTTTTTATTTTTTAACACTGGGGCACCCTGTTCTCTCTTCTCAGCAATGTGAACTAGCTCTGACAAGCTATGTGATAAAAATTAGTTTGTTAGATCTGAACTTTTTAACACTACAGACCGTTAAATGTTCGGACATGAACTATACGTCTGATAAAGCACTTGCCACTTGGTCAGCGACAGGTGGTGGTAAAGCACCACTCCAACATTTTTTTTTCAGCCCTGGAGTGGTGCTTTCAATTTAATTACTTACCTCCAAGTCTGATACTTACCCTCCTGTGTCTTATACTTACCCTCCTGTGTCTTATACTTACCCCATGCTGTCTTATACTTACCCCCCGCTGTCTTATACTTACCCTCTGGTGTCTTATACTTACCCTCTGGTGTCTTATACTTACTCTCCAGTGTCTTATAGTTACCCTCCGGTGTCTTGAACTTTCTATGACGCCCCTGGACTACTCAGGTCGTCACAGGGTACTGCACAAACTGCCCTCCCCGTGCAGTATTCAAAACCCTCATGGTTCTGGGTCCCCATCTTGCAGTACTGCCTCCACCAGCAAATCAAATCCTAGATACTCCCTGCACCACATCCAGTCAGGCACACCAGTGGTCGGCTTAAGCGGAATAGGGCCGCCAACCTAGGGGTCAGACAGGGAGGTGGAAGGTGTTAGAGCAGTGAAGTGGTAGCCCTCGAGCTGTGAGGAGCTCTGAGGAAGCTGGGAGTAGTGGGTCCCAGGGGAAGCAGACTAGGTTGCAGACGGTGGTCTGGACCTAGAGAAGTCGGACCCCCGGTCACAGGGGATTGAGGCTATGTGCCTGGAATCCGTCAAGGAGGACAGTCAGCAGCCTGGTCCTATCACCGGTCCAGGACCGAAGGCACGGCGGGGTACACGGACCCTGGGTCGGGGAGAAACTTTAGGCAACCCAGCAATTAACCTGCGGAGAGCAGGGCCTTTACGGACTGCTCCCACGAGCTCAGAGATCGGGGCACTAGCGCAACGAGGGGGATAGGGCTTTCCAAACAAGCGACCCACTGAAATCCCAAGTGTGAGCCCCTGAGAGCAGGCTCCCTCACTTAGCCACAGTGGGGAGCGGGGCCCGGCAAGTTTCAAGCTACCGGGCCACAAAGGACACTCTAAATTTTGTGCCAGGAGGCAGGTCACGGATCATCAGGCAGTGCTGCAGGGGACAGGACCCGGACGAGCTCCCTCAGGAGACAGCGGCAGTCAGAGACTTGGTTTACCCGGTTGTCAGCGTCTGCTTTATTGCTGAGTGAGTACCTGAATGACCCCTTCAGCCAACGAGCCTGCGCTCCCCCCTGCATCCCATCCCACTATCCGGATTCCTGGGGCCTTTCCCCCTATCCATGGAGGGCAATGACACCTTGCTGCCCCACTCCATCACCCCGGGTACTCCCAACGGCAGCGGCGGTGCCCCTCAATCACCGCACACCACGGGTGGCGTAACAAATTAACTATACCTCCCCTGTATATATCCCCTTTATATTTGAGTGTGGCCCCTAGCCCCCGGGTCCGAAGACCCTCGAGCCACAAGTAATCACCCCCCCACGGATCTGAGCGGTGCGATCCGCTGCCGGGGCGGCACATTTTCCTCTAGTGTTTTCATCCTTATTGGCACCGATACGGTCATAGAGTTACATTGAGTTGTGACCTCTGACTGCATGAAACCCTGGAGCTGCCAGGAGGTCACAAATCACCAGAGGCCGACCGGACCAACGCTGTATACAGATGAAGACGGCAGCAGGGGCGTATAAGAAAGGGGGCAGGAGACTTACATTTAAAGCACCTTTCCAGCGCTGAAATAATAAAGGCAAGGCTTTCACGGGCCTTTTTATTTCATCTTTACATATTTAAACACTTTTATTTGTTGATTGAATAAAAAATGCAAACCCCTCTGTGTTTTTACCATGAAATTGCTGTTTGTGGTACTGTTTTTTACAGCATGGTTTTTATATGTAAAACGTTTTTGTTTCATGTGGTAATTGCAAATCATCAAGAAACCATTAGTTATCTGGTTAAATATATTTATTGAGGACTCATGAAACACCCACGCCGGGGCTTGCAGGGCTCACACGGTCACCGGGCCGGTGGTATTCGGGGTCAGGCTGTGAGTGGCCCGACCCGGCTTCCGTGACCCCCGGCGGGTTTCACTAAAAGGAAAGTCCGACCGTCAGTCCGGTATTACAAGGGGGACAGAAGGAGGGGGACGGAAGGAGGGTAATGGGGTCCCTGGGGGGGGCTTGCCATCGCTCTTCCCCAGGAAACGGGACGGGGGGTGCTTGCAGCGCCACCCGTGGTTTGCGGCCAGGTGTTAAGCCTCCGCTGCGCGGTCTCTCTCCGGGGCAGGTGTTACGGGCAGCCGGATGGAATCGCTCCCAACGGGTGGAGCGGGGGAGATCCGGGAGGTTAATGAGACCCAGGGCAACAGTCCTCAGGGACACCGGGGGCACAGGGCGGCGGCATTACTCACAGCAGTCACGGTGTGCGGTTCCAGTTGTTCTTTATTTAAAGTCCGTTTCACATCGCACCCGGGTGCTGGTCCTCGCCGCCTGTAGCCTTTGGTCGGTCCCGGGCAGGTAGGAGGAAGGGGTGTCCGGTGAGGTGTTCTGGGGGTCTCTCCCTTTCGGTGCGTTAGTGCCGTCCCCTTGGTATAGAGCATCTTGGGAACTCGCCGCCTCTCTGTCTCTCTCATCCCCGGTAGCGGACCTAACACAACCGCCACCGGGTACAACTTTCTCCAGGGAACCCCAGTCCTCAGCTCCATTCCCCTCCTCTAGGTGTTATCAGCCCTGGTCTCGTGGCATCTCCTCAACAGGAGCTGTTCTCTGGACGTCTGCACTCCCTTGCAGCCCCTGACGTTCTGCCTAAAACTTCTGTGTGCTCTGCACTAAGCTCACTCCTTCAGGACCCCCTCCCCTGGGTTGTCATGGGGACCTGCCTGTGTCCAGCCACCTGCTCATTAAGGAGACAGGATGAGTCATGGACTCAGAACAAACTTCATGCTGCAAATGCTGTTAACTCCTTCCTGCCAGTGTGATGTTAGTGTGTGTTGTGGGGACCCTTCTTTCTCCTGCCCGGGAAAAATGGGGTAACATTTAATACCCTGTAACGACCCGTTTACAGGGGCGTTACACTCATAGTTCTCAAGGTTAATGCATTGTGAAGAGTTCACCATATAATGCAGACTGTGCTTTGCACTGGGGCTTTGGTAATTATAGACCACATTCATAGCCATATATATAATTAGGTACCTAGTTACAAAATTTGAAGAAAGACCTAGGTCCATCTACTTCAACCCATAACGTAACCTAACATGCTGATCCAGAGGAAGGCGAAAAACCCCGTAGGCCAGATAGTAAGCGCCACATCAGGGAAAAAAATTCCTTCCCGGCTCCACATACGGCAATCAGAATAGTTCCCTGGATCAAAGCCCCATCACAGACTCTAGGGCACATAACCTGTGATGTTGTATTTTTCAAGAAAGACATCCAGGCCTCTCTTAGATTTTAGTTGTGAATCAACCATTACAACATTATGTGACATAGAGTTCCATAGTCTTCACTGCTCTTACAGTAAAGAATCATAGTTATATGGCATCAAGCCTATGCTTATCTTCCCAGTGTAGATGGCTTCAGATTTTCTCAATGTTCTTCCATCCACCAGCAGTGAAAATGGCTGTGGCAGTCTTCTGCTCTGTGTCCAGGAACATGGTCGTTATGACGTCCATCTTCTCCATGATGGATGATTCAGTCATTAGGCTTCGGTACCTGCCGTACCTGCCGTTCTCCAAGTTTCTTCTCATTGGAAGTCGGGAAGATGTTAGGATCTAGCACAGATGATATCAGGTGTCTTTATGTTCCTCCAGCCCCAAGTCTTTCGCCTCGATTTTACAGGGGATGTTTGGTGGCCTGGTTCTTTCCCTTAGGCAGATGGTGACACCTTCTCGGGAGAACTTTAAAGACAAACTCTGAGAAAAAGGAGAAAAGACAATTATCACCAGACATTATTGAACTTCGGCAACTCTATCATCTATTTTGGAAACTGGATTTTTTTAATGCAACAAATCTTTAAGTGAAACATTTGTGGCTCAAATAAGACCCTAACATATTTACTCACCTGGAAATCGGTATAATTAGTAAGCTGGTGCATTACCAGGCCGACGAATCCCGTCCACTCGCCTATCATGCCTGCCATGTAGAAGATCTGCAGAAGGTAGAGGATAGAGGATGTTATTACCTGTCTGGTCTGGGATGAGACGGTAGGATGACTTGTCCACCGAGCGGTTATACTTTACTTTTACACAGGACACAAGGGAATTACACAAGATAATGAAACATGGAATAAACTTACCGTCCAACAGAAACCACTACATATCTGGAAGAAGGTGGTGCACATACCTGCAACAAGTGGAAGGACGTGTTAAGAAAAGTACCTGAATGTTATTATTATATTGCTTCCTATACTGCCATGACTGTGCAATAAACTAAAGCTGGCTTTACATGTTGCGACATTGGCAACGAGATATCGTCGGGGTCACGTCGTTAGTGACGCACATCCGGCGCCGTTACCGACATCGCAGCGTGTAATGCAAATGAGCGCCGATCAACGAGCACAAAAACGTCAAAAATTGTTGCTCATTGTCACGTCGCTCATTTCCATAATATCACTGCAGCGACAGGTACGATGTTGTTCCTCGTTCCTGCGGCAGCACACATCGCTGTGTGTGACACCGCAGGAACGACAAACATCTCCTTACATGCCTCCATCGGAAGAGGAGGAAGGAAGGAGGTGGGCGGCATGTTTCGGTCGCTCATCTCCGCCCCTCCTTTTCTATTGGGCGGCGGTTCAGTGACGCTGCTGTTACGTCACTGTGATGCTGAACGAACCGTCCCCTTAGAAAGGAGGCGGATCGCCGGTCACAGCGACGTTGCAGGGCAGGTAAGTAGTGTGACGCTGCCGTAGCGATAATGTTCGCTACGGCAGCGATCACCACATATCGGCCGTACAACGGGGGCGGGTGCTATCGCGTTCGGCATCGCTAGCATCGGCTAGCGGTCACAAAGTGTAAAGCCCGCTTTAGGCACAAGGGAGCGCACCTTACACCCCTAAACACACTGACTCATCTAGAAAAGGATACATATCAGGAGTAATGCAATCGTTACCAACGCTGCGGCCAGTCTAAAGTGGCACATACAGCGACTGCTGAAGGATCGCTTGTACAGGTATACAGACTGAAATAAGTTGTAACTGGCAAGAAGAAAAAATGCCAGTCCTGCTCCGATCCTGTGCGGTGTAGGATGGGTTTTCACCTAGAAAGAAAAGAAATATATGACGGCCATCAATAAGGTCATCATGGAGATCTGAGAATACATAAGAGCAGGATCCGGCCCAATGTAATATACTGGGCTCCAGGCAGTCACCAAACCTGAGGTCCTGAGTATTACTGGAGACCTTATAAAAAACTGATAACTAACCGAATATACAGCATTAACCGCGGTCCCAATGCACACTATCCAGCCAGCGATGAAAAGGATTTTCTGGCAGATGATAAACCGCTTCTCCGATGGCTCAGATTGAATAATCATGAACCTATACTGGATGTACGCGATGCCGACTCCTGAAATAGAAAAGCAAGTTATCAACCAGATATTCCCATGTCACTGCTATAGAAAACCTCGCCAGAGTGCACCAATGATTACCATCTCCAGTAATGGCCGTTATTAGAGATTTACAGGGACCATCTGTGCCACTGATGTCCTATCTCTGTACCAAATTGGTGGATGATTGAAGGGAAGCCACATATCCTTCATTGCTTACCAGGCACAGAGCCTTACTTTTGGTGATGGCTGTACCTGGTATTACAGCTCTGTGCCATTTTCTTTAATGGGACTGAGCTGCAGAAATCTATAGTGCCAGCTTTTTTTTGCAAAAAAAAGTACCAAAATGTTCAGCATGGTCCCTTAAATCAGGTAAACAGCAGGGTGTCATAGTCAGAACCCCACCGATCTGTTATTAATGAGCTATAAATCTTCTGGTCCCAGAGACTTTGATGTCACCTCTGAGCACAGAATTGCTGAGCTCTTCATGAGGATATCTCCCTATAGGATGCAGCTACTTACCAATAATGGAGTTTACTAGGAAGATAACGGTGTAGATGACCGATTCTGGGAATGTAATTTCCGTATCACTGTAAAAGATATGGAAAATTTTGGTAGTTAATAGGACACAAGCAGATTAATTGTCATCTAAGTACATTGGTGGAAGGTTATCAAACTTAACCCCTTCAGCCCCCGGGCACTTTCCGTTTTTGCATTTTTGTTTTTTGCTCCCCTTCTTCCGAGAGCCGTAACTTTTTTATTTTTCCATCAATCTTGCCATGTAAGGGCTTGTTTTTTGCGGGACGAGTTGTACTTTTAAATGAAACCATAAGTTTTACCATTTAGTGTACTGGAAAATGGCAAAAAAATTCCAAGTGCGGAAAAATTGCAAAAAAAGTGTGATCGTACAATAGTTTATGGGATATTTTATTCACTGTGTTCACTATATGGTAAAACTGATGTATCTATGTGATGCCTCAGGTCAGTGCGAGTTTGTAGACACCAAACATGTATAGGTTTACTTATGTCTAAGGGGTTAAAAAAAAATCACAAGCTTGTCCAAAAAAAGTGGCACACGTTTTGCGCCATTGTCCAAAACCCGTAGCGTTCTCATTTTTCGGGATCTGAGGCTCAGTGACGGCTTATTTTTTGCGTCTCGACCTGACGTTTTTAACGGTACCATTTTTGTGCAGATGCTATGTTTTGATCGCCTGTTATTGCATTTTGCGCAAAATTTGTGGCGACCAAAAAACGTAATTTTGGCGTTTGGAATTTTTTTGCCGCTTCGCCATTTACTGATCAGATTAATTGATTTTATATTTTGATAGATCGGGCATTTCTGAACGCGGCGATACCAAATATGTGTATATTTTTTATTTTTTTAACCCTTTAATTTTCAATGGGGGGAAAGGGGGGTGATTTGAACTTTTAGGTTTTTTTATTTTTTTTTTAAATAAAAATAATGCCAAACCCCGGATCTCCATGATGGAAAGAAGATTAGCTTAGCAAAAGCTTGTACTCTCGCTCTCTATTTCTCTCTATTTCTCTCTTTCTCTCTCTCTCTATTTCTCTCTCTCTCTCTGTTTCTTTCTCTGTATTCACAGATAAGAAGGCAGAATTAGTATCAGACAGAGGTTTTATAGGATCAGAACCTGATGATGTCACTAGGCTATTGTGATGTTGTAACGGGGTGCCAGGGGTGCCTCGGGGGTTGTAGTCATGGCCCCTTTTTCTCTCAGGCTTACCCCTGGCTTCGCCGTCACTATCGGGACAGGAGATGACTTGGTGGGGCAGAGTGTGGTGGTGCATATGTCGTCCGACGTACAAACACTTTTCAGGCGTGATTCAGTGAAATCAGAAGACATTTTATTGATCACAACTTCTTCACACACCCGGCAGTAATAGATGACTTTACACTTCTGCGGCTGGGGGAAAACCTGTCCTGACGTCTCCTCCAGTGGGGATGTGCCCGGCTACTCCTCTTCACCTGGCTCCCACTACGGCTACCCACAGACCGGACCCACACCGGTACTGCTTTGCACTTTGAGGTTCCGTCCGCTCCTTTTCTCTCCGGCTTCCCTATTCATCCAGCTCCCACACTCTGCCCCTTCTCTGCTTCCTCTCTCCCGTCCCGGACACAACTGCCTTCTTGCTCCCACTTTTTCCTTAACATCTATATTCTCCCTCCCCTTTATCTTGCCGGCTCCTCCTACCACTTGTTTCTGTGAGACAGCCGTCCCACCCGGCCACTAGGGGGAACCCACTAAAACAGTGCATTAACAATAAAAACATTTTTATTACATAACATCGACATTCCGGGAATACTGGGCTTCTTTGTAAGGGGTCTGCCCACCCCTTACATACCTCCCCTCTTTAAGCCTAAGCCTCCCGGCAAGGCACAAATCTAAAAATCACATTTAAAACTACGAACATGTTCACCTTAGAGCACCCGCAAGGGGCACACCAGTCCAGCGCCCGGAGTCCCTCCTGGAAGCTCCCGGTCTTAGTCGTGCCCGGAGGCCTTCGGCAGGCACTCCCGGTCTTAGTAGAGTTTCTGCCCGGAGGCTTTTGTAGCACTCCCGGTCTTAGACGGCAGAAACACAAATCGACAAAATCTTCTCAACAACGCGGAGGGAGCCCCTGGCTCAGTCCAGCATCAGGCTCTCTCCGGGCTCAGCAGCTTGAACGGTTGCAAACAGCAAAACTTCTTCCGGCTCAAAACAATGCTGGTAGTTAACATAGACAGGTCCGCTATCTTCCGGTCTTGGCAATTCACTCCGGATGATAGGCACGTTGCCATTCAGCCCGTTGAGCCTTCACGTAGTCCGACAAGGACTGGCCGGGCAACCGGCGTAGCCTCCGGAAGGGCTCATAACTGACGGTGGCCTCCGGTATCTCAGTCTCCTCAACCCCCGACGGGGGTGAGGGGGTCGCTGCACGGGACGGCTGGGGGCTGCCCATGACAATCACCGGGTGAGTAATCAGGCTCTGCTGAATAGCCAGCACCGCCGGGGTCCCCTTCTCTGGGTCAGCGCTCGGTCCGGGCATGACTTCCGGGGCTACGGCCAGTGTGCGTCTTGGGTGGGAGATCTCAGCTAGTACCGGTCTTTGCTGTGCACGCCGCCGATACTGGTATTCCTCCCACTCAAGTTCTTGCTGCCATTGAGCAGCCTCTTGGGTAGTGGGCATCCGGGTCACTCTGAGCGCAAAGAGGCCTCGGCATCCCACCTCTCTCATAAACCGCACCTTCTCTCCCGGATATAAAGTGTGGAGGCGTTGTGGTAGGCCCTCGGTGTTAAGGTTCACCCGATTGTAAAAATAGTGATCGCCGGTCTCTTCATCCTCGATGAAACCGTAGCCTTCCTTCTGGTTAAACTTCACCACAGTCCCGACGGTACACTGGCGCTCGAATTCTTCACTCCGGGGACCGGCCATCATTTCCCGGGCCACGGTCTCGGCCAGCAGCCTCTCCTGTACCGGGTCGGGTTCTGGTGAGGGGGACTTCTGCTGAGGCAGGGGTGACGGCTGTACTGGGTCCCAAAAGAAACCCCACTCGTCCTTTTCTAGCTCCCGGGCGTATGGTTCTTCCGGGGCCGGAACTGGTACGTGGGTTGAAGATCCCACCGCGACTGGCGGGGGTATCTCCGGGCACGGGTATGGGGTTCCCAGGAGCCTGTTCCCCGACGGCAGCTGTGCGGTGTAAGTCGCCCGGACCTCGGTCGTGGTTTCTCTGATCCTCCGGGCACCGCCGGTAAGTTGTGAGGAAGTCCTTCCGCGGTCTGCTTTGGGCGTCCTCTGCCCAGATTCGTTGCTGCTAGCGCGGCCACCACATCTTGCTGCTTTCTGGAGGTCTCCATCTCGTTTTCAGTCAGCGTCTCTGATAATGGCGGCGGGGTCAGTGGAGATGCTGGAGGAAGTGGAGGCGGGCCTACTTTTCCCGCTCTTGGGTATACTCCACCCCCAGTCTCACACATCAGGTCGACCCCTCCGCGGCGGTTCTTCTTTTTCTCTGGAACACCGCCCACTTCACATATCTTCATCCGTGCCCTGGGACCGGCACCTCCCCTCTTTGGGCGGAGTACTCCGAACTTCTTTTTCGGCACCGGCCAGCCCCAGGCTCTTCTTTTGGCGCCAATTCTTCGCGCGCTTTCTGTGTCCTTGAAGACGACGGCCATCTTGCCGCCATCTTGTGGCCGGTCCAACGCCTTAGGCACTACTTCTTCTTCCCACCAAGGGATCGGGACTCTTCTCCAATAATCCGGATCCTGTGTCCTAGGCACCACTTGATCTCCGTCTTCTTGGGTCTGGACCCCTTGCATACGATCCGCATCCTGCCGACTACGCCACATGTAACGGGGTGCCAGGGGTGCCTCGGGGGTTGTAGTCATGGCCCCTTTTTCTCTCAGGCTTACCCCTGGCTTCGCCGTCACTATCGGGACAGGAGATGTCTTGGTGGGGCAGAGTGTGGTGGTGCATATGTCGTCCGACGTACAAACACTTTTCAGGCGTGATTCAGTGAAATCAGAAGACATTTTATTGATCACAACTTCTTCACACACCCGGCAGTAATAGATGACTTTACACTTCTGCGGCTGGGGGAAAACCTGTCCTGACGTCTCCTCCAGTGGGGATGTGCCCGGCTACTCCTCTTCACCTGGCTCCCACTACGGCTACCCACAGACCGGACCCACACCGGTACTGCTTCGCACTTTGAGGTTCCGTCCGCTCCTTTTCTCTCCGGCTTCCCTATTCATCCAGCTCCCACACTCTGCCCCTTCTCTGCTTCCTCTCTCCCGTCCCGGACACAACTGCCTTCTTGCTCCCACTTTTTCCTTAACATCTATATTCTCCCTCCCCTTTATCTTGCCGGCTCCTCCTACCACTTGTTTCTGTGAGACAGCCGTCCCACCCGGCCACTAGGGGGAACCCACTAAAACAGTGCATTAACAATAAAAACATTTTTATTACATAACATCGACATTCCGGGAATACTGGGCATCTTTGTAAGGGGTCTGCCCACCCCTTACAATGTCATTGCTGGTCACACATTGTTGCATCATCACTCAGGCAGCCTGGATCTAATTTGTTCTGGTTATTGTAGATTTTTTCACATATATTTCTGCCTATTAACAATATACATCTTCTATGAGTATATCCAGCACATTGTAGTGGAATAAATCCAATTATTATATTGATTTACAAGTTTACATACTAGCACCAGATATTTATTGAGAGGATTTTACAGGTTTATCACCAAGAGCGCAGCTCCAGTATACAGATCACTTTCTGCTCTCTAAAACACATGGTTAAAACTACACGGACCCAATTCATCACTTGCAGTGCTTCACTTTGCTTTTTTGTCCTGTAGTATTAGTTGGTGTTTTTGGTGTCAAAAAGCATCAAAATGGCTCTTGCGATTATGAAATTTGGCGCAAAGTAAAAATTGGGCTTTTTTCCTGTCTTGAACTGTTTTTGCAAGTTTGGGCAGTGGAATGTACTTAGTGGCGCACTGAAGAGCACTCCAGGGGGTAACTGGAATGAAATTGTGCTAAATTTTGTGACTTTTTAAAACGTCAATGTTGATGAATCCCAAACATCGAAACACGGCATACATAGACATGGTCATATTACACTACAAACTTTGAGCTGTCATCCGGCATCAACTTTTTGAGCAATGAAAGAAAGAGGAACCGACTTTAAGAGACAATGTAATTACTAATCATCAACATTCAAGAATATAGAGTACTAGCTGTACTACCCGGCTTCGCCCGGGTTAATAACTGTTGTTTCCCTGTCTGTCTATCAATCTCTTTCCCTGTCTGTCTATCTATCTCTTTCCTTGTCTGTCTATCTCTGTCACTTTCCCTGTCTGTCTCTTAACCTGTCTCTCTCTTTCCCTCTCTTTCCCTGTCTGTCTCTTTCCCTGTCAGTCTGTCCTCTTTGTCTGTGTCTGTCTCTTTATGTCTAACTCTTACCCTGTCTGTGTCTGTTTCTTACCCTGTCTGTGTCTGCCTCTTTCCCTGTCTGTGTCTGTCTCTTTCCCTGGCTGCATTGTGACACGCCAACATTCCATATAAGGGCGTGGCTGCGCATTCTTCTGAAGTTCTGGCTGCACTGTGGCTCCCAGCTCCATTCGCTTTAATGGAGGCAGGTTTTTTGGCAAATAACTGTAAAGAGCGTGGTTAAAATTTCCCCTCAAAACATAGCCTATGACGCTCTTGGGGTCCAGAAGTGTGAGTGTGCAAAATTTTGTGGCTGTAGCTGTGACGGTGCAGATGCCAATCCCGGACTTACACACACACACACACACACACACATTCAGCTTTATATATTAGATAATCTATAAAGGATAATTCTCGTTAATAAATTGCTTTGGTATTTTTTTTTACTCTCATTGTCTTGCTTAAAGGGAATCTGTTACTGAGAGCAGCATAATGTAGGAAAAGAGATGCTGAATCCAATGATGTATCACTTAGTTCAATCTGTGCAACAATTGTAACAAAAAATTGTTAGACATAGCATGAAGCACATTCCTGGCTGCCAACCTTTTAAATTGACACTTGCACACAGTGTTCACTGCTGAAAACTGTGTGCTGGAGCATTAAAGGTCATCTGTTGATGCAGCGAGCATGCCACATGCTTTTGTTCCACAGATGGAGAGAGGAGCTGCTGATACTGAGCTGTGTCCTCTCCACTCCAGTGCTGTATACCCCAAGAGCTGTATGCCCCCTCCCCAGTAATGTGTATGTCCTTAGCCTCTCTTGTGATGTTGTCGCGGGCGGAGGGGACGCGCTCGCCACGCTCGGGTCTGGGGCTTCTTCTGCTGGTGCTCGGTGGCTCAAGCGGTGGGCCGGACTCGGGGACTCGAGCAGCGCTCCTCGCCCGTGAGTGAAAAGGGGTGGCATATTTAGGGAGTTTGTCCGTGACGCCACCCACGGGACGTGGTGATGATGGCACCACCGCTGCTGGTAACGGGGTGCCCGGGAGAGATGGTAAGGTGCGGCTGGGATGTTGTCCCCTCTGTGGGTAGGGGGTTTGGTGATCCCGGGGCCCGGTGGTGTAACGGGGAGGCTGGATGGCTGGGGTGCAGGGACTGCGCGGCGCGGTGCCGGACGGCACTGGTGTACTCACTCAGACAATCACTGACAGAGTCGCTGGTAAACCAAATTGGCCGGATGGACGGGTCCCGCAGCCGACTGCAGTGTTGTTGTGCTCTCCCCGGACGGCTGATGGTGGCTGTCTTTCCCTGCACCTTTAGAATGTTCTGACTCCTGTGGTTGCCCACCGATAGTCCGCTCCCCGGCGTATAGGTGCCATAGGAGCCCGTTTTGCCCGCAGGCGCTGGTCCTTGGATCTCTAGCCTGTGGCGGTGGCTGTATATCCTCACGGTGTGGACTGTTGCCTGCAATCGGGACTTGGTTGTTAGGAAACCCCTGGGGTTCCTGTCACATTCGGATTTGACTATTGACGGTGGCTCCAAGCCTGGTCGGGGTCCGATGGCCCTGCCTGTGTGCTTAGCTTCACTCCTTTCCCCGGTTCGGTACCGGCGGGCCGACGCCCGACCCCGGTCCTTACGGCTCTGCGGAGTTCCACCAACTCCTGCAGACGGCCACCACCGTCTGCCAACCTTGCTGTCACTGCCTGGGCTCCAACCCAGACACCTCAAGTGTTCACTCCTCTCACTTTCACCTCCAAAACTGATCTGACACTTTTCCTGCCTCCAGGCCTGTGAACTCCTCGGTGGGTGGGGCCAACCGCCTGGCTCCGCCCCACCTGGTGTGGACATCAGGCCCTGGAGGGAGGCAACAAGGGTTTTTGTCTGACTGTTGTAACTGCCTAGGGTGGGGGTGTGTATGTTGGTATGTATGTGACTGCCTGGCTAGTCCAGGGCGTCACATATATTCAGCAGTGTCAGTGTGCACTGTGTGCGGCCATGTCTGTTAGTGACGGCCCCCAGTTAGCTCAGCGCAGCCACATGCCCTGGTGGAGCTGGACAGCAGAGAGAGGTAGAGACGGGTTTTCATATGCCGCGCCAATGATCACCAATCAGAATGATAGGATTAATGTATCTTTATTTTGCACAGGTCTACGCGTTTCTGGAGGCTCAGCTCCCTTCCTCAGGACCGTCAGGCACAAGAAAAACATCAAATCTACCGTAATAGTGTCAGACACGATATATATACACCAATGATGACGTCAGACTTCCGCCCCTTACTGAAAAAATGGGCGGGAAATGTGCAAGAGAAAATCCAGGACATCAAAGAAGAAGCTCACAACCCTATCATAGTAGACGATTCATAGGAGTTCATGAGCGTGGGAAAAAAACAGAACAGCGCCTGCGCAGGAAGCAGATGCTGCCAGCTCAGTATCTGCTTCCTGCGCAGGCGCTGTTCTGTTTTTTTCCAGGACAAAAAAAAAAATCCAGGACATCTTCTCTAATGTCCTGGATTTTCTCTTGCACATACAATCTGGTCACTTACCAAACTTTTTTCTGGATTCTCTCTTTGCAGTAATGGATTGAAAAGCCTTTCTTTTTTCTTGTTTTCACATCCTGAAGCACCACACGCGCTGTTGGTGTTGTGGTCTCTTGCTTCCTCTTACGTTAATCGGGTTTACTTGACCGGTGTCATTGACGTAGTTAGGTGAGTTCTAGATTCGTTCCATTATCTGTTATAAATACATACATATTTATACTTTTTTGTGTTATATATTCATGAAGGCACGTTTGTTTTTTTCTATTTTACTAATTCTATTATATGTCGATTCAGGATTTTACTCTTGTCTGTTACAATTCATCGGATTTTGTTCATTATTCATAAAGATGTATGCATTGCGTCCTATTGGGCTGTAATGCACCCTTTCCCGCCCATTTTTTTCATTAAGGGGCGGATGTCTGACGTCATCATTGGTGTATATATATCATGTCATGTCTGCCACTATTACGGTAGATTTGATGTTTTTCTTGTGCCTGACGGTCCTGAGGAAGGGAGCTGAGCCTCCAGAAACGCGTAGACCTGTGCAAAATAAAGATACATTAATCCTATTATTCTGATCGGTGATCATTGGTGCGGCATATGAAAACCCGTCTCTACCTCTCTCTGTTATCTGCCGCTTGGGTTGCTGCTGCCGTGATCAGGATTTTCATGACTTTACAGTAGTTGTGACTTTCACAACTCCATCTGGTGAGTAGTACTGCATTGATCTCACCCCGTATATATTGGGGTAAGACCCCATTGTGCTTTTTCCCACAGCTTCTTCACCTGTTGGAGCTGGACAGGAGACAAGCGGGGAGGTGAATGAAGCTACTGACAACTTCTGTGTGCATGTATGATGTGTATCTGTATGTCAGTGTATATGACTGTTTATAGATTTGTGTTTTCTGAATTTCGCTTTAAATATGTATGTGTGGCTGGGGCTCACTGAGACTATTTCACCCGGAGCCCACAGAAACCTAGAGCTGGACCTGCATCCTGGGTACTCTCACTCCAGGCAATTACAAATGGATTTTCGCTGTTCTTCCTGGCCACAGGGTCTCGAGAGTCTCGGCTACTCAGGAGTGACTGCTTCATCTGTAGGATCAGATGGCGGATCTCGGACCTGCTGCAGGGGATCTCCTGCCCCAGCAGTCCACGCAGCTGCAGCTATTCATCCTGTAGTTGCAGCTGCTTCTTCCAGGCTTCATGTCCTGGGCCTCCACGGACTGGAACTCCAACCAACCGCCCATCTCTTTCAGGCCATAGTACTCCATGACGGCAATGTCTTCCGTCTAGCTCATTATCAATCCTGACGGTCTGCTCAGTAGTGGGAGTCCCTTTTTGTCTGTCCAAACCTTCCAGGGTGGAGGGTTAACCTGCTTCTTCAGTGCTACTGCAAGCTTGCTGCGATGGGCTGGGTTTCTCCTCTCGATCACCATTAGATGACCTCTTCGTGCAGGGATTTTCGCGGTTGGAAATATCTCTGTGCCTCTACCAGGCTTCCACACTCACAATGGGAGGATCATCTCTTCACTGCGCCATCGTCCACCATATTTGCCAATGCAACTGTTGCCATCTTTTTCAACAGAAGCCTTCCCTGCATCTGACAAGTTTTTTTGATGCATGGCTTCATCCTGCCGACTACCCCAAATATACAGATGTAGAAGAAGTAAAGGTTTTGTGACGCTCAGAAGGTAGAATAGACGATGGATCAACTTCACTTAAGGGATAGGAGGGGACATATTCACGGAATGAGCGAGTTGACAATAGCAGCACGATATTGGTGCACTGCCCGATAGGGGAGTACAATACATAGTGAATAGTTACCATTTATTGTAAGTTCACATATCACAAACTGTTTTTTTGTCCCTGGACAGGAGCTTTTGACACAATACAAGAGAGCGCACTGTTTAAATTGTAATTTTGGTAGTAAAAATTGGCATGCATTCGTTATTTTGTACAAATCATATTAAACACTTGGAAAGGTAATATGATTGTTCATATATAGACTGGATGTAGTTAGTATGTTGTAATGCATCCACTTGTCCAGTAGGTGTCCCTGTTGCTCCATTGAATGATAGTTATAGTCTTCATTAGTAGCAGATTTCTAACCATTCTCAACAGGTTCCCTGGATTCTGATGTATATGAGCAATGTTTTTATGCTGCTCTTGCCGCCTTCGCCATCCTCGCCTGGAAAAAGGAAAAATTGCCGCGTACTACACACGATAATCCCTAAAAAAAATTCACCCAACTGATGAAAGAACTTCAGAATATCACATTGATGAAAGAACTTCAGACTATCACATAGAAAAAAAACAATACCTATATCTTACCATGATACACTAATATCAGCATAAGATTTGAATATAAAATGTGGGAACAATAATCAAATAGGGCAACGCTATCCCAGACTTACAAAGGAACGTCCTAGTCACCGGTCTAAAAATTGTTTTTCATATAACATTGTCACATGCGATGGGCATACATGTAGCTTCTGCTTTTGCAATTATATCCATAGGTATCTTTGAGCAAAAAGACATCCTCAGTAGCAAATACCACAGAAACATCTTTTTTTTTTTATTTTATTTTATTTTTTTACTACAGATATATAGATGACTTGTTTTTTTATTTATTTTTTATGGAATTTTTTTTTACTACAGATACATAGATGACTTGTTTTTTTATTTATTTTTTATGGAATGTTTTTTTTTACTACACATACATAGATGACTTGTTTTTTTATTTATTTATTTTTTATGGAATGAAGACTTAACTTAATTTTTAGAAAAAAATAAACAACAATAAATGGGGAAGACTACTAACCCTAAATGCCAAAATGGATTCCATTGAATTTCTAGACATAATCATCAGCCACTGAGAAAATATTATTGCCACCTAAATCTTTACAGATAATAGCTGACTTTTTTTTTTAATCTATTTTTTTAAGGAATGAAGAATTAAGTGGTAATTTTTTTTCTAAAGAAATCAACAACAATAAACTGGGCCAGGCAACTAACCCTAAATGCCAAAAAGGGTTCCATTGAATTTTTGGGCATAATCATCTGCCGCAGTGAAAATATTGTCGCCACATAAACCCTTTTTTATAAGTGTATATGGCAACAGCTTCTTACATCATAAAAGCCTCAAATATGGCTAAAAAAAATCCCATTTAGCCAATTAAAGAGAATCTGAATTAAAAAAAATGCTTTATTGTAAAAGGAATATCCACAGCTCCTTATTGAACATGCCAACAAATCGACAAAAACAATTGCCTAAAAAATATACAAAATTAGAGATAATGGAAATAATATTAATAATAAAAAATAATCCCTTTAAACTCAGTTTTTTTGTTAGCACATTCAATAACTCCCACTTTGAAATGCGTAATTACTCAAAATATGGAATATACTACTATAATACACCTTCCCACGAAAACCATCCATTATATTTAAAAGTGCACTCTCACTACAAAAAAAAATATACTAGCACCCAGTAGCATATACATATATGACAGCACTTTACAGACCTCATCACTGTCCCCATTGGGTCTGACTATCTAAATTCCCTTTTCAATCTGTCTTTGTGTGGGAGGTGATGTCAGTATTATTATGCTACCTAACTCTGTGTCATTATTATGATCTTCTACGCCAAGTGTCAGTGTCGTTATGTCCCAAAGCCATGAGAAAAATTAACTCCTATTTGCTAAAAATCATACAAATATTCCACAGAAGTTCTGAGGTTCTGTTCTGTGGAATAACTAAACAAAACTGGACCTCCTTCAGGTCTGTGGAGCAAAGAAAATGAAACAGATGCTGAAAAGATCACCCTGCCTTCAGAAAAGCATGGTGGAAGTTGTTGTTTTGTCACATGGTGACTCGGGTTAGGACTGTTGCTTATGTCTTTGTTATTGATCATCTAACCAGATGGTATCTCTTGTGCAGCATGGTAGCTCAGTGGTTAGCTCCTTCGCTTTGCAGCACTGCAGTCCATGGTTCAACTCTGACTGAGGACAGTGAGATTACCTAAACTGATTATACTTGTCAGATGCCTATTCTTCTTTTCATGATCTGCTTGAAAGCGAGGAGAGTCAAATTGGCGACCTGGCCATAAGTTAACTTGTGGCAGAGTGGTAGCTCAGTGGTTAGTGCTGTTGATGTGCAATGTTGGAAATCTCGGCTTGAATCTGACCAAGGATGAGAAGATTCTACTTCGTGGCAGTTTAAATGAGTAACTTCAAACGGGTCTTTCTCTTCTTTTTCCTGACCTTCCCATAAATGCTGGTAGGGATATCAATGACTTACATGGATGCCACCTCTGGAGGAGCACTGTGGCTCAGTGATTAGTGCTGTTGATGTGCAGTGCAGAAAATCTAGGTTCAACTCTAAGGACAAGAAGATTCTATTTCTCAGGAATTGGAATTAGTAATTTCGAAAGAGGCCCTGCTACTTTTATTCCTGACCTTCCGATAAGTGCTGATATCAATGACTTAGGCAGCAGCCAGCTCTTGAGAAGCATTGTGGCTCAGTGGTTAGTGCTGTTGATATACAGTGCTGGAAATCTAGGTTCAACTCTGACTAAGGACAAGAAGATTCCACTTCTCTGGAATTAGTAATTTCAAAAAAGGCCCTGATCTTCCCTTAAGTGCTGGTAGTGATATCAATGACTTAGGTAGAGGTCAGCTGTCAAGGAGCACTGTGGCTCAGTGGTTAGTGCTGTTGGTTTGCAGTATTGGTGTCCTGGGGTCAAGTCCCACTGAGGATGATTTCTGTATGCAGTTTGTATGTTCTCCTGATGCTTGTGTGCATTTCCACTTGTGCACCAAAGACATACAGATAAGGACCAGTGATGGAGTGTGGTGATCTATGATGGTGTTACTGGGATCAGTCTTGGCCAGCCTCCAGGAGGGATGTGACTGCCACCCAACATGCTTGGATTAATAACTTGAGTAGTATTTCTGTCTTTGATGAATATAGTGACACAAGTGGTGGTGATAATGAGGTAACAATATATTCAGTATTGTTCTCAAAAATGATACTGGAGAGACAAAAACCTACCTTTTTGACCTAGTATAATTTTTGCTATAAAAGAACCTAGGTCAAAAAGGTAGGTTTTTCACAGCTCAGATGCCACCAGAACTTGTTTTTATATATATAGTAAGTGATTAATAATTGGCTTCTGTATCAGTTTATTCTCCAAGGACAGGCACACTGCTCAGGATACTTGCCCAATGAACTTAACAGACAAGCAGCCATATTGCAGTGCCCTCCTGGACACCACCCAGACTCTGATACCAGTAACACCAGCATAGAGGACAGCACAGGCTCCAAGCTCCTTGCAGATCTCATCCATGGTGGGATTAGAACCCAGGTCTCCAATGCTGCAAAGCACCAACCACTGAGCCACTGTGCTGCCCAAGAGCTGATATCTGGCTTAGTCAGTGATATCACTACCAGCATCTATGGGAAGACCATGAAAAGCAATAACAGAGTCACTGATATCAAAGAAAGGGAACTTTATGATCTTCAGTTGGAATTGAACCCAGAACTCCATTACTAGAAGGCAACAGCTCTAACCACTGAGCCACTGTGCTGCACAAGAGCTGATAGCTGCCTTAGTCAGTGATATCACTACCAGCATCTATGGGAAGATCATGAAAAGTAATAACAAAGTCATTGATATCAAAGAAAGGGAACCTCATGAGCTTCAGTTGGAATTGAACCCAGAACTCCATTACCATAAAGCAACAGCACTAACCACTGAGCCACTGTGCTGCCTAAGCACTAATAGCTGCCTCAGTGATATGACTTCCAGCATCTATGGGACGATCATGAAAAGTAAGAAGAGAGTCACTGATATCAAAGAAAGGGAGTCTCATGAACTTCAGTGAGAGTTAACCCCAGAACAGCAACACTGTAAGGCTATGTGCACACGGTGCGTTTTTCTCGGCGTTTTTGCGCGTTTTTCGGGTGCGTTTTTGGCCTCAAAACTGCATGACTTTGCTTCCCCAGCAAAGTCTATGAGTTTTCATTTTTGCTGTCCCCACACAGCGTTTTTTTTCAGCTGCGTTTTTGTGGTGACCACAAAAACGCAGCATGTCAATTATTCCCGCGTTTTTCACTGCGCTTTTCATCCATTGAGTTCAATGGGATGTTGAAAGACGCAATGAGAAACGCAAATAGCAAATATAGCTGCGTTTTAGTGCGTTTCTATGACCAAAAACGCAGCTATAAGCGCAGGAGGTGGGTAGTAAAGTGACGTGTACAGGAAGAGGATTCCTTCTGTCAGTATAGACAGAAGCATGAATCCTCCCGGTACCGTCACCGCCGCGTCCATCTCCCGTCCTGTGCATGTATGCTGCCGTGCGGCGCCATGTACAGGCAGGAGGTGGAAGCGGCTGCGAAAACAAAAGTTAACAGTAGAATAAAAAAAAAAAAAGTTATACTCACCTGTCTGCAGCCTCGCGGTGCCATGCCCGCTCCCAGCTCCTGTCACGGTATCGCCGCTCCCGCTCCGGCTGTGTGCAGTCTCCCCGGGGCAGGACCTTGCTTGCAGGACCTGGCGATGGATCACCTGATGCAGTCACCTGACGCATCAGCTGATCGAGTCTCGGGCTGACGCGGGCGCCCGGCCGGTATCAGCGGATGCGTCAGGAGACTTCATCCCTGATTACCGGCAGCTGCTGCAGCGATCGGACAGGATCAGACTCCCGCCCCATCGCTCCGGGAGCTGCCGGTAATTCAGCACATAAGTGAGTATTATTTTTTTTTTTTTTCTACTGATGCATCAGCTGATTGTATACTCGGCTTTTATACAATCAGCTGATGTGTGATGGGATTCACATCCTTTAACCTGACACATCATCTGATCGCTTTGCCTTCCAGCAAACCGATCAGATGATATTGGATCCTGATTGGACGGCGCGGGACCCTGACACAGGATTACTGCGGAGGGGGGTTTATTTCAATAAAGATGGAGTCACTAATTGTGTTGTGTTTTATTTCTAATAAAAATATTTTTCTGTGTTGTGTTTTTTTTTTATCTTTACTAGAAATTCATGGTGGCCATGTCTAATATTGGCGTGACACCATGAATTTCGGGCTTAGGGCTAGCTGATAATATACAGCTAGCCCTAACTCCATTATTACCTGGCTAGCCACCCGGCATCAGGGCAGCCGGAAGAGTTGGATACAGCGCCAGAAGATGGCGCTTCTATGAAAGCGCCATTTTCTGGGGTGGCTGCGGGACTGCAATTCACAGCGGGGGTGCCCAGAAAGCATGGGCACCCTGCACTGTGGATTCCAATCCCCAGCTGCCTAGTTGTACCCGGCTGGACTCAAAAATGGGGCGAAGCTCACGTCATTTTTTTTTTAAAATTATTTCATGAAATTCTCTAAGCACTGAGCCACTGTACTGCCCGAGAGCTGACACCTGCATAAGTCAGTGATATGACTTCCAGCTCTTATGGGTAGATGATAAAAAGTAAGCACAGACTCACTGATATCAAAGAAAGGGAGTCTCACGACCTATCACTTAAAGTTGAACCCAGACCATGAATATTGCATAGCAACTGTGATAACCACTGAGCTGCCCAAGAAATAACCACTTGTCAGATCATCAATATTTCTTATGAAGCCTAATAAATAAGGATTATGATCGCTTATAAAGTCATCACTATGCCCATCAGTGGTCACATCCCCTATAACTCTGTCCTCAGGGTGTGGTAGTAAACTCGCACAACCACAAGGAGGACACAAAACATCCTGGCTGATATCACCCTCAAACCCTGGACACAAGAGTCATAATGCACCACTGAGCCACCATGCTGGACATAAGTGACTTTATTGCAAAGTCCATAATATTAAAGCTATCAGCATCACTAGAGCAGTAAAAGAGCAAGTCCCCACCATGCTTCACTGTGGGCAGGGTGTTCTTCATTCTTCCTCCTCCAGATACTGCTGATTAGAGGCCTGAAACGCTCCAGTTGTGTTCCAGTGCTCTACAGAACTTTTGTGGATTATTTATGCAGTTTTCAGTACGTTGGTGATGACTTTTCTTGTGGTTTTAATCAAGTAAATAATGAGACTGACACTTGGGGTCCTGAATAAGGATACTGACACTTGAAGGGGAGGGAAACGTGACTAATAAGTGTAGAAAGCAACAGTTTGATAAAAATATTACAAGATTTATTATGTTTGTTATACTAATTTATTTATGCAGATTTGATGAAGTGTCAGAGGTCATTTAAATAAAACATTGTACATGCAGTCAGCACTAAAAAAAAAGACCAAAGACTGTATCTAAAGTGGAAAAAGGAGAATGTTTGAGTCCATATAACCCAGACTTGCTGCACGATGCTGCTCTTCAAATTCTTATGGCACAGTATGGTGAGGAGGGGGCACGTTCACTAATCCACGTGGTGGTGCTCACCAATGACTGCACATTATTGCATTTTTTCATAGATGTGCACAAACGATTTCTTTCTTTTTTGCTCCCCCACCTTTCACCACCATAAATATGATGGCTTCTACACGTCTCTTGCTGGTCACGAGTCAGCTGTTATTTGTCTGTAGCAGAAAAGACATAAGACTGTTTACAACTAGATGGCGAGCCTTTACCTCTGCAGGAAGTGGGGGCGGGTCTTTACCCCTGCAGGAAGTGGGGGCGGGCCTTTACCTCTGCAGGAAGTGGGGGCAGGCCTTTACCTCTACAGGAAGTGGAGGGCGACCTCTGCAGGAAGTGGGGAGTGGGCCTTTACCTCTACAGGAAGTGGGGGATAGGTCTTTACCTCTACAGGAAGTGGGAGGTGGGCCTTTACCTCTGCAGGAAGTGGGGGGGCCTTTACCTTTGCAGGAAGTGGGGGCGGGCCTTTACCTCTGCAGGAAGTGGGGGCGGGTCTTTACCTCTGCAGGAAGTGGGGGCGGGCCTTTACCTCTGCAGGAAGTGGGGGCAGGCCTTTACCTCTACAGGAAGTGGAGGGCGACCTCTGCAGGAAGTGGGGAGTGGGCCTTTACCTCTACAGGAAGTGGGGGATAGGTCTTTACCTCTACAGGAAGTGGGAGGTGGGCCTTTACCTCTGCAGGAAGTGGGGGGGCCTTTACCTTTGCAGGAAGTGGGGGCGGGCCTTTACCTCTGCAGGAAGTGGGGGCGGGTCTTTACCTCTGCAGGAAGTGGGGGCGGGCCTTTACCTCTGCAGGAAGTGGGGGCGGGTCTTTACCTCTGCAGGAAGGGGGGGCGGGCCTTTACCTCTACAGGAATTGGAGGGCGACCGCTGCAGGAAGTGGGGAGTGGGCCTTTACCTCTACAGGAAGTGGGGGATAGGTCTTTACCTCTACAGGAAGTGGGAATTTACCTTTACAGGAAGTGGGGGGTGGGACTTTACCTCTGCAGGAAGTGGGGGGTGGGCCTTTACCTCTACAGGAAGTGGGGGGTGGGCCTTTACCTCGACAGGAAGTGGGGGAGGGCCTTTACCTTGACAGGAAGTGGGGGAGGGCCTTTACCTCTACAGGAAGTGGGGGGTGGAAATTCACCTCTACTAGAAGTGGGGGGTAGGAATTTATCTTTACAGGAAGCGGGGACAAGCCTTTACCTCTGCAGGACGTGGGGGGTGGGCCTTTACCTCTGCAGGAAGTGGGGGAGGGCCTTTACCTCTACAGGAAGTTGAGGCGAGCCTTTACTCTGCAGGACGTGGGGGGTGGGCTTTTACCTCTGCAGGAAGTGGGGCGGGCCTTTACCTCTACAGGAAGTGAGGGGTGGGAATTTACCTTTACAGGAAGTGGGTGGTGGGACTTTACCTCTGCAGGAAGTGGGGGGGGTGCGCCTTTACCTCTGCAGGAAGTATGAAATATATATATATATATATATATATATATATATATATATATATATATATATATATATATATATATATATATATATATATATATATATATATATATATATATATATATATATATATCTCAAAAAGGTAGGTTTTTCACAGCTCAGATGCCACCAGACACCCAAACTTTTATATATAGTAATTAACAACTTACTAATAATTGGCTTCTGTATCAGTTTATTCTCCAAGGACAGGCACACTGCTCAGGATACTTGCCCAATGAACATGACAGACAAGCAGCCATATTGCAG
The DNA here is from genome assembly GCF_048569485.1 of Anomaloglossus baeobatrachus. Lineage (NCBI taxonomy): Eukaryota > Metazoa > Chordata > Amphibia > Anura > Aromobatidae > Anomaloglossus > Anomaloglossus baeobatrachus. The sequence goes on along the minus strand of NC_134364.1, from coordinate 25,434,101 downwards.
TGCCCTCTTGGACATCGCCCCAGGCTCTGATACCAGTAACACCAGCATAGAGGACAGCACAGGCTCCAAGCTCCTTGCAGATCTCATCCTTGGTGGGATTGGATCCCAGGACTCCAAATGCTGCAAAGCACCAGCACTAACCACTGAGCCACTGTGCTGCCATCTGTCATAGTCAGTGATATCACTACCAGCATCTATGGCAAGACCATGAAAAGTAATAACAGAGTCACTGATATCAAAGAAAGGGAACCTTAAGATCTTCAGTTGGAATTGAACCCAGAACTCCATTACTATAAAGCAAACAGCTCTAACCACTGAGCCACTGTGCTGCCTAAGTCAGTGATATGACCCAGCATCTATGGGACGATCATGAAAAGTAAGAAGAGAGTCACTGATATCAAAGAAAGGGAGTCTCATGACCTTCAGCGAGAGTGGAACCCAGAAGATCAATACTGCAACTGCGATAACCACTGAGTCACTGAGCTGCCCAAGAAACAACCATTGGTCAGATTATCAATACTTCTAACAGATGGGGGCTTATGAAGCCTAATAAATAAGCATTATGATTACTTATAGAGCACTTTACAGACATCCCTGTACTCATCAGTGGTCACATCCTCTATAGCTCTGCCCTCAGCGCGTGGGAGGAAACGCACACAACCACAAGGAGGACACACAATATCCTGGCAGATATCACCCTCACACCCTGGACACAAGAGTCATAAAGCTCCAGTGCTAACCACTGAGCCACCATGCTGCACATGAGTGGCTTTATTGCAAAGTCCACAATATTAAAGCTATCAGCATCAGTGCTAACTACTGAGCCATTAGCCAGCAAAAGAGCAAGTCCCTACCATGTTTCACTGTGGGCAGGGTGTTTTTCATTCTTCCTCCTCCAGATACTGCTGATTAGAGGCCTGAAACGGTACAGTTGTGTTTCATTGCTCCACAGAACATCTGTGGATTATTTATGTGGTTTTCAGTATGTTGGTGATTATGTTTCTTGTGGTTTTAGGCTTGTAAATAATGACACTGACACTCGGAGTACAGAATAAGGACACTGACACTTGCTGACACTTGAAGGGGATGTAGAAGTGGCTAATAAGTGGAGAAAGCAGCAGTTTGATAAGATATTACAAAGTTTCTTATATTTGTTGTACTCATTTATTTATGCAGATTTGATGAAGTGTCAGAGTCCATTTTAGGCTGCTTTCACACATCCGTTTTTTGCCGTCAGGCACAATCCGGTGTGTGCCTGATGCAACGGATCCGGCACAAATTGTGGTAAAACTGATGAAACGGATCCAGTAAAAAAAATGGATCTGTTGTAGCAGTTTGTACTAAGAATCCAGCTGTGGCCGTGGGTAACCTCAGGGACGTCAGCGCTGGAAGTGCGACTCACTTCAGTTGCTGCATGCAGCTCACAGCGAGCGGCGGTGTTCTACTCGGCCGCTCCTGTCAGCTTCCGATGTAGCAGAGCTGAAAGCGTCGTGGGACCTCATGTAGATTACGCCGGACCTGCAGGGTATTTGGGGATTAATACACTGGTGAAAGGCCCTTTACCTCTACACTACATAAAGTGGGGGGTGGGCCTTTACGTCTGCAGGAAGTGGGTGGGGGGGGAATTTACCTCTACAGGCAGTGGGGGCAAGTCTAACATCTCTGGCTCTATCATCTCTAGCTTTGGCTCTAGCATCAGCTTTATTCTATCTGGCTTTAGCATCTCTAGCTCTATTTACTTATTTATTTATTTATTTTGCTCTATCTTTCCTAGTGCTATAATCTATACCTCTGGCTCAGGAAATTGGTAGCTATAACATCTCAAGTTTTTGGCTCTAGCATCTCTAGCTCTAGTATCTCTAACGTTACCATCTCTAGCTTTGGCTACAGCAGACCAGGCTCTAGTATCTCTAGCTCCTTTATGGGGTTTACCTTTTTCTCTGGTCTTCCAACTGCCTACAGATATAACAGGTTTTCAGTTCTGAGCAGGAATAGTTCTAGCATCTCCGGCTCTAGCAGTTGTGGCTCTAGCTTCTCTAACTCTAACATCTCTAGCTCTGGCTCTAGCAGAAGAAACATAAGACTGATTACAACAAGTTGGCGGGCCGTTACCTCTACAGGAAGTGGGGGCAGCTCTAGCATCTCTAGCTCTAATATTTGTAGTATCTCTGGCTCTTTCATTGCCTTTAGCATATCTGGATCTAGCATCTCTACCTTTACCATCTCTAGCTCTGGCTTTAGCATCCCCAGCTCTGACATCTTTGGCTATAGCTCTATCGCCTAGAACTCTGACTCCAGAATTCCTAACATCTCAAGCTATGACTCTAGTAGCTCTGGCTCTTCTAGGGGGTCTTATTTAGCTTCAGCATCTCTAGCTATAACATCTCTAAATAAGAGCTAGGGATGCTAGAGCCAAACAGTTCTAGCTATAGCATCTCTTGCTCTAGAATATCAAGTTCTAGCATCTTTAGCTCTGGCTCTGGAATTCCTGGTCTCTAGCATTTTTAGCTCTATCTTTTCTAGCTCAGATCTAGGGATGCTAGAGCTAAACATATCTAGCTATAGCATCTCTTGCTCTAGCATATCTAGCTCGTGCACTTTTATGATTTTGTCTTTTATCCCAATGCGGCAGGTGTCCACTGTCTCACCTACTTTGGTCACCTAGTTTGGAAATTACTGTACTGATAACCTGAAGAAGACTATAAAAAAATAGATATGTGAGGCATCTGCGATGGAAAGTACCACTCATATAACGAAATGTGGATCTTTTCATCTTTGGCATTTCTGCTTGTGTTTAGTGCAGAAGATTTCAGAATATCTGAGGCAAAATGCACACGCAGCATAAGAACGGGAGCTGCGGGGATCACTGTGGGGGTTACCACCAGGGATCACTGTGGAGGTCACTACAAGGGCTCACTGTGGAGGTCACTGCTGGGGATCACTGAAGGCTCCATTCTGGGAGGTACATGGGAGTCACTGAGAAGGTTCTCAGAACGAGGCTCCATAGGAATCTATGGGCATCATGGACATTACACCATTGGATTACATTAGAACTTCTAGGATTTTTTTAAAATTAATACATTGGTGAACAAGGGACTGTGGGGGAGTGTTTATTCAAATAAACTATTTTTTCTTGTGTTTTTTTTTCATTATACTTACCAGGTTAGTAATGGGGAGTATCTGTTAGATGCCTCTCTATTACTAACCTCTGGGCTTTATGGCAGCGGTCAATTCACAGCTGGTATCAACCCCATGAACCAGTGCGCTGATTGCCATCGCACCAGAGCAATCGGGAAGGGCTGGCAAAGCACCAGAATTTTAGCATCTAATGCATGCACTACTTCTGGGGTGGCTGCGGGCTGCTATTTTGAGACTGGGAAGGGCCAAATAACCATGGTCCTTCCCAGCCTGATAATACCAGGCTTGCTGTCCACTTTTCCTGCTTTTTCTGACCACTAGCGATTCGACTGCTGGGACCCTCACTAATCCCAAAAAATGGGGCTTTGAAAACCCCAATGCAAATGGAGTGTCAGTGCGCATAAATGTGCCGCAATACGGTGCTTCATAGGACATCACAGTAATCGCACACAAGGAATCTGTAAAACTCCACGTTTATTATCTAATGAGGTAATGACATCAGGAATTAGATACTGAAGTGCGCAGAAGGCTGCGGATGATGGACATTATATATCCCCCATATACTGTATACATCCCACAGTCCTTTATTACATATACATCAGACACAAATGATACAAATTCTAGATGATCTTTGCTTTAGGGTTCAGTCTACATTAAAGGGGTTTTCTAGGCACTAAAACTGGTATAGAAAACTGCATAGACCCAGAAAGCATCAGGATGAGATTGGCAGAGGATCGGTAAGAAGGAGAAGATCACCACATCCCTTTAAGTTATACAACCTTCCCCTTTAAAAGGAAGCATTATAAATATCACGTGAGTGGTGTGCACCGATTCCACAGATCGTGCTTTCACCATGTAATGGAGCGTCCCAGACGACCTAATAAAAACATAAATAAAATTAACTTTCCCCTAATTGGGACGTACCCGTGTCCTACCCAATAAGGCAGCCCAACTGAAACAGCTGGCAAATGCGAGTGTCAGTTCGGAAGACAAGACGTAGAAATAAATAAGGGCAGCTTATTCCGGACATGTTTAAAAGTCAATCAGCCCCCTCTGGACAGAGCTGACGCGTTTCACTGCTTGATTAGATTTTGTTTCCCCATAGAAATGGAGGTCCGTGCGGTGACCCCCGAGTAGTTCATGGGCACAGACTCCTTTCTGTGGGATGTAATCTTGGTGTCAAGTTGCCGGTAGACCTCCTTCGCCTTTTTCCGAAAATGATTGCCAACCATGACGTAGAGCAGGGGGTTGATGCAACTGTTGCTGTAAGCGATATAGGTAGAAATCTGATTTCCGATCTCAATGGCCACGGATGCGGCACAATTTTCGAAGACCTTGAGCATATCCAACGTGTCAATGAAGGTGAAAATGTGAAAGGGGAGCCAACAGAGGACGAAGACTAAGAGCACGGACAGCACCAGCCATGTGGCCTTCTTCTCATTGTTAATCTCCTTGAATTGCTGCATGACATTGTTCCGGAGGACGCCGATGATCTGGACAGTGCAGAAGGTGATGACGATTAAAGGGATCAAGAAGCCAACCACATTGGTGATGATGTTGGTGGCCACGTTCCAGCTTTCAGAAGGGGGTGCGATGATACAGGACGTGGCATTGAAGGCTGGGACAAAGTCAACCTTTCGGAACACCACCTTTGGCAAGCTTACTGCTACTGCAAAAATCCAAATGATGGCGCAGTTTATTTTGGCACACCCAGGTCTTCTCATCCGACCGACGGACATGGTCTTCACCAGAGCCAGATACCGGTCAAAACTGACCATCATCAGGAAGTAGATGCTGCTGTAAAAGTTGAGTTGAATCAAAGAGTTGACAGCCACACACATGAAACCCCCGAAGGGCCAGGCAAACCTATTCGAGATAAATATTGCCCAGAAGGGTAAGCCGCTGACAAAAATCAGATCGGCAACTGCCATGTTACCCAGGTAGATCTCAGCTACTGTGCAGCGGCTCTTATGAAGGATAAAGACCAAGATGACAAATAGGTTCTCTATGAAGCCGAAGACGAAGATGAACCACATGTAGATGGGTTGGTAGGTGAAGACCCATTCAGCATTTTCAGGTAGAAAGCAAGTTTCAAGATCCTCGGTGCTGTTCTTCAAAAACGTTCCCTTGGTGCCGGACAAGACGGTTATCATGTTGCTGCTGTTTAACTCCATGTCGATCCTGTTAAATAGAGGAGCAGAAATTTAGGAAGGTGACAATATTTTCCTGCATTATCTTACCAGGCTCTACCATATCTGCCGACCCTAAGCCCTGAAAATTGGACTTTGCTTCTTCAAGGGTTTGTCTCAGAACATTTATGGCAAATCAATATCTAGTGAATTTATCTCAAAAACGGAGCCACGGCACATGCAGTCCAGAATGCAGAGATGCCCAAAAATCTCATTGTCATTGTTAACCTTCAGGAGCACACCGCTCCCCTGCCACCCTGCTCCCTGAAGGAGGAGTGAGCGCTGTGCTCCTGATGGTTGACACTTTCATCCGGTGATACTTCTGAGCCGGTGGCCTGAACTGTGCACACTGCGGTGCTGGTAGTAGAGGTGGCCTTGCCTCCGCAGCATCTGATGAGCACAGGTGCATCGGTCCAGTGATCTGGCCAGTGCCTCCAAGCTATATATATATCAACTAGCTGTACTACCCGGCTTTGCCCGGGTTAATAACTGCTGTTAACAAAACAAAATAGTCTATCTATCTCTGTCACTTTCCCTGTCTGTCTCTTTCCCTGTCTGTCTCTTTCCCTCTCTTTCCCTGTCTGTCTCTTTCCCTCTCTTTCCCTGTCTGTCTCTTTCCCTCTCTTTCCCTGTCTGTCTCTTTCCTTGTGTCTGTCTCTTTGTCTGTCTCTTACCCTGTCTGTCTCTTTCCCTGTCTGTTTCCCTGTGTCTGTCTCTGTCTCTTTGTCTATCTCTGTCTCTTAACCTGTCTGTCTCTTTCCCTCTTTTTCCCTGTCTGTCTCTTTCCCTTTCAGTCTGTCTCTTTGTCTGTGTCTGTCTCTTTGTGTCTGTCTCTTACCCTGTCTATGTCTGTTTCTTACCTTGTCTGTGTCTGCCTCTTCCCTGTCTGTGTCTGTCTCTTTCCCTGGCTGCATTGTGACACGCCAACATTCCATATAAGGGCGTGGCTGTGCATTCTTCTGGAGTTCTGGCTGCACTGTGGCTCCCAGCTCGATTCGCTTTAATGCAGGCAGGTTTTTTGGTGAATAACTGTAAAGTGAGGGGTTAAAATATCCCCTCAAAACATAGCCTATGACGCTCTCGGGGTCCAGAAGTGTGAGTGTGCAAAATTTTGTGGCTGTAGCTGCGACGGTGCAGATGCCAATCCCGGACATACACACACACACATACATACACACACACACACACACACACACACATTCAGCTTTATATATTAGATGAGTTTGTAAGTGATGCCCTCCTTGCCTATTGATCTCAGGTAGACTTCTATGGTATCCGGTAAACCTGGCAGTCAGCCCTAAACAGTAAAATTAAAAATCTCCAATTTTGAGAACAAAATTGGACTTTGCATTCTTAATTAAGAAGTTGAGACAATCCCTTTAAACTAGTTTTGGGTTGATGAATGAGATGCCTCTGGAAGGGGCCGGCTCTTCTTAAAGTGATCCTCCATCCTGGTATTCTGTAAGGCTTATTCCAATATTGGGCAACAAGTTTAATTTTCAGCGTCCTATAAAAGTCTAAATTATTCATCAGGACTATAAAGCCGGCGGATGTGATACTAACGAGTTTGTGTTCTGATACGCAGAAATCCAACATGAATTATGCATCATTTTTCCCAGAAAAAAAAGTCAGATTATCACTAAATACGTCCAGGCTGAGAAATCATCAGAAAATGTTTTTTTTTTAATAACTAAAATAGATAAACATCTGCAAAGTGAGAAGCGGACGCCCGTCTGCAGATTTCTGGGTTCCCGTCGGCTCTGATGATTTTCTAAACTCTTGTCTTAGGCAAACCTGACGTTGTTTGTGAACATGCAGATTGCAGGGTTGATTTAGGGCTTAAAGGGGATGCTCGTGCCGATAATATACTGATCGGTGGGGTCTGCCAAGGACTTAAATGTGTTGCCCAGTTTGAGGACTTCAAGGGGTTGCCTAGTGATGATAACTTTCTGATCTTTATGTCCTCAAACTGGGAAACCCCTTTAAGTCCTCAAAATGCGGAACGCCTTTAGTCCTTGGTGGACTCTGCCGATCAGGAAGATATGTTCACCAGGCAACCCCTTTAAGTCCTTAGTGGACCCCCTACTGATCAGAAAATTACAGTATCTTCATGAGACAACCCCTTAAAGTCCTCAAAATGGGGAACTTCTTTAGTCTTTGGTGGACCCACACCTTTAAGGGGTTGCCAGGTTTAAAAACATAAAGTGGTTGCCTGGTGAAGATTACCTGATCGGTAGGGGTCCACCAAGGATTTTAAGGGGTTGCCTGGTGGAGATAACTTTCCGATTGGTAGGGGTCCACCAAGGATTTAATGGGGTTATCTGGAGAAGACAACTTCCTATTAGCGGGAGTCAACCAAGGATTAAAGGCGTTTCCCATTTTGAGGACTTTTAGATCAGAAAGTTATCTTCAACCGCTAACCCCTTAAAGCCCTCAATCTGGGAATGCCCTTTAAGTTTTCAAACCAGCCAACCAATTTAAATCCTTGGTGGACCCCCTACCGATTAGAAAGTTATCTTCACGAGGCAACCTCTAAAGGCCCCTTTACACACTGAAACTTTCTAGCAATCCCACCAGCGATCCCAACCTGGCCGGGATCGCTACAAAGTCTCTGGTGAGCTGTCAAACAGGCAAACCTGGCCAATGACGCAACAGCGATCCGGACCTGCAGAACGACCTAGCTAGTCATTGGGGACGTTGTAAAGCAGCTTTTTGAAAGGGAAGTCGCTAACGAAGTCGCTGTAAAGTCCCCTTTACACACTAAAACTTTGCTGCACAGCGGGAAACAAAGGACCAAAGAATGGTCCTGAACGATTTGTAGCGATCAGCAACTTCACAGCAGGGGCCAGGTCGCTGATGTGTTTCACACACTGCAATGTCGCTGGGGAGGTCGCTATAACGTCACAAAACCGGTGACGTTACAGCGATGTCGTTTGCGATGTTTCAGTGTGTAAAGCCACCTTTAAAGTCCTCAAAATCGGAAATGTCTTTAGTCCTTGGTGGACTCACACCTTTAAGGTGTTGCCTGGTGAAGCTTTCTGAATGGTGGAAGTCCAGTTTAAGACGCTCCCCGGTTTGAGGACTTAAAGATACTCCCCGGTTTGAGGACTTAAAGGCACTCCCCGGTTTGAGGAGTTAAAGGCGCTCCCCGGTTTGAGGACTTAAAGGCGCTCCCCAGTTTGAGGAGTTAAAGTCGCTCCCCGGTTTGAGGAGTTAAAGGCGCTCCCCAGTTTGAGGAGTTAAAGGCGCTCCCCAGTTTGAGGACTTAAAGGCGCTCCCCGGTTTGAGGACTTAAAGGCGCTCCCCGGTTTGAGGACTTAAAGGCGCTCCCATCCCCTTGAATATTCCTTACACTTTAGATTTATTTTATTAATATCATCCATGCAGTATTTTAGTAAATAAAATCCATCTACAAGCTGCTATTGACGGATCTTCAGTTTTAACCATCTTATTTTAGTACTTTGAGCGCACAGTGCTGAGAGTCTGATTTGCTTCCTGATAACCCCCTGCCTCATTCTGCCAGGATTGGACCAAAATGATTTTACTAAACTGGATAAGTTCCGGCATTCGGGATCGGTGTATCTGCACCATGGGAGGTCGGGGGGGGAGACGTCCGTCCATGGCTATAGTCGTGTGAATGTAGCTGCTTGAACAACCCCAGAGAATGAAACTAACATATTGGGATCCAGCAGCAGCTGCTTGCTGATGGTTTCCAGCTAAGAGTTTAATTGATATTTCTACATATAAACATACAAATTCACTTACAGGGAAGATAATAAAATGTAACATCTGAAGCTTTAGGTTGGGGTCACGTCGCCCCCACACTAGATCCAGATACCATATGGTGCGGAGCGTGCCCTATTGGTCAACAGGAAAGAGCGGCGGAGATGTGATGAGCGTCTCCTGGTGTCCCAGTGGGAGGACACATCCTGTGTATCTTGGCTCCTACACTCGCTGCACCTGCATCCCCCCAGGATTAGATCACGGCTTCTGTTTACACTAAGAGATAAACTGTGGTAAGAGGCGCAATGTTTTCCAACATTCTCCAGCTGATGTAGAACTACTACTCCCAGCATCTGTGCTGTCAGAGGAGCCGAGGAACCCTGGACTAGAGAGGACATATATAAAACCTTACCGGCCATATTAACGACAAATATGCTGTTGTCATATGGATCCATCAACAGCAGCTTGTTGACGGTTTCCATTGTTTTTCTTTTAATACTTTTATGTGAAATATTTCCCATTCTTTCCCAACTGATGGCGTTTGATTACTTTGTCGCTCTTAAAGGATAATTCCCAAGTAATGTCATGTGAGGATTGAGGGTCTGTCCGCTGAGACCCCAAAATCTAGACAAAAGGGCTTTGGAATGTGGCGCATGCGCAGGACCACTCCATGGATGGTTTATGGGGCATTTCAGCCCCGGTTCTCGCGGTATGTGGACTTCAATGGGGGCAGCTTCAGGTAACTGCCATGTAATAATCCACTATAGCGATATAACGCGATTACAACATCTCCGGAGCCTCCTAGTGACGATAGCGGCTGTGCATTCCTGCAATTCCTCGCTCTTCCCGGGGATGCCCTCTGTGCCAGCTGTGGATGCCAGCTCTTAAAGGAACCACTAACTCAGGGACAACACATCACAAATCCAATAATAACTTCCGGAACGTTCTGCTGCGGTCGCAGAGGTCACAGTCAGGGTCGTTCTGCATTTGTCACTTGTAACTTACTATGGTCAAAGGAGGAGGAACAGAGCAGCCAAAAAGGAGGACGATGCGGGCAGAGGCCAGGTGGAGGATACGGGCAGGGGCCGGGCGGGCAGAGGATATGGGCAGGGGCCGGGCGGGCGGAGGATACTGGCAGAGGCCCGCCAGGCAGAGGATACGGGCAGAGGCTGGACGAGTGGAGGATGCGGGCAGAGGCCGGGCCGGCGGAAGATGCGGGCGAGGTTGGGTGGCCGGAGGGTGCAGGCAGAGGCCGGGCGGGAGGAGGTTGCAGGCAGAGGCCGGGTGGGCGGAGGATGTGTGACGCCCTGGCCTATCAGGTCGTCACAGAGTATTGTGCAATCTGCCCTTCTGTGCAATATCCTCCTCCTTGGTTACGGGTCCCTAACCAATGGTGTTGCCAAACCAGCTAATCAAAATCCTAGGAACACTCTGCACCACACCCACCAGACACACCAGTGAACGGCCTGAGTGGAATAGGGTCGCCCACTTGGGGGGTTTGTAAGGGGAGGTCAGGAGTGTCAGGAGTAGGCAGTGTAGTGTTGGAAGTGAAGTAGAGAGGTCAGGAGCTGGGCTCCTTGGAAGTAACTAGGTAGCAGACGGTGGTCTGGGCCTAGTAGGAGCTGGACCCCGGTCGCAGGGGATCGTAACAAGGGGCACGGTATTGTCAAGGAGGACAGCCGGCGGCCTTGTACCATCACCGGGCTGGGACCAGGGCACGACGGGGTACGTGGACCCTAGGTCAGGGAGTAGCTTCAGGCAACCTGACAATTTACCCGAGGAGAACGGAGCCTTCAAGATCCGCTCTCCACCCGCTCCAAAATCGGGGTACTAGCGCAACGGAGGGGATAGGACTTTCCACTAAAACTGTCCAGGAAATCCCAAGCATGAACCCTGAGAGCAAGCTCCCTCAGTTAGCCAGACTGGGGAGCGGGACCTGATTTGTTTCAAGCTATAGGGCCGGGGCCAACTAAGAAGCAGACTAAGTGCCAGGGAAAAGGTCACAGATCATCAGGCAACACCATCGGGGAGGGGACCCAAACGTACTCCCCTCAGCGGCAGCGGTGTTCAGAACTTTGGTTTACCAAGTTGTCGGTGTCAGCTTCTTGGACTGAGTGAGTACACAAGTGACCCTTACCTCCCCAACGGGACATCCCTGTCCCCATCACCGAGTCCCGGGGCATCCCCCCTACCCGTGGAGGGTCGCAACACCTGGCTGCCCCTGTCATCACCCCAGGTACTCCCCAACAGCAGCGGTGGTACTCCAACCTTACCACACACCACCGGTGGCGTCACGAGCTGTAGATACACCACCCCCCTGTAAATATCCCCTTCATTTGAGTGGCCGCACGACCCCCGGGTCCGGACGCCCCTCGAGCCATCGCGGATCTGGATCCGAGCAGCACGGCTGCTGACGTGGGGGCAGCACAGATGCGGACGGAGGATGCGAGCGGAGGATCCGGGCAGGGGACGGGCGAGCGGTGGATCCGGGCAGGGGCCGGGCGGGCAGAGGATACGGGCATGGGCCGAGCGGGCGGAGGAGCAGATATATAGGATTTATTCATTTCTTTATTTTACTCATTTATATAACGCCATTAATTCCACACGAGGAGAACAAACAGACTCCGTGCAGATGTTGTCCTTAGCGGGATATGAAACCAGGACCTCAGTTCTACAAAGCAAGAGTGCTAACCACTGAGCCACCGTACAGGGCTAACCACTGAGTCAGCATACAGAGCTAACCACTGAGCCACAATTAGCATTAACCACTAAGCCACCATACAAAGCTAACCACTGAGCCACCATTAGCGCTAACCACTGATCCATCATACAGAGCTAAACACTGAGCCACCGTACAGTGCTAACCACTGACACACCTTACAGAGTTAACCAGTGAGACACCTTACAGAGCTAACCACTGAACCATCGTACAGAGCTAACCACTGAGACACCTTACAGAGCTAACCACTGAGCCACCGTACAGAGCTAACCACTGACACACAGTGCAGAGCTAACCACTGAGCCACCGTACAGAGATAACTACTGATCCACCGTACAGAGCTAACCACTGAGCCACCAACAGAGCTAACCACTGAGATACCATACAGAGCTAGCCACTGAGCTGTCGTACTGAGCTAACCACTGAGCGACAGCATAGAGCTAACCACTGAGCCACCGTACAGAGCTAACCACTGAGACGCCGTACAGAGCTAACCACTGAGCCACCATAAAGAGCTAACCACTGAGCCATGGTATAGACCTAACCACTGAGCCACTGTGCTATTCATAATATAGGCATGAAGGACGAGCTCCTGTATCGGATGGACGTGATCAGGATAGATTGTCAGCCTTTGGGATGCAAATAAACGTTAACAGAAAGCAGAATTCTTGGCTTTTGTTCAGACATTGAAGCACAATCCAGGTGAGCTTTTGATTGTGTAATGTCAGAGATTCTGTAAAGACGGCGTACAAGTGTGTGCTTCAACTCCTCCGTATAGAAGATCTCTGCTTGCTGTCACTTTTTTTTTTCTAGCCGGAGATTAGAGATCGAGCCGGGGCAAATGTAAGGCTGAGAAGCAGCCGTGATTATGGGGGAAGCAGCCGTGATTATGGGGGAAGCAGCTGTGATTATGGGGGAAGCAGCTGTGATTATGGGGGAAGCAGCCGTGATTATGGGGGAAGCAGCTGTGATTATGGGGGAAGCAGCTGTGATTATTGGGGAAGCAGCTGTGATTATGGGGGAAGCAGCCGTGATTATGGGGGAAGCAGCTGTGATTATGGGGGAAGCAGCTGTGATTATTGGGGAAGCAGCTGTGATTATGGGGGAAGCAGCTGTGATTATGGGGGAAGCAGCTGTGATTATGGGAGAAGCAGCCGTGATTATGGGGGAAGCAGCCGTGATTATGGGGGAAGAAGCTGTGATTATGGGGGAAGCAGCTGTGATTATGGGGGAAGCAGCCGTGATTATGGGGGAAGCAGCCGTGATTATGGGGGAAGCAGCTGTGATTATGGGGGAAGCAGCCGTGATTATGGGGGAAGCAGCCGTGATTATGGGAGAAGCAGCCGTGATTATGGGGGAAGCAGCTGTGATTATGGGGGAAGCAGCCGTGATTATGGGGGAAGCAGCCGTGATTATGGGGGAAGCAGCCGTGATTATGGGGGAAGCAGCTGTGATTATGGGGGAAGCAGCCGTGATTATGGGGGAAGCAGCCGTGATTATGGGGGAAGCAGCTGTGATTAAGGGGGAAGCAGCTGTGATTATGGGGGAAGCAGCTGTGATTATGGGGGAATCAGCTGTGATTATGGGGGAAGCAGCTGTGATTATGGGAGAAGCAGCTGTGATTATGGGGGAAGCAGCTGTGATTAAGGGGGAACCAGCTGTGATTATGGGGGAAGCAGCCGAGATTATGGGGGAAGCAGCTGTGATTATGGGGGAAGCAGCCGTGATTATGGGGGAAGCAGCTGTGATTATGGGAGAAGCAGCCGTGATTATGGGGGAAGCAGCTGTGATTATGGGGGAAGCAGCCGTGATTATGGGGGAAGCAGCCGTGATTATGGGGGAAACAGCCGTGATTATGGGGGAAGCAGCCGTGATTATGGGGGAAGCAGCCGTGATTATGGGGGAAGCAGACGTGATTATGGGGGAAGCAGCTGTGATTATGGGGGAAGCAGCCGTGATTATGGGGGAAGCAGCCGTGATTATGGGGGAAGCAGCCGTGATTATGGGGGAAGCAGCCGTGATTATGGGGGAAGCAGCCGTGATTATGGGGGAAGCAGCCGTGATTATGGGGGAAGCAGCCGTGATTTTGGGGGAAGCAGCCGTGATTATGGGGGAAGCAGTCGTAATTATGGGGGAAGCAGCTGTGATTATGGGGGAAGCAGCTGTGATTATGGGGGAAGCAGCCGTGATTATGGGGGAAGCAGCTGTGATTATGGGGGAAGCAGCTGTGATTATGGGGGAAGCAGCCGTGATTATGGGGGAAGCAGCTGTGATTATGGGGGAAGCAGCTGTGATTATGGGGGAAGCAGCCGTGATTATGGGGGAAGCAGCTGTGATTATGAGGGAAGCAGCCGTGATTATGGGGGAAGCAGCCGTGATTATGGGGGAAGCAGCCGTGATTATGGGGGAAGCAGCCGTGATTATGGGGGAAGCAGCCGTGATTATGGGGGAAGCAGCTGTGATTATGGGGGAAGCAGCCGTGATTATGGGGGAAGCAGCCGTGATTATGGGGGAAGCAGCTGTGATTATGGGGGAAGCAGCTGTGATTATGGGGGAAGCAGCTGTGATTATGGGGGAAGCAGCCGTGATTTTGGGGGAAGCAGCCGTGATTATGGGGGAAGCAGCTGTGATTATGGGGGAAGCAGCCGTGATTATGGGGGAAGCAGCCGTGATTATGGGGGAAGCAGCCGTGATTATGGGGGAAGCAGCTGTGATTATGGGGGAAGCAGCCGTGATTATGGGGGAAGCAGCCGTGATTTTGGGGGAAGCAGCCGTGATTATGGGGGAAGCAGCCGTGATTATGGGGGAAGCAGCCGTGATTATGGGGGAAGCAGCCGTGATTTTGGGGGAAGCAGCCGTGATTATGGGGGAAGCAGCCGTGATTATGGGGGAAGCAGCCGTGATTATGGGGGAAGCAGCCGTGATTATGGGGGAAGCAGCTGTGATTATGGGGGAAGCAGCCGTGATTATGGGGGAAGCAGCTGTGATTATGGAGGAAGCAGCCGTGATTATGGGGGAAGCAGCCGTAATTATGGGAGAAGCAGTCGTGATTATGGGAGAAGCAGCCGTGATTATGGAGGAAGCAGCCGTGATTATGGGGGAAGCAGACGTGATTATGGGGGAAGCAGCCGTGATTATGGGGGAAGCAGCTGTGATTATGGGGGAAGCAGCTGTGATTATGGGGGAAGCAGCCGTGATTATGGGGGAAGCAGCTGTGATTATGGGGGAAGCAGCCGTGATTATGGGAGAAGCAGCCGTGATTATGGGGGAAGCAGCCGTGATTATGGGGGAAGCAGCCGTGATTATGGGGGAAGCAGCCGTGATTATGGGGGAAGCAGCCGTGATTATGGGGGAAGCAGCTGTGATTATGGGGGAAGCAGCAGTGATTATGGGGGAAGCAGCTGTGATTATGGGGAAGCAGCTGTGATTATGGGGGAAGCAGCCGTGATTATGGGGGAAGCAGCTGTGATTATGGGGGAAGCAGCCGTGATTATGGGGGAAGCAGCCGTGATTATGGGGGAAGCAGCCGTGATTATGGGGGAAGCAGCCGTGATTATGGGGGAAGCAGCCGTGATTATGGGGGAAGCAGCAGTGATTATGGGGGAAGCAGCTGTGATTATGGGGAAGCAGCCGTGATTATGGGGAAGCAGCCGTGATTATGGGGGAAGCAGCCGTGATTATGGGGGAAGCAGCCGTGATTATGGGGGAAGCAGCCGTGATTATGGGGGAAGCAGCCGTGATTATGGGGGAAGCAGCCGTGATTATGGGGGAAGCAGCCGTGATTATGGGGGAAGCAGCTGTGATTATGGGGGAAGCAGCCGTGATTATGGGGGAAGCAGCCGTGATTATGGGGGAAGCAGCTGTGATTATGGGGGAAGCAGCCGTGATTATGGGGGAAGCAGCTGTGATTATGGGGGAAGCAGCCGTGATTATGGGGGAAGCAGCCGTGATTATGGGGGAAGTAGCTGTGATTATGGGGGAAGCAGCCGTGATTATGGGGGAAGCAGCCGTGATTATGGGAGAAGCAGCCGTGATTATGGGGGAAGCAGCCGTGATTATGGGGGAAGCAGCCGTGATTATGGGGGAAGCAGCTGTGATTATGGGGGAAGCAGCTGTGATTATGGGAGAAGCAGCCGTGATTATGGGGGAAGCAGCTGTGATTATGGGGGAAGCAGCAGTGATTATGGGGGAAGCAGCTGTGATTATGGGGAAGCAGCTGTGATTAGGGGGAAGCAGCCGTGATTATGGGGGAAGCAGCCGTGATTATGGGGGAAGCAGCCGTGATTATGGGGGAAGCAGCCGTGATTATGGGGGAAGCAGCCGTGATTATGGGGGAAGCAGCCGTGATTATGGGGGAAGCAGCTGTGATTATGGGGGAAGCAGCCGTGATTATGGGGGAAGCAGCTGTGATTATGGGGGAAGCAGCTGTGATTATGGGGGAAGCAGCCGTGATTATGGGGGAAGCAGCCGTGATTATGGGGGAAGCAGCTGTGATTATGGGGGAAGCAGCTGTGATTATGGGGGAAGCAGCCGTGATTATGGGGGAAGCAGCTGTGATTATGGGGGAAGCAGCCGTGATTATGGGGGAAGCAGCTGTGATTATGGGGGAAGCAGCTGTGATTATGGGGGAAGCAGCTGTGATTATGGGGGAAGCAGCCGTGATTATGGGGGAAGCAGCTGTGATTATGAGGGAAGCAGCCGTGATTATGGGGGAAGCAGCCGTGATTATGGGGGAAGCAGCCGTGATTATGGGGGAAGCAGCCGTGATTATGGGGGAAGCAGCCGTGATTATGGGGGAAGCAGCCGTGATTATGGGGGAAGCAGCCGTGATTATGGGGGAAGCAGCCGTGATTATGGGGGAAGCAGCCGTAATTATGGGAGAAGCAGTCGTGATTATGGGAGAAGCAGCCGTGATTATGGGAGAAGCAGCCGTGATTATGGGGGAAGCAGCCGTGATTATGGGAGAAGCAGCTGTGATTATGGGGGAAGCAGCCGTGATTATGGGGGAAGCAGCCGTGATTACGGGGGAAGCAGCCGTGATTATGGGGGAAGCAGCCGTGATTATGGGGGAAGCAGCTGTGATTATGGGGGAAGCAGCCATGATTATGGGAGAAGCAGCCGTGATTATGGGGGAAGCAGCTGTGATTATGGGGGAAGCAGCCGTGATTATGGGGGAAGCAGCCGTGATTATGGGGGAAGCAGCTGTGATTATGGGGGAAGCAGCTGTGATTATGGGGGAAGCAGCCGTGATTATGGGAGAAGCAGCCGTGATTATGGGGGAAGCAGCCGTGATTATGGGAGAAGCAGCTGTGATTATGGGGGAAGCAGCCGTGATTATGGGGGAAGCAGCCGTGATTATGGGGGAAGCAGCCGTGATTATGGGGGAAGCAGCCGTGATTATGGGGGAAGCAGCTGTGATTATGGGGGAAGCAGCCGTGATTATGGGAGAAGCAGCCGTGATTATGGGGGAAGCAGCTGTGATTATGGGGGAAGCAGCCGTGATTATGGGGGAAGCAGCTGTGATTATGGGGGAAGCAGCCGTGATTATGGGGGAAGCAGCCGTGATTATGGGGGAAGCAGCTGTGATTATGGGGGAAGCAGCTGTGATTATGGGGGAAGCAGCCGTGATTATGGGGGAAGCAGCTGTGATTATGGGGGAAGTAGCTGTGATTATGGGGGAAGCAGCTGTGATTATGGGGGAAGCAGCTGTGATTATGGGGGAAGCAGCTGTGATTATGGGGGAAGCAGCTGTGATTATGGGGGAAGCAGCCGTGATTATGGGGGAAGCAGCCGTGATTATGGGGGAAGCAGCCGTGATTATGGGAGAAGCAGCCGTGATTATGGGAGAAGCAGCTGTGATTATGGGGGAAGCAGCCGTGATTATGGGGGAAGCAGCCGTGATTATGGGGGAAGCAGCTGTGATTATGGGGGAAGCAGCCGTGATTATGGGGGAAGCAGCCGTGATTATGGGGGAAGCAGCCGTGATTATGGGGGAAGCAGCTGTGATTATGGGGGAAGCAGCTGTGATTATGGGGGAAGCAGCCGTGATTATGGGAGAAGCAGCCGTGATTATGGGGGAAGCAGCCGTGATTATGGGGGAAGCAGCCGTGATTATGGGGGAAGCAGCCGTGATTATGGGGGAAGCAGCTGTGATTATGGGGGAAGCAGCTGTGATTATGGGGGAAGCAGCTGTGATTATGGGGGAAGCAGCCGTGATTATGGGAGAAGCAGCTGTGATTATGGGGGAAGCAGCCGTGATTATGGGAGAAGCAGCCGTGATTATGGGGGAAGCAGCTGTGATTATGGGGGAAGCAGCCGTGATTATGGGGGAAGCAGCCGTGATTATGGGGGAAGCAGCTGTGATTATGGGGGAAGCAGCTGTGATTATGGGGGATCAGGGTGTTGCTTTAAGCAGAGATCTTAAAAAGATGACTAATTACATGATATTGGAAAGTTTCACAACTTTTATTTTTTTCTTATGAAAAACTCATTAAATTAAAATTACGTAAATCTGGAAAAGCCCCAGAATATAAGTTCCTGGAGTCCATCGTAGGCTGAGCTCAGATGTGACATTTATATTACGCCCCCACACCCCAAAAACCGGAACAGAAAGCTGAAAACTCAAACAGGGATAAAAAAGCAGCAAATTCCTGAGTTATTGGAAGCCGCGCAGCGCTGAGCGGGAGGGGGGCGGTTTAAGGGCTCGCACCAAGCCAGAGGAGGAAGGCGAGTGTTCTCCTGCCAGGAGAGGAAATGCCAGGAAAAGGGCAATGGAGACTTTCCTGTACTCAGAGTATAAGGAGGAGAGGTCCTGACCGTCCCCCACCAGGAGGGGTAAACGCTGCTAACAATCGTGCACACACAACGCTAGCCAATATAGAAACCTCTCCAGGAATGGGCTGCACTGGGAAAACTGGGAATAATGGGAGACTGCTTTACATGTTGGAAAACAAACAGTTAATCACAAAATGATCTACGGCCAGAATGTCTGAGCCGCAGCATCTTACTTTCCTCTGTGGTACAGCCAAAAATCTGTGCAGAAATATTCTGCGCTGTGTGAACGGGCTCCAAAATCCCAGATTTCATCTGATGCAAAAGAATCGCTCATAAATGAGACAGATTTGCTTATTTAAAGGGGTCCTCCGCCTTATTTATTCCTACATTAGGTGAGAGGTGCAGTAACAGGAGAGGTGGCTGCGCATGCGCTAGACGTCTCTTTCCATTCTCTGCAATTGGAGTGGCGAATACAGAAGACAAAGTGCGCTACCCCATAGAAGTGAATTGAGAGAGCCAAGGAATGCGCTGCCACTAAAAAGGGGGGAGGGGGGGTCTCCATTTAGGCAATAGGTGGGTATCCCAGACAGAGTGCAGGAACAAAGTACCATTCAACCCAGAAGAAATCCGCGAGGTCTACCCCTTTATCTGGGAGGGAAGGGGTTGCCATATTAAATACTGGGATTGCTGGGCGCTGCTACAGATATTGCACTGGTGACCCTGCGCTGCGACAGACATTGCATTGATGACCGGGCGCTGCGACAGACATTGCACTGGTGACCTGGCGCTGCAACAGACATTGCACTGGTGACCTGGCGCTGCTACAGACATTGCACTGGTGACCTAGCATTGTGACAGACATTGCACTGGTGACCTGGCATTACGGCAGACATTGCACTGGTGACCTGGCGCTGCTACAGACATTGCACTGGTGACCTGGCGCTACGACAGACATTGCACTGGTGACCTGGCATTGTGACAGATATTGCACTGGTGTCCTGGCGCTGTGACAGACATTGCACTGGTGACCTGGCGCAGTGCCACCTGAATGCCACATGTAAATGCTCAGACCACAAAGGGGCAGGGTAGGGGAGCATTGTACAATATCTGCCCCCCGTCACCCCCCTTACATAAGTGTTAATTGTGCACAGTCTGTGGAAACGTATGCAATAGGCTTTGGTTTGGGGATTGGGGGATCGCCAGTGTGAAAGTGCGTCCGGTAAGTAAGAGACATAAAACTGGAGTCTCGGCCGGATAACATCACAACACATTACAAAGATATTCTATTCCAGTGAGTCAGATACTTGTCCGGACGTTCACTAATCTCCAGAGAAATGTGGGGGAGGGGACAAAAAATGCAAAAATAATGATGTTAATATATAGGGTATGAAAATGAGAATATCCAGACAGGAGCTGAGAAGCAAGGCAGGATCTGAGACCCTCCACCACAGGGGTCGCTCCATGTCCCCTACTACAGCTGCCTATTAAAGTCTATGGAGAAGAAAGAGAGGGGGAGAGAGAAAGGGAGAAAAAGAGAAAGTATGAAAGAGAAGGAGAAAGAGAAAGGGAGAAAAAAAGAAAGAAAGGAAGAGAGGAGGAGAAAAAAAGAACGAGACGAAAAAAGAGAAAGGAAAAAAAAGAGAGAAAGAGGGGATGGAGAGGAATAGAAAGAGAGGGATTAACAGGGAAAGAGAGAGAGAGAAAGAGAAAAAGAATGAGAAACAGAGGGAAAGAGAGATCGAGAGCAAAAGATCTAGAGAGAAAGAGAGAGAGAAAAAGAGCGAGGCAGAAAGAGAAAGGGAGAAATAGGGAGAAAGGAAGAGAGATGAAGAGAAAGAAAGAGGAATAAATAGAGGGAAAGAGAAAGGGAGAAAGAGCAACAAAGAGAGAGAAAGAGAGAGCGACAAAGAGAAAAAGAATGAGAAACAGAGGGAAAGAGAGAGATAGAGAGCAAAAGATCTAGGGAGAAAGAGAGACAGAAAAAGAGGCAGAAAGAGAAAGGGAGAAAGAGGGAGAAAGGAAGAGGAAGAGAAAGAAAGCGGGATAAACAGAGGGAAAGAGAGAGGGAGAAAGAGAGACAAAGAAAGAGAGTGAGGCAGAAAGGGAGAAATTGGGAGAAAGGAAGAGAGATGAAGAGAAAGAAAGAGGAAGAGAAAGAAAGAGGAATAAACAGAGGGAAAGAGAGAGGGAGAAAGAGAGACAAAGAAAGAGCGAGGCAGAAAGGGAGAAAGAGAGAGAAAGGAAGAGAGATGAAGAGAAAGAAAGAGGGATAAACAGAGGGAAAGAGAGGGAGAAAGAGCAACAAAGAGAGAGAGAAAGCGAGGGAGAAAGAAAGATCGAGAGACAATGAGAGGGAGAAAGAGAGAGGGAGAAAAAGAGAGAGAGTAAGAGAGAGGAAGAGAAAGAGAAAAAAGAGAAAGAGAGAGGGACAAAGAAAGAGGAAAGAAAGAGAGGGAGAAAGTTAAAGAGAGGGAAAGAAAGAAAAAAAAGAGTAAGAAAAGCATAAAAGAAAGAAAGGAGAAAGAAAGATGGAGAAAGAAAAAAGAGCAATAAAGAAAGAGGAATAAAAAAGTCAGAGAAAAAAGAGAGAGGGAAAGAGTAAGAGAAAGAAAGAATGAAAGAGAGATGGTAAGAGATAAAAAAGAGAGAGTGAGAGAAGAGAGAGCGGTTGCTTCTAGTAAGTGTTTTATTTCACAGCTGTGCTGGAGTCACAGCCGCACTGCTCAGTGTTCCTGGGGACTGCCTCTCGTCTGCGTGTGCTGTGTATGGGAGACATGACAGCAGCTCGTCACCACTCACCAGCTCAGAGACAACTGCACAGTAGGAGGAGAGCCTGCAGAGGGGAAACCTGGGGAAAATGCAGTATAGCAGTAATATAATGACCAGAAATGGTGTGATCCCTCCTGTCCACACGGCGGTTTATCCTGAACAGTCACCTATGATCACGCATGACTATCATTATTAGGCGGCACAGATTATTTTGACCGTAAAAATGACCTGGAGTTCAGAGGCGGCGAGTCCCCGGCATGATCTGTGCCGCGTGCCCTCGCCTTGTACGGCCATATTTGCTGCCATTAGTCAACTGTTTATATTTTGTTTAGCAAATTTACAAACGTAACAAAAACAAAATTTCAATTAAAACATCATCTAGATGGGAAGAACCCGGGTATATATATATAAATGTCACCAATTATTACACAGATACGAGGGCCGATTCGTCAGACGCTCCAGATTTGGGAGCTGAGATAAACAGACTATTCTGAGACGTTCCCGCTCAGCGTTTTGGACGCGTTCCCGTCTTTAAGTCATTTAACTGTTCCCCGGTGGGGATTACACCATGACGAGTGAAGGAATGGGAGATTATTAGCTCTGTTTGTTTTTGAAAGCCAAAAATGAACAGTTCTCTCTGCACCTGCCTCCAGCTTCTGGGACAGAGCGCCGCAACTTACCAAATGGTCAATGTCTTTAAGACAAACTTTACATAAATCAATAGAACAAGTGAATATACGAAACCTTGTAATATATTACCAAAAGGAATCGGCCTTTTCTTCATTTATGAGTCACTCCCGATCCCTCCCGCTCCCCCACCAGAGAGAGAAGAAGAGGCACAGACTGTACTGCCCACATAGCTGGGTTCACATATACACTGCTCAGTAATGCTGTATAGGGTCTTTCATGACGCTAGTTTCTAATAAATGTTTATCTTACCCCAGAGCTGGATTCACAGCTACACTGCTCAGTACTGCTGTATAATGTCCTCCAATCTGCAGCTTACAACTAAATGTTTAGTTGACCCCTCAGAGCGTGATTCACAGCAACATTGCTCAGTACAGCCGTGTAATGTTCCCCATGCTGCTGCTTACTAATAAATGTTTAGCTCACCCTCAGAGCGTAATTCACAGCAACATTGCTCAGTACAGCCATGTAATGTTCCCCATGCTGCTGCTTACTAATAAATGTTTAGCTCACCCTCAGAGCGTGATTCACAGCAACACTGCTCAGTACAGCCGTGTAACGTTCCCCATGCTGCTGCTTACTAATAAATGTTTAGCTCACCCTCAGAGCGTAATTCACAGCAACATTGCTCAGTACAGCCATGTAATGTTCCCCATGCTGCTGCTTACTAATAAATGTTTAGCTCACCCTCAGAGCGTGATTCACAGCAACACTGCTCAGTACAGCCGTGTAACGTTCCCCATGCTCCTGCTTACTAATAAATGTTTAGCTCACCCTTCGAGAGTGATTCACAGCAACACTGCTCAGTACTGCCGTGTAATGTTCCCCATGCTGCTGCTTACTAATAAATGTTTAGCTCACCCTCAGAGCATGATTCACAGCAACACTGCTCAGTACTGCTGTGTAATGTTCCCCATGCTGCTGCTTACTAATAAATGTTTAGCTCACCCTCAGAGCGTAATTCACAGCAACACTGCTCAGTACTGTTGTGAAATGTTCCCCATGCTGCTGCTTACTAATAAATATTTAGCTCACCCTCCGAGAGTGATTTACAGCAACACTGCTCAGTACAGCCATGTAATGTTCCCCATGCTGCTGCTTACTAATAAATGTTTAGCTCACCCTCAGCGTGATTCACAGCAACACTGCTCAGTACTGCTGTATAATGTGCTCTATGCTGCAGTGCAGATACCTAATAAATGATTAGCTCACCCCACAGCTTGAGTCACAGCT
The DNA here is from genome assembly GCF_048569485.1 of Anomaloglossus baeobatrachus. NCBI lineage: Eukaryota > Metazoa > Chordata > Amphibia > Anura > Aromobatidae > Anomaloglossus > Anomaloglossus baeobatrachus. The sequence goes on along the minus strand of NC_134364.1, from coordinate 25,410,869 downwards.
ACACTGCTCAATAATGCTATATAATGTTCCCCATGCTGCTGCTTACTAATAAATGTTTATATCACCCTAGAGCTTGATTCACAGCTAGACTGCTCATAGTGCAAATACCTAATAAATATTTAGCTCACCCCCAGAGCTGGATTCACAGCTACACTGCTCAGTAATGCTGTATAATGTTCCCCATGCTGCTGCTTACTAATAAATGTTTAGCTCACCCCCAGACTGTGATTCATAGCAAAAAACAAAACCAATTGAATACTTAGGTCCATAGTGTCACAAACCATGTATATGAACGGTCACCAAAAAAGACCACAAAAACAGCAAAAAGACCTTCATATTAAATAATTATTGCACCTCTATCTAATTAAATACTCCAAAACCATGTTTCATTTTATAATGAGGTGCAAATTTATTTATGAATATGCAAAGTTAATGAAAAGGATACCTCCCGACGAAGCGGCAGCGAAACGCGTCGAGGTGCAGGGAGGTGTGCATGTTGAGGGTCTCCCCAGTTCTTTTGGTAAGACACCTGATCCAGCAACACAGCTCAGTGGTCCCATTTAGGATCCCTGTTGGCATTCTCAATCTTTCATGTATATATTCAATCATGTAAACTCTCCTTGTTAAATATGGCACCACTATTGGGCATCTATAATTGTATAAAGAGGGTCTGATTCCTATACATATTATGCCAAGGGCTATGTTATGTTGTCAACTGCTTCTTTGGACATATGATTAAGACCTGATCGTCTTCCTGTGTATCTTTGGGTTGCTGCCCACATATGGTTAACCTTACTACAATACAAACTGCAGGCAATCTATGCAATAACTGACACTATATGTCCTATGAACATCTATAGCATGTTGTAAGATCTTTGTATATTCATTGGTCGTTTGATCATTGTACCTTGTTAATTATTTCCCATGTGATTATTTTTTCTGGGCTGGACCCTCCAGGCACACCTTCCTGTTTTTAATGTTTCTACAAACACACTGTGTACTCTGTGCTGGTTTGGATGTTATCCTTTTCATTAACTTTGCATATTCATAAATAAATTTGCACCTCATTATAAAATGAAACATGGTTTTGGAGTATTTAATTAGATAGAGGTGCAATAATTATTTAATATGAAGGTCTTTTTGCTGTTTTTGTGATTCATAGCAACACTGCTCAGTACTGCTGCGTAATGTTCCCCATGCCTCTGCTTACTAATAAATATTTAGCTCACCCCCAGAGCTGGATTCAAAGCTATATTGCTCAGTAATGCTGTATAATGTGCTCAATGCTACTGCTGCGGCTTGCTAATAAATGTTAGCTCACCCTCAGAGCTTGATTCACAGCGACACTGCTCAGTACTGCTATGCAATGTCTTCCATGCTGCTGCTTGCTAAATAATTTTTCTATTACAACAGAGCTGGATTCACAGCTACACGATTCTTAATCCTGTATCCTACATGGTGCCGTTGACTCATAAATGTTTATATCACCGCAGAGCTGAATTCATAGCAACATGGCCCAGTAGTGATGTATAATATCCTCCATCATTCTGCTTTCTAGTATATGTTTATCTCATCACAGAGCTGGATTCACAGCTGCTCTGCTCAGTACTGCTGTGAAATGTCCTTCATGCGGCTTCTGATTCTTACCATATGCGATATAGAGAAAGGAGCAGGAATCCCTCACACCTGTGTGTGCAGTGTATGGGAGACATCACAGCAGCTCGTCTCCGTCCTTTAGCTCAGAGTATAGCAGTCATACGCCGGTCTTTGCAGTATCTTCTCTGTATGTTGCTACCAGAACGAAGGGAGGTTCTATCTCTGCTTCATCTTTACTCATTATTCGTACAACCCGATGCCCTTTTTACAAACATAATTTGGGGCAAATACCATTTCTCGCGGGGTTATTAAGTTTTTCTCTTTGCAAATGCCAAAAAAGCATTAATTCCCGACCACAGCGGATTTACAATCATCTGATTCATGAGGCAGCGTGAAACATTTCCTGGATTAGTTTTCATAATATAATCTGATCTGGAGGGTAAAGGCAGAGCAATGAGTGACGACTGATATGTGCACAGAGCAGCACGGCCACCAAATGCGCGCCCTGTCCCCCGGGGGCTGGCAGGAACCCGCGCACGACTTCCATGGGCACCGCAGGCACCGCAGGCACCGCGGTGGGGAAATGATGGCCTGCCTAAACCCAAGTCTTCCGGTTCGGAGCCTATATGGAAAGGTCAGAACGGTGATGACCGGGCTATCTGCGCCTCTACCCTGGAGGTTACTGGATTGTGGTTTCCTCCACGAGTTCTGGTTTTGCTCACACATATTCTGCAATACCTCGAAAGTCTTAAAGGAATTCTCAACTTCTGGAAAATTTCTAAAAGATTTATTTTCCAGACACTATAGAAATGTTTACTTTTAGTAACTTTATGATTCTCAAGGCATCTAACCGTTATCTGGACATCTGCAAAAATGGATGCAAGGGTAAAAATACAGTGGAATATAATGGGTTACCATGCGGAATCCCCCCAAAACCACTTTAAGGGGCCAAAGTAGTGACCGGCTGACATTCAGGAGCATGAAGTCAACATAGGGGCAAATTTTACAGCTATAAGCCCAGCCAAGGGTTGAGAAGCAATAGATTCGGACATAGCATATCCACTGAAATTTAGAGGGTCCGACTACTGGGACCCCCAGCGAACCAGAAATCAGGTACAGGAATTCTGAGAACTGGACTCTGCAGGAGCAGAGGTGCAGAGGAGCAGAGGTGCAAAGGAGCAGAGGTGAGGAGGAGCAGAGGGGAGGAGGAGCAGAGGGGAGGAGGAGCAGAGGTGCAGAGGACCAGAGGTGCAGAGGTGCAGAGGACCAGAGGTGCGGAGGTGCAGAGGTGCGGAGGAGCAGAGGTGTGGAGGTGCAGAGGTGCGGAGGTGCAGAGGAGCGGAGGAGCAGAGGTGAGGTAGAGCAGAGGTGCGGAGGAGCAGAGGTGAGGAGGAGCAGAGGTGTGGAGAGGCAGAGGTGCAGAGGAGCAGAGGTGCGGAGGTGCAGAGGAGCGGAGGAGCAGAGGAGCGGAGGAGCAGAGGTGCGGAGGAGCAGAGGTGAGGAGGAGCAGAGGTGCGGAGGAGCAGAGGTGTGGAGGAGCAGAGGTGTGGAGGAGTGTAGGTGTGGAGGAGCAGAGGTGCGCATGTGCATGTTTATTGTCTATGAGACGGCCAGAAGAAGCTGTGCTGTACTCACCAGTCTCACAGACAATGAATGGAGTGCTGCATCTGGACCCTGCTCTTACAGGGACCCACAGCGCTCAGTAGCTTATCCATCCTGGGGATAGAAGGTAACTTGATTTTTTTTTTAGAATTAACCTTTCAATTTCTTTACACGCCATGCCTGACGCCCACACATTATAAGCCACAAAGAAAGCAAAAAACCCAATCCACAAATCAATACAGACTCAAAACAATTATACTCCGCAGACTCCTGCACTAATATTCCCAGACAGAATTATTATAGACCCCAAACCAAATACAGACCCCCCCAGACCAGATCCTCTAAATCTATACAAAGTCCAGACCACAATCTTTAATGGGTCTAATCTGAGACTTGTAGTTCTCTCTCCTGGTCAGTACCCGAGAGATGGGACGGCAAGAGGAAGGAAAGAGAAGAAATCAGCAGCAAAGGTGGGGGCTTTTTTTGGGTAGAGGGTCTTCTCTGTTGTCTATGCTGTTTGCAGACATTACAGACCCCAGACCAGATTCTCTACAGAGGCCAGTGCAGACTGTGCAGATACTCACGTCTCGTACAGCGTGGCACCGTGCTACCTCTGGGGTACGACTCAGAAGAGAGCGGCAAAGCCCAGACCGTATAGAGCCAAAGCAAAGACCCTTTAAATAGAATATATGCCAAACCTGACCCCTTAAACTAGTATTGACCCCAAACCAGACCCTTTAAATTTATACAGACCCCAAACCAGTCCCCTTAAACTAGCATAGATCCCAAACCAGACCCCTTAAATTAGTATTGATGCCAAACTAGACACCTTCAATTTATATAGACCCCAAATCAGACAAATTAAACTAATATAGACCCCAAACTGGACTTTTTAAACTAGTATAGTCCCAAACCAGACCCCTTAAATTAATGTAGACCCCAAACCAGACCCCTTAAACTAGTACAGACCCCAAACCAGACCCCTTAAACTAGTACAGACCCCAAACCAGACCCCTTAAACTAGTATAGACCCCACACAAGACCTCTTAAACTAATACAGACCCCAAATGAGACCCCTTAAACTAGTATATACCCAAAACCAGTCCCCTTAAACTAGCATAGATCCCAAACCAGACCCCTTAAACTAGTATTGATGCCAAACTAGACCCCTTAAATTTATATAGCCCCCAAATCAGACAAATTAAACTAGTATAGACCCCCAAACCAGACCCCTTAAACTAATACAGACCCTAAACGAGACCCCTTAAACTAGTATAGACCCCAAACTAGACCCCTTAAACTAGTATAGACCCTAAACCAGACCCCTTAAATTAATATAGACCCCAAACCAGACCCCTTAACACTAGAACTACTGGACTCGTGACACCTATGTAGAAATACATAGTGCAAAGTTGTCAAAATGACTATCTCAGTAGTTCTAGTGTTAATCTAATATAGACCCCCAAACCAGACCACTTAATCTTATATAGACCCCAAACCAGACCCCTTAAACTAGTACAGACCCCAAACCAGACCCCTTAAACTAGTGCAGACTCCAAACCAGACCCCTTAAAATAGTATAGACCCCACACGAGACCTCTTAAACTAATACAGACCCCAAATGAGACCTCTTAAACTAGTATATACACAAAACCAGTCCCCTTAAACTAGTATAGACCCCAAACCAGACCCCTTAAACTAGTATAGACCCCAAACCAGCACCTTTTATATTAGCCTCGCAGAGCCCAGACCAGACTTTGTATCTCTCCGGGTTCTTCTCATGCCTTCAGTTTGCCACACGCCAGGGGTTAGACGATGCACGCACTCCTCATTGTTCTCTCCGTCTCACTGACTCTTTCCTGGAAATCTTCCACACATTGTGAGCAGTCAGAAATGTACAAGCCCAACATTAACTCTGCCCATTTTTGCCCTTCTTCCCACTTCTCTCATCGCCCCCCCTAGTCCTCAGGCTGTGTAGAGAACCGCAGCTCACTTTAATGGAGCAGAGCTGCAATACCAGACTTGACCAGTGGACATGTGTGGCGCTATTGCTGGACATAGTGGGGGTTTTCCGGCCCGGTAATGATGTCTTGGCCGGACAATCGATGATATCTCCGCCGCACGCTCTTGGGTATCACACATGGGACATTTCTGCACGATATGTTTACACAAGATGACAACACGTCCAAATCTCATCCAATTGCTATAAAAATGCACATTTTGCCGGCTCCGCTGCACGGGAGGAAATCAAGGGATTTGGCTTCGGAGGACACAAAATTTATGTCCTTACTTACAACTTTCAAACAGGGCGGCTGTATTTACCAATGTCGATGATGAGCAGAGAAGGAAAGTCTAATATTTACATAACGCATATAATGTTATTTACAGCAGCGAGGAAAGAGTGATGCAACCACACAAAAAGTCCGGATGTAGCAGAGCTGGGACCGGTCATCTCTCACACTGCATAATGTGCGCGCTGTAACCTTCCGTAGACCGGCAGGTGGATCAACTGCAACAGTGGTGACAAACTCAGTTCTGCTACATCGGTCTCAGCTCTGCTACATCGGTCTCAGCTCTTCTACATCGGTCTCAGCTCTACTACATCTGTCTCAGCTCTGCTACATCTGTCTATGTTACCTGTGCTCTTTGTTATGATTCAGGGACCGAGGAGGATCAAAAAATGCGAAAATCCAAAAAGTAACCAGAGTGGCTGGATCCTTAATGGACTGCAGACCTAATCCTAACACACAACTAGAAGTAGCCATGGGACGTGCCTACGATGACCTAGTTGTCTCGACAAAGCCGGAGAACTAAATATTCTCACAGATAGAAATATAAGAAAGCTAATCTGCCTCAGAGCAGTCCCCAAAGATATAGATAGCCCCCCACATGTAAAGGTTACAGTGATATAGGAAAACAAAATACAAAGCCAGAAAAACAAATTCAGCAAAGGTGAGGCCCAAACTATCTTTATAGGAAAGGTTAGGAAGGAGTACTATCTGCAGCCGTGAAAACCCTAATAAATACCAGCACGTCTGATATGGAAAAACCCTAAGACCCAACGGCCTCTCTCCCGCTATATCAGCACTCTGATGTTACTGGGGTCCAAAAACACTAATATAGATGAGGGACTGAATTAATACCAAGCATGACAAAACACAATACATTGCAGAATCATGGAACTGGGTATACAGACACTCCCAGCAGGGAATGATCTAATTCCACCAGGAACTCCACACAGACAAAATAGGAATCAAACAGTATCAAAGCAGAAAAAACACCAAGAAAGTGGAAACAGTAAGCAGAGGTACAAAGACCACTTATCTGAGAGGAGTTCTGGTAGAAAGCAGGGCTGGTTTCAGAATGTCCTTAACACACACGATATCCATTGAGCACCGGCAAGTAACAGGAGTAAAACTACTCAGCTATATAGCCCAATCTGAGAGACCTGATTGCCAGTACTCCATAGGTGTGTGGCTTTCATTCCACAAATCAACTGCACCACCAGCACTGACCACAAGAGGGAGCCCCAAACTGGAAAATGTATTCACAACAGCCCTTATTAAAAAACATTTCCGCTACGGACAATTTTTTTTTTTTTTTGTTTGAAGCTGATCATTGGATGTTCTTTTATTTAATCAATCAAATATGATCTGCAAACGAACCGGATTGCAAGTGTTCAATTTCCCTACAGTGCCCCCAGAGGAGGAATTAATTATTAAAAAATGCCCTGCGACGCAAGACCCACTTTGCTGATGGACCCCCCTATAATAACTGAAAGATCCATAATTGGAGATCATGCACTGATTAAACACTTAAAGGGGTTGTCCAATTTAGAAAATCCCTATATTAGGGACTGTGGGGTAAATAGAGGGGTTTTCTGTTCAGGATCCTCATCCCTTGGTCAGAATGGAGATCGGTTACAAAGGGCGTCTCTCGCCTTGGAGGACCCGACCTGTGCTGCATTACATGGATGTGAATGGACATTGTGCTATACTCTCTTTCTCCTGTGGTGGCGCTGCAGGAAAATGGAACACACTGTCAGTTTTACCAGCAGATTGTAGCTGATCGGTGGGTGTCACAAGCAGGAGGACCCTTCTTCTCAAACAAGTTGGGGTAGTCCACAATGAAAAGTGTCACAAACCACCGGGGGGGGGTCACTCAGAAATCCCCCGCGCTGGCTACCAGTACGTCACAATCGGGGGGTAACAAGTGGGGGTAACCCCTCCTTTATACCTCCCGACCGACAGACAGAGCACGTGACGCGCTCTCTAGCGCCCCTCTTATAGTCAGGCCAATTATGGAATTGCCCGACAATAAGCAAGGAGGCCACTATACTACTTATGCCGATTATTGAAGGGTCCCCGGTGAGAGTAGGGTATATATTCCCCCGACCTCCGCGGGCGGAATATATAAAACCTCCCCGAATCTCACTGGCCTCCCCACAATAATCCTTGGCACAACTCGCTGCCACCAACCGCTTCACGGTAACTATTAGCCGAACACACGGACGTGGGATTCAAGATCGAGATAACAGAACAGCCCAAGATTAATTATATAATTTAATCAGCCTAAAGCACACTAGAAACTACAATATATACAATAGGGAATCTACAGAATATACATATGTCAGAGTAGAGTTACAGATAAAGCATGGTTTACAAACAGGCATACACAGTTCCAGCAGTTACCTTGTGCGTCTGGCCACAGGGGGGCGCTGTAGACCAGGTTTCCAGGAACTCCCTCACAGGTCTTTCCCAACCAGGCCCCCGAGCAAAAGAACACTGGAAAATGGCCGAAGTAGGGTTATCAACCTGGGCAAATCCAGGTCCCCTCCTACCTTAGTGACCTCAGAGGGAGCACTGCTCCACCCCTGGCTGGAGTTATGGACAAAATCCACAACATGGAATATGGCCATAACTTGGCCTGGGAGCGTCGTAGGCGGACGCCGACGCTCTCATTGTGACAGCTATGAATTTAGCTACAGAACGAGAGGACTCATGACTTGTCTACTAGTTCCCCATTGGCTGATATCACGCCTGGGGTATTTCCCCAGGTCCTGCTCCCATAAAAAGGGTGTGCCAGCATCGTCCGCATGCGGAGACACCATTTTTATGGTTGCCATATTTATCGGAAATATGGCTTGCGAGATATGAACCATTTTTTACTGGAGTCGTCCTGTCTGGATACTTCCAAGCTTGCTAACTAGATAGCAGCCCCTACTACAGGGTCACGGCAGGGAGTCATCCTGTGTCCATTGTTCCCACATCACCTAATCTCCATATCACAGGAGATGGCCATGGGATGTGACACCTTCACAGATGCTGGACATCTGAGAACAAGAAGGGAGGGGGCACTGCCATGGAGTGATGAGAGCGATTATGACTGGAAGTCATAATTCATCTTCATATCCCAGGGTTTGCCTCACACCTCCCCCCTTTTGAGGGCGCTAGGGGGCAGCACACTCCGGTGTTCCCCCGTGCGCCCGTCCGCGACCTCTCCTTGTCGGGACAGCCCGTCTGCGTTACCGTGGTCCCGGCCCCTTTTGTGGCGAATGGTGAAGTTGTATTGCTGGAGCGCAAGGCTCCATCGCAACAATCGCCCATTCGTCCCAGAGACGGTGTGCAACCAGCTGAGGGGATTGTGGTCCGTCTCCACGATGAAGTGGCGCCCGTATAGATAGGGTTGCAGACGCTGCAGGGCCCACACTATGGCCAGGCACTCCTTTTCCATCGTGGAATAGGCCACTTCCCGTGGTAACAGCTTCCTGCTCAGGTACAAGACTGGGTGCTCTTGGCTCGCAGAGTCCACCTGGCTGAGCACCGCACCGAGGCCGAAGTCACTGGCGTCGGTCTGTACTACAAACGGCCGCGTGAAGTCGGCTGCCTGTAGCACGGGCGGGCTGGACAGGGCGTCCTTTAGGGCCCGGAAGGCTGTCTCGCAGTCCATTGTCCAATCGACTGCAGAGGGCAGCTTCTTCTTGGTGAGGTCCGTCAAGGGCTTTGCCAGGCTACTATAGCATGGAACAAACCTCCTATAGTACCCAGCGGTCCCCAAGAAGGACATCACCTGCTTCTTGGTCCTGGGGGTGGGCCAGGATGCGATGGCTTCCACTTTCTCAGGCTCGGGCTTCAGTGTTCTCCCGCCTACCCGGTGACCGAGGTACTGGACGTCGCTCATGGCCAGCTGACACTTTCCCGGCTTGATGGTCAAACCTGCCTGGTGGATCCGCCTGAGCACCTGTGCTAGATGCTCTAGGTGATCTTCCCAGGTGGGACTGAAGACGGCAATGTCATCCAGGTACGCGGCCGCGTACCCTTCAAGTCCCTTGAGCAGGGTGTTGACCATCCGCTGGAAAGTGGCAGGGGCATTCCTCATCCCGAATGGCATCACCGTGGACTCGTACAGTCCAAATGGGGTAATAAAGGCAGAGCGTTCCCTGGCCTTGCGAGTCAGGGGGATCTGCCAATATCCCCGGCTCAGATCCATGATGGTCAGGTACTGAGCCCCGGCCAACTGATCGAGCAGGTCATCGATGCGTGGCATTGGGTACGCATCGGCGACCGTGACAGCATTGAGCCCCCTGTAGTCCACGCAGAACCGAGTGGTTCGGTCCTTCTTAGGGACGAGGACTACAGGCGAGGCCCAAGCGCTGTTGGATGCCTGGATCACCCCCAGCTTCAGCATCTCGTCAATCTCCTGGCGCATGTGTTGCTGCACCTCCAGGGAGACCCGATATGCTGAACGCCGGATCGGGGGATGATCCCCAGTGTCCACGTGATGGACAGCCAAGTTAGTCCTTCCGGGCTGGTTGGTAAACAACCCCCGGAAGGGGTGTAGGGTGGCCCACAGCTGGGACCGTTGGTCCTCCAAGAGCTGGTGGCCAACCTCCACATCCTCAATGGATCCGCCTGCCCTAACCTGGGCTAGCATATCCAAGAGGGTTTCCGCTTCTCCCTCCTCGGGCAGGTTGCACACGGGGAGCGCACATGCCTCCCGCTCATGATGTGCCTTCATCATGTTCACATGGAAGGGCTTCCGCCTTCCACGGGCAGGGTCCAGGGTGACCAGGTACGTCACAGGGTTGAGCTGCTGGTACACGAGGTATGGGCCTTCCCAGGCTGCCTGAAGCTTGTCCTGTGGTACGGGGACCAGTACCCACACCTTTTGACCCACTTGGTAGGTCCTCTCACAAGCGTTCTGGTCGTACCAACGCTTCTGATCGGCCTGGGCTTGAGCCATATTGTCGTGTACCAGTTGCGTCAAGGCCTGCATTTTGTCCCGGAAGCGCATGACATACTCGATAACCGACACTCCAGGGGTGGCCAAATCCCCTTCCCAAGCCTCTTTCACCAGGGCCAGGGGGCCCCGCACACGTCGCCCGTACAGGAGCTCAAACGGTGAGAATCCTGTTGAGGCCTGTGGAACCTCCCGGTAAGCAAATAACAGGTGTGGGAGATACCGCTCCCAGTCACGCCCATGGGAGTCGACCAACATCTTAAGCATCTGCTTTAAGGTGCCATTAAACCGCTCGCACAGGCCATTAGTCTGTGGATGGTACGGGCTGGCCACCAGATGTCGCACCTGGACTTGCTTACAGAGGGCCTCCATCAGCTGGGACATGAATTGGGTCCCCCGGTCAGTGAGCATTTCCTGGGGAAAACCCACTCGGGAGAAAATCTCCAGCAATGCGGTGGCCACCTTGTCAGCCCGAATGGACGACAAGGCCACTGCTTCTGGGTACCGGGTGGCATAGTCCACTACCGTTAGTATGAAGCGTTTCCCGGAGCTGCTGGGGATGGCCAGCGGGCCGACCAGATCCACAGCCACCCTCCGGAAAGGCTCATCGATGATTGGCAGAGATACCAGTGGGGCTTTGGGGTGTGGCCCCGCCTTCCCCACTCTCTGACAGGTTTCACACGAACGGCAGTAGGCAACCACATCGGCCCCCATTTTTGGCCAGTAGAAATGCTGGTTTAACCTGGCCTTGGTCTTAGCGATCCCTAGGTGTCCGGCCATCGGAATCTCATGTGCGATCCGCAACAACTCCGTCCGGAACGGATAGGGTACCACCAACTGTCGGTCCCTGGGCCACGCCTCCGGTGAACCCTGCTGGACCGTGGCCCGGTACAGCCGTCCTTGGTCCCAGACCACTCGCTCCGGGTCCGAGTCCGAGGGAGGCTGTGCCGCCTGCTCCTTAAGAGCTTTCAGGCTGTCGTCAGCTTCTAACGCTGCCTGAAACCCCTGACTAGATGTGGCAAGAATCGACGAGACTGTCACATCTTCAGTCAGTACCCCGGGACCTGTGTCCTGGCCTCCACCTGACTCGGCTGCCACTTGGTCAGAAGGGGAAGAGCTATCAGACCTCCGGGAGGCCCCTTGGCTTCCAGCACTCCCACTGCGGGTGACAGCGGCCACAGCCGCTGCGACCGTGGGTCGTGCCTGCTCCTCCTCCGTTCCTGACCAAGTCGCCGGTTCAGGCAGACCTACCTGGCTTCCTGACACCCCGGTTGTGGGGGAAGCATGCACCGAGATCTTACCTGGGAGCACTTCCGCTCCTGGACCGGCCCCAATCTCACCTGCCTGTTCCCCTCCTGCAGCAACAGAACCCCGCTGTGAAATCTCTGGGGACCCCACATTTGCTGTGGTAGCCCCCACCCCACACACTGGTCCTCCCCCTGCAGCACCCTGCTCTCTGCTTATCCCTGCAGAGGGCAACAGATCCCAGCTCACTGGCTGGTTACTTGTAGAGGCATTGTCACACCTTTCTCTGACCCCCTCCCCTGTCACAGCTGCAGCTGAGTGTGTGTCTATGGTGTCTATGCAAGCAGAAATATCAGAGTTCACTCCCTCCTCCCTTACATCATTCATAGATAACACATTAACATTGTTAGGAGTCATGTCAGTACGGGCTGAAGGTTCAGCCCTTGGGGGGGGCCCAAACTGGGAGGTTATCTGCCCCAAATCTGTCCCAAGTAGCACGTTTGCAGGGATCCGATCAGTTACCCCCACCTCTCTCACCCCTCGCCCTGCGCCCCAGTCCACATAAATGTCAGCAACAGGCAGCGCCGGGTCAATGCCTCCAATCCCGGAGACAGCGAGGGTTTTTCCAGGGATCAAGTCTTGGGGGGACACCATCTCAGGCCGCACCAGAGTCACCTCCGAGGCGCTGTCTCGCAGTCCTATGGTCACAGACCGGCCGACGGTGACAGGTTGGAAGCTGTCCAGGGACCTACCACCACCCCCACCCACACAATACACCTTGGGCGGCCCTTGGGACGGGGACGGAGCCGGGGCCTTGGGACGCTGAGGGCACATGGCCTTGAAGTGTCCAGGTAGGTTGCACTGGTGGCACCGTCTTGGCTCTGCCACGGGCCTGGAGAGGGGAGTTGAGGGGGACACCCCCTGCAGTCTAGGGGCAGGTGGGGCAGTCGTAGAATTCATCTTACCCCCTCTCCAGGTGCTGCTGGTGGCTGCTCTCCTGGCCTCAGGAGCCCGATTGTTGGTGTAGTCATCGGCCAGGGCAGCTGTAGCCGTGGATCCCTTTGGCTTCTGGTCTCGGATGAACTGGCGGAGATCCTCAGGGCAGTTCCACAAGAGTTGCTCCGTGATGAACAAGTCCAGGATCTCCGGTCCGGTGGAAAGCTGCAGGCCTTGGGTCCAGTGGTCGGCAGCTCGGGCAAGTGCCCGCCGGTGGTCAGCCCAGGAGTCCTTTGGTCCCTTTTGCAGGGTCCGGAACTTCTTGCGGTAGGACTCCGGAGTGAGGTTGTACTGTTGGATCAGGGCCCGCTTGATGGTGTCGTAGCCCTGATCTGCCTCAGCAGGCAAGTCCCCAAGGATATCCAGGGCCTTACCCCTTAGACGGGGGGTCAGGTATTTGGCCCACTGATCCTTGTCCAGATGGTGCTGCAAGCAAGTCCGTTCAAAAGCAGTCAGGAAAGAGTCCAAGTCTCCATCCTTCTCCAGCACTGGGAAGTCCTCAACACGGACCTTTGGAAGTTTGGTGTCTTGAAGGTCACGTGTGGCTGATGAGGGCCGGAGCTGAGCTAGCTGCAGCTGGTGGTCACGGTCTGCCTGTTGCCGTCGCTCTTCACGTGCTGCTTGCCGCTCCGCAGCCTCACGCGCTGCTTGCCGCTCCGCAGCCTCAGCGTCACGCGCCGCCTGCCGCTCTGCTCTGCGCTCTGCCAGGAGTTCCTTGTAGCCCTCCTGGTCTCCAGCCTGGAGAAGGGCCATAGCCATTTGAAGAAGGCTATCCGAGCCTCCCAGGCTCGGTGGAATGCCACGTGGTGATCTGCGGCCCGCTGCGGAGCCTGGTGATTCACTGTCCATTGCAGAGCGGAGGGCTGGCATCTGGCTCGTTGAGGACCCTTGGGCGAGCTCCTCCTCATTTTGTCCAGCAGTGCCAGGTTGTGCGATGTCCTCTGCAGAGCTGTTCTCTGCAGAACGGTTTTCTGGCGTCGAGCTCCTGGAGGACTCGTGGGCAACCTCCTCATTACTGTCCACAGCACCGTCCTCCCTCTCTTCGGCTCCTGCTTTAGCATTGGCCAGTTGCATAGCTCTGCTCCTGGTGCCATCAGCCATTCTTGCAGACTTTTGGTCACTGACACAGAACTGACACCTGATGCCTCCACACACCTTACAGTATCTGCACTCTGACACTCTAGTGTTGAGCTAGTCTGAAGACCCCAGCAGCCACAGCTGCTGCAGGCAGTCTTTAGTGTCTGGGAGTATGGGTCTCACACTCACACACACTATTATCTCGATCCCACCGCTATGCCACCAATATGTCACAAACCACCGGGGGGGGTCACTCAGAAATCCCCCGCGCTGGCTACCAGTACGTCACAATCGGGGGGTAACAAGTGGGGGTCACCCCTCCTTTATACCTCCCGACCGACAGACAGAGCACGTGACGCGCTCTCTAGCGCCCCTCTTATAGTCAGGCCAATTATGGAATTGCCCGACAATAAGCAAGGAGGCCGCTATACTACTTATGCCGATTATTGAAGGGTCCCCGGTGAGAGTAGGGTATATATTCCCCCGACCTCCGCGGGCGGAATATATAAAACCTCCCCGAATCTCACTGGCCTCCCCACAATAATCCTTGGCACAACTCGCTGCCACCAACCGCTTCACGGTAACTATTAGCCGAACACACGGACGTGGGATTCAAGATCGAGATAACAGAACAGCCCAAGATTAATTATATAATTTAATCAGCCTAAAGCACACTAGAAACTACAATATATACAATAGGGAATCTACAGAATATACATATGTCAGAGTACAGTTACAGATAAAGCATGGTTTACAAACAGGCATACACAGTTCCAGCAGTTACCTTGTGCGTCTGGCCACAGGGGGGCGCTGTAGACCAGGTTTCCAGGAACTCCCTCACAGGTCTTTCCCAACCAGGCCCCCGAGCAAAAGAACACTGGAAAATGGCCGAAGTAGGGTTATCAACCTGGGCAAATCCAGGTCCCCTCCTACCTTAGTGACCTCAGAGGGAGCACTGCTCCACCCCTGGCTGGAGTTATGGACAAAATCCACAACATGGAATATGGCCATAACTTGGCCTGGGAGCGTCGTAGGCGGACGCCGACGCTCTCATTGTGACAGCTATGAATTTAGCTACAGAACGAGAGGACTCATGACTTGTCTACTAGTTCCCCATTGGCTGATATCACGCCTGGGGTATTTCCCCAGGTCCTGCTCCCATAAAAAGGGTGTGCCAGCATCGTCCGCATGCGGAGACACCATTTTTATGGTTGCCATATTTATCGGAAATATGGCTTGCGAGATATGAACCATTTTTTACTGGAGTCGTCCTGTCTGGATACTTCCAAGCTTGCTAACTAGATAGCAGCCCCTACTACAGGGTCACGGCAGGGAGTCATCCTGTGTCCATTGTTCCCACATCACCTAATCTCCATATCACAGGAGATGGCCATGGGATGTGACACCTTCACAGATGCTGGACATCTGAGAACAAGAAGGGAGGGGGCACTGCCATGGAGTGATGAGAGCGATTATGACTGGAAGTCATAATTCATCTTCATATCCCAGGGTTTGCCTCACAAAAAGCCCCTTTAATACAAGCAAAAAAGCTACATAATGGCATCTAGAAGGGGTGGCATAGTCTACCAATATTACCCAAGGTAGTCAAAAGGAACACAGCCATTCCTTCATCCACCTATCAAGGACACATTTATTTAAAGGGGAACCTGTCACCTCCGCCATACATCCTTTCTGTAGGGATCATGTTATAGAGCAGGAGGAGCAGAGCAGATTAATATATAGATTTGTGGGAAAAGATTCCGGATAACTCATAGTGCAGGCATTTTTTTCATGCTGATTCTGGGCTTAGGAGTCTAGAGGGCGGAGCCACTGAAAGAAGCCCGCCCACTGGACTCTCTAGGGATTTTAATCAATAAATTGCTGGTTATCCTGAATCTTTTCCCACCAACCTATATATCAATTCACTCAGCTCCTCCTGCTCTATAACGTGGGGCACACAGATGGGACGCCAGATTCAACATGACAGGTTCTCTATAGATTTAAAAAAAAAAAAAAATGAACTGAAATAGCTTTTTATGGTCCCAAAAAATGAGACGATGACGGCTCAATGCATAAAACCCCAACCACACTTTGTAATGTCTTTGTTGGATCATCAGGAAAGTTCTTTCCTTCCCTCAGATCCAGGGGAGTTTCTAGTGGACTTGTAGCCAAGTGTTTCATTTTACCTGCAGCGCCACCACAGGAGGCATAAAGTATTACAGAATGCCTATTGAAATCAATGATTGTCGATGTAAAGTGCAAACCTGCTGGATCCTCTTGGTAGAGAGCATCTGTGCAGCTGCTGGGTCCTCCTGGAAGAGAGAATCTGTGCAGCTGCTGGATCCTCCTGGTAGAAAGCATCTGTGCAGCTGCTGGATCCTCCTGGTAGAGAGCGTCTGTGCAGCTGCTGGATCCTTCTGGAACAAAGCATCTGGGCAGCTGCTGAATCCTCCTGGTAGAGAGCATCTGTGGAGCTGCTGGATCCTCCTGGTAGAGAGCATCTGTGGAGCTGCTATATCCTCCTGGTAGAGAGCGTCTGTGCAGCTGCTGGATCCTGCTGGTAGAGAGCGCCTATGCAGCTGCTGGATCCTCCTAGTAGCGAGCACCTGTGCAGCTGCTGGATCCTCCTAGTAGCGAGCACCTGTGCAGCAGCTGGATCCTCCTGGTTGAGAGCATCTGTGCAGCTGCTGGATCCTCCTTGAAGAAAGTGCCTGTGCAGCTGCTGGATCCTCCTGGAAGAGAGCATCTGTGCAGCAGCTGGATCCTCCTCAAAGAGAGCGTCTGTGCAGCTGCTGGATCCTCCTGAAAGAGAGTGTCTGGGCAGCTGCTAGATCATCCTAGAAGAGAGTGTCTGGGCAGCAACTGGATCCTCCTGGTAGAGAGCGTCTGTGCAGTAGCTGGATCCTCCGGCAAGAGAGCACCTGTGCAGCTGCTGACTTCTCTTGATAGAGAGCACCTGTGTAGCTGCTGGATCCTCATGGTAGAGAGCGCCTGTGCAGCTGCTGGATCGTCTTGGAAGAGAGCGTCTGTGTAGAGGCTAGATCTTCCTGGAAGAGAGCACCTTTGCAGCTGCTGGATCCTCATGGTAGAGAGCGCCTGTGCAGCTGCTGGATACTTAGCACCAGTGGAGAGTATTTTGGTGTGGTGCAGAAACCATGCAGCAAACCCAATCTTTGCCACAGATGAATGACATGGGAGACCAAAACGTTCATGCTAAACCATCATACGGTAAAGTGAACAATGTCTCAAAACTACAACTCGTCCTGCAAAAAACAAGCCCTCATACGGCCATGTTGATTGAAAAAAAAAATGGTTTATGATTCTTGGATAATAGGGATGGAAAATGACAAAATTTGTCAATGTCCTTAAAGGGTTAAGGGCGATTGACGGCATTTGCAAAACATCATTCCAATGCTTATCCCTGCGGTAGACTACTGGGCCCATTAGAGATCAACACATTTACCATCGTCTCAGGAGACGACTTCAAGGACCTGAGGCCCCAATTCTCCAAGTTCTTATGTGTTTAATGATCCTAATTACAAGACCCTCACTTCCTAATAACCGGTCAGGAAGACGCCCGGGATCATCACACCTCCCCGGCTAATGCACCGCTGCCTCCCCGGGGGTGAGGATGGAACGCAGATGTCAGAAATCCCGGTAATGGAGGAAATCACCAGTAGATCTGTCACTAAGTGGTAACTGTTATTACGTGTTACATTATATGATCAATCAGGGCGTTAATGTATCCACTAATTATACAGATCATGTAAGACGTCCACACGGCGGAGCAAGTAAATAAGAAGTAGGCCACTACAGCTACCATCATCCTTCACCGATAAGTGAAAATGGCCAAATTGTGCCCAATTAGTCATTTTCCATCCCGGTGTCATGTGATCATTGGTGTTACAGAAGGTCTCAGGTGTGAATGGGGAGCAGGTGTGTGACATTTGGTGTTATCTCTCACACACGCTCTCATACTGGTCACCGGAAGCTCAACATGGCTACTCATGGGAAAGAATTATCTGTGGGTCTAAGAAAAAAGAATTGTTGTTCTACATAAAGATGGCTGAGGCTATAAGAAGGTTCTCACCATCCTGAACCTGAGCTGCAGCACGGTGGCCAAGACCATACAGCGGTTTAACCAGATAGGTTCAACTCAGAACAGGCCTCGCCATGGTCAACCACAGAAACTGAGTGCACATGCTCAGCATCATATCCAGAGGTGGGGGGGGTCTGCCAGTCAGTGCTCAGTCTATACGCTCCACACTGCAGAGGTTACAGGGGTGGGGGGTCCGCCTGTCACTGCTCAGACCATACACCGCACACTGCAGAGGTTACAGGGGTGGGCGGTCCACCTGTCAGTGCTCAGACCATACACTGCACACTGCAGAGCTTACAAGGGTGGGGGGTCCGCCTGTCAGTGCTCAGACCATACACCGCACACTGCATCACATTGCTGTGCATGGCTGTCGTCCCAGAAGGAAGCCTCTTCTAAAGATGATGCACAAGAAAGCTGCAAACAGTTTGCTAAAGACAAGCAGACTAAGGACATGGATTACTGGAACTGTCCCTTTGGTCTGATGAGACCAAGATAAACTTATTTGGTTCAGATGGTGTCAAGCGTGTGGCAGACAGGTGGGGAGGACAAAGACAAGTGTATGCTGCCTACAGTCAAGCATGGCGGTGGAGGGTCATGGTTTGGAGCTGCATAAGTGCTGCCGGCTGTGGGGGCTACAGGTTATTAAGGGAACCATGAATGCAAACATGTCCTGTGACATAACTGAAGCAGAGCATGATCCCCACCCTTCATATTCCAACATTACGACCCCAAACACCTCCAAGACCACCACTGCCTTACTACAGAACCTAAGGGTGAAGGTGCTGGACCAGCTGAGAGTCTCCAGATCCAAATCCTATCAAACATCTGTGGAGCCTCCTTACATGGAAGATGGAGAAGCACAAGGTCTCTAACAACCACCAGCTCCATGATGTCGTCATGGAGGATGGAAGAGGATCCAGCAGCTCCTGTGAAGATCTAGTGACCTACGGATAGGATAGATGGATGGATAGATAGAGGGATAGATAGATAGATAATAGATAGACAGATAGATAGATAGATAGATAGAGGGATAGATAGAGGGATAGATAGAGGGATAGATAGATAGATAGAGGGATAGATAGATAGATAGAGGGATAGATAGATAGATAGATAGATAGAGGGATAGATAGATAGATAGATAGATAGATAGAGGGATAGATAGATAGATAGAGGGATAGATAGATAGATAGAGGGATAGATAGATAGATAGATAGAGGGATAGATAGATAGATAGAGGGATAGATAGAGGGATAGAGGGATAGATAGATAGATAGAGAGATAGATAGATAGATAGAGGGATAGAGGGATAGATAGATAGATAGAGGGATAGATAGATAGATAGAGGGATAGAGGGATAGATAGATAGATAGATAGATAGAGGGATAGATATATAGATAGAGGGATAGATAGATAGATAGATAGAGGGATAGATAGATAGATAGATAGATAGAGGGATAGATAGATAGATAGATAGATAGATAGATAGATAGATAGATAGAGGGATAGATAGATAGATAGATGGATAGAGGGATAGATAGATAGATAGATAGATAGACAGATAGAGGGATAGATAGATAGATAGATAGATAGATAGATAGATAGATAGATAGATAGATAGATAGAGGGATAGATATATAGATAGAGGGATAGATAGATAGATAGATAGAGGGATAGATAGATAGATAGATAGATAGATAGATAGATAGATAGATAGATAGATAGATAGAGGGATAGATAGATAGATAGATAGATAGATAGATAGATAGATAGATAGAGGGATAGATAGATAGATAGATGGATAGATAGATAGAGGGATAGATAGATAGAGGGATAGATAGATAGATAGATAGATAAATAGATAGATAGATAGATAGATAGATAGATAGAGGGATAGATAGATAGAGGGATAGATAGATAGATAGATAAATAGATAGATAGATAGATAGATAGATAGAGGGATAGATAGATAGATAGATAGATAGATAGATAGATAGATAGATAGATAGAGGGATAGATAGATAGATAGATAGATAGATAGATAGATAGAGGGATAGATAGATAGATAGATAGATAGATAGATAGATAGATAGAGGGATAGATAGATAGATAGATAGATAGAGGGATAGATAGATAGATAGATAGATAGATAGAGGGATAGATAGAGGGATAGATAGATAGATAGAGGGATAGATAGAGGGATAGATAGATAGATAGATAGAGGGATAGATAGATAGATAGATAGAGGGATAGATAGATAGATAGATAGATAGATAGAGGGATAGATAGATAGATAGATAGATAGATAGATAGATAGATAGATAGATAGATAGAGGGATAGATAGATAGAGGGATAGATAGATAGAGGGATAGATAGAGGGATAGATAGATAGATAGATAGATAGATAGATAGATAGAGGGATAGATAGAGGGATAGATAGATAGAGGGATAGATAGAGGGATAGATAGAGGGATAGATAGATAGATAGATAGAGGGATAGATAATAGATAGAGGGATAGATAGATCATGATGCATAATATGTGTTTTGTATGTCAGCTCCTTGTCTTCCTTACGCCGTCGCTTCTTCCTTAGGTCAAGACGATCACTGTGACCTCATTGTTTCCTCTGTGTCACAGAGACCACCGCTCTGACATGAGACCCCCAAACTTGCAGCCCCCCATATCTCAGCCCAGAGTGTGAGCTTGCGCTGGAACAGATAAATGAGGTTTTCTTATCTTATAAAATGATGACATATTGCTTGGATATGAAATGACTTAATAATGGGTGGGAGTTTGGCGCTAGGACCCCCACATTCCTGAGATTGTTGCACTAACTGTCTGTACGGCGGCGGCTGAACCATCAGACTGTGCACCTGCCCCTATTCACATGGATAAAGAGTAAGAGGCGCTGCAGGTACCCCAGGTGTTCCTCCATTGCCAGCACCGGTGAGGGTCCCGGCGTTCAGCCCCCCGCCCCAATGAAGGGATTTAGTAAATAAGTCCTGCAACTTTCTGACACATTGTGTGTTTTCATTCACTGCCGGTCTCCCCCTACTTGCTGGGAGTTAATAGAAATATTATTTTCCTAACACTTCTTTCCGCTGACCTTTACCCTCCATTGTATCCTCTGTGGATTCCGCACTGATACATTGTAGGTAGGGAAGACAGGTCAGTGCTGGGGGATTACAGGATTACATGCTATAGAAACAAACCCTCTGCTGTGAGAGGTGGGAGGTCGCGGCCTCTTTTTCAGCTTTTAGATGTTTTGGAATTGATAACTATTCACTGGCAGCAAGTGGAGATCTTGTAAATACTGACACATAAGAGTAAAATGTTGCAAAACTTTTCATTATGCAGCGGTTGATGACTTTCCAGGGTGTTGTAAACCCGGCAGAACATGTGGATGGTGGTTTTGGGAGTTGTGGTTTCTCGCGGCTTCTGTTATTGAATATTTCAGCAGCAGAGATGGGGGGGGGT
Organism: Anomaloglossus baeobatrachus; assembly: GCF_048569485.1. Classification (NCBI taxonomy): domain Eukaryota; kingdom Metazoa; phylum Chordata; class Amphibia; order Anura; family Aromobatidae; genus Anomaloglossus; species Anomaloglossus baeobatrachus. The sequence continues at coordinate 25,389,541 of NC_134364.1, read as the reverse complement.
CGGGGGTCACCAATAAATGACCACAGATGGTACAAATTATAGAAAAGTCCTCATCCCCTGCTGCGTACTGTGCAGAATACAGGGAACTATTTGTTCACCGCAACGCAGAAACCAACGGGGAAACTACATCCAAGTCTTAAAGGGATATTCCACAATTGCAGAGTCATATATGCATCTTCCATAGGCCACGTTCACACGGTCAGTATTTTACAAGCCAAAATCAGAGGAAAAGTATAATAAAAAAAGGGCAACATTTCTGATGTAATATAGTGAAAAAAAAATACTCAAAGTGTGAACGTGGCCTTAAAGGAGATGGGAGCTGCCGAAATTATCAGTATTACATAGATGGAAAATAGGAAATGAAAAGTTAAAATCTGTGTTGGCGATGCACAAGATGTGAAGAGGATGAGCCAGGTAAGTATATTCCAATAAATGTATTAATCGATGCGTTTCGCATATAAACTTCTTCAGGGCACAAACTACTCCTGAAGAAGCTTATACTTCGAAACGCACAGACCTAATAAACTATTGGGAATATACATACCTGGCTCATCCTCTTCGCATCATCATATCTCATCCATCATCAGCATGGATTTTAACCCTTTATCTCCTGATTTCAATCTCTGTATTCTGAGCAGCTGAACCAGCCATATCTTTGAGCGAATTCCTGTGTTTGTGGGTACACATCCCTCACCAGGTGAGCACTCTGCAATTCAGCATTACTTCCCTCTTGCGCTCATCTTTTCTTTAGAGTCTTCATTATCAGTGTTACATGGCAGCCATTCTCATTAAGGAAATAGTCTCAACTCCCTGCATGCCCTGAGCTGTAGTTTTGCAATAGACATAAGCTATCTTCGGCTTCTTATGAGTGAAATTGATGCCAAATGATATATTACATTCGAGGGTAACGCACTAAGAGCAGGGATAGATAGATTGCTCTAAATTCTACATATGGACACCTAGATAAAGGCATCGCCGTGCAAACAAGCTGCTGCGTGGCACATTTGCCATCCATATGTCTTACATCCAATGTAAAATTTTAACTTTTCTCTCCATTAAATTGTGCAATAAACTAAAGAGAAAGTTTCAGAAACTTCACTCGCCTTTTGCTCCAGAACAGAGCTGCATTCAACCAGAATTTGCCAAAGGGGTGTCCTTAAGGTATATAATATATTACCTGCTATGAGACCGGACTATTCCACATACAGACGCGCAGGAAAAATCGTATACAATGTCTTTATATTACTATTGAGTCCTATAAATGATGTATGAAGCTGTACGAGTAGATATTGCCCTTCCGTCCGAGGTAAATATCAGGAAAACCCCAGAGAGGAAACTATATAACACCCTTATATCCTTATAGTTATTAAGTATCCGGAGGTATCAAACATATAACACAAAAGAAACAAAAAAAGAAACAAAGTGTTTCTGTTTTGTAAATAATCCCACAGGTTTTTGTGTTTAAAATCAGAGGTATGAATAAATAAATAAAAAAAACTAAAAGTGTGAAATTAAAATAAATAAATAAATAATAATACAAATAAATAATGACAGTAAAAATAATAGAAATATATATATATATATATATATATATATATATATATATATATATATACACACATACATACATACATACATACATATATATATATGCCAAAACTATCCCCCAGGGAGGGAGGAATAGGGAGGACTATTTTTAATTACGAAGTATACATATAACACAAAACAAGAAAAAGAAATAAAAAAAAGAGATAAATTCTATCACTATTTTGAAAATATGTAAACATGTGGAAGTGAAATAAAAAAATATATACTGTGTATATATATATATATATATATATATATATATAAACACGCACACACAGTATATAATTATATATATCTCAAACACATAAACAAAACAAAAAGAATTTAATTCTTTTGCTATTTTGTAAACAATTCCATAGGTTTTTGTGCTTAACATTAGGGCTGTAAATAAAGATATAAAAAATGTAAAAGTGTGAAAGTGAAATATATATATATATATATATATATATATATATATCTATATATATATATATATATATATACTGTATATATACACACACACACACACACACACACACACACACACACACAAAACTATCCCTCAGAGGAAGGGATGGGGAAGATTATGAATTTCTATGGATTTCTTCCCAAAAAATAAGACAGTTATTTTGCAACAATTTTTTCAGATTTTACTTAAGAACAAAAAAGTAAGTGTTTAATAGGAATGTTACTTACAGTAATGAATGCCGTACTGTGTGTGCGGTGCAGGGGGGTCCCGGGGGTCCGCGCTCCTGGACACAGGGGTCTTCTGGTCGCTGTTGGCTCCTCTGAGGGTTTTGGAGTGAGGGAGATGTGAGCATGAAATTATACAGGGAAAGTTGTCATCATCACACCCCTGCCTGCACGAGAGGAGGGGTCACAGCCGCTGCAGATACACTATATACCTCTGTGTATAGCCCATATTCTGGAGTTTTACACGTGTTCTCTATTATGATCTCATTTTTAGGAGTTTCCTTTTGTTAACACTATGTTCTACCATCCTACAGGAGCGCGGCTATAGGGGGCGCAGAGGAACCAGTTGCCCCCCTCCCCTCTCAAACCCTGGTTTTCAAGCCTCTGTTACATTAGAAGACCCCAGTTTTATCAATGCACAGATTGTGTATTGGAGCCCAGATGCTTCACATTACACCAAGGGTCTGCTTTTTCATTTCCCCACAACAGCGCCCCTCCCATGCATGTGGCTGAGTCTGGTATTGCACCTCCGTTTCATACTGCAATACCAGACACAGCCACTTGGATAAGGGTGGCGCTGTTTCTGGGGAAGAAGCAGATGCATTTTTTTCATTAAACTGTTGATATTAGAATGAGCTCTCAGTTGGGGATTGAGCTTTAACATTGAAGTATAAAGCAGTTGGGTGTTGGTTTCCATCTTCATCACGTATATTTGGCAACCTTCATTTCAAGGCTCCCATAGCTGCCCATGGTCTAAATCTATGTCATTCAATACCTGGGTGACAATACTGATGGGCAGTGACTGCCATTATCGGTCTTCATCAGGACATAGCACACAGGGACGAAGCCTAAGGAAGATTATAAGACAGGAGACTTCTATATTCCTTGGAAGGAGCAATAGTTTCCATGTCCAGGCGGGGGTCGTGCTGCAGCCGCACAGGGGTCCAGCAGGTCAGGGGGCCACATCCAGAGCTATTGGACTGCAATGGGCCCATACACTGTTCTCACACAGGGGCCTTTTTTTGGCCTGTGTCCACCCCGGTCAGTGACATGTATTTTCTTGTAAAAAATGCAGAAGTTTAGCAATTCTGATAATCCGGTGCCTGGCTGTGGGGTCGTAGATCTGGATCTTGTTGGATCTGGAGCACGGGCCCCTAAATAAATCCCTACAACAGGGAAATGCAAAGTGTTAGCAAAATATGTAATATAATTAGGCCACCCATGAAAAAAGTGCAGAAAAAATATTGGAGGGTCAGAATCCTCCCTAATTACCTATCTCATAAAGCCTGATTGATGGGGTGATCATTACCTGCCTGCTGGGTGGTCATCATCGCCCCCGCACAGGAGGGCGATACTCAGAGGAAGGGCAGAGGGCCCCAGAGATGGTGATCAGAAGGGGAACAAGTCATCCGAAAAGTGTCCATATCCAGGGCCCAGCAACAGCGCAAACCACACGGCGAACGCAGAATATGCCGCACCCTCCCGGGCCCCTCGTCTCCTTGTACAGTCTGGTACAACACTCGGGGCCAGGAGCCTCATCACTCATATAATGAATGACTCTGGGGAAAAGCTATAATTACTGTAACATGGGGAAATCTACAAGTCTGAAGAAATGATCAATCTACAATGGAAATATAACATGCTGTTAGTGTAATAATCTGTAGCACAAAGAGTGAAAAAAACAAAGATAATCAACCATCTAAATACAATAGATTGCTCTAGTGCTCCAGAGCTGCACTCACTATTCTGCTGGTGCAGTCACTGTGTACATACATTACATTACTGATCCCGAGTTACCTCCTGTATTATACTCCAGAGCTGCACTCACTATTCTGCTGGTGCAGTCACTTTCTACATACATTACATTACTGATACTGCAATACCTCCTGTATTATACTCCAGAGCTGCACTCACTATTCTGCTGGTGCTGTCACTGTGTATATACATTACATTACTGATCATGAGTTACCTCCTGTATTATACTCCACAGCTGCACTCACTATTCTGCTGGTGCAGTCACTGTGTACATACATTACATTACATTACTGATCCTGAGATACCTCCTGTATTATACTCCAAAGTTGCACTCACTATTCTGCTGGTGTAGTCAGTGTGTATATAAATTACTTTACTGATCCTGAGTTACCTCCTGTATTATACTCCAGAGCTGCACTCACTCTTCTGCTGGTGCAGTCACTGTGTACATACATTACATTACTGATCCCGAGTTACCTCCTGTATTATACTCCAGAGCTGCACTCACTATTCTGCTGCTGGAGTCACTGTGTACATACATTACATTACTGATCCTGTACAGATCCCGAGTTACCTCCTGTATTATATTCCAGAGCTGCACTCACTGTTAAAGATCTTCATTTTTTAGTATTGTGCAGCTTCTTCAATTTGCATAAAGTGGAATTGAGAACATTTTTTTTACATCTGTAGAAAGAATCCAAACATCATCTGGATCATTGAGAAGGACAACATTGTCTTCTGTTTAACACCTTCCTGTAGAGAAACATTAAAACACAGCTGAATGTATCAGGGTCTGCAGAAGTGAGGACCTGTCTGTATTATTCCTGTACTGTGACATCACTGTGTGTATTATCCCTGTACTGTGACATCACTGTGTGTATTATCCCTGTACTGTAACATCCCTGTGTGTATTATCCCTGTACTGTGATATTACTGTGTGTATTATCCCTGTACTGTGACATCACTGTGTGTACTATCCCTGTACTGTGACATCACTGTGTGTATTACCCCTGTACTGTGATATTACTGTGTGTATTATCCCTGTACTGTGACATCCCTGTGTGTATTATCCCTGTACTGTGACATCACTGTGTGTATTATCCCTGTACTGTGACATCACTGTGTGTATTATCCCTGTACTGTCACATCACTGTGTGTATTATCCCTGTACTGTGATATTACTGTGTGTATTATCCCTGTACTGTGACATCCCTGTGTGTATTATCCCTGTACTGTGACATCACTGTGTGTATTATCCCTGTACTGTTACATCCCTGTGTGTATTATCCCTGTACTGTGATATCACTGTGTGTATTACCCCTGTACTGTGACATCACTGTGTGTATTATCCCTGTACTGTGACATCCCTGTGTGTATTATCCCTGTACTGTGATATCACTGTGTGTATTACCCCTGTACTGTGACAACACTGTGTGTATTATCCCTGTACTGTGACATCACTGTGTGTATTACCCGTGTACTGTGACATCACTGTGTGTATTATCTCTGTACTGTGGCATCACTGTGTGTATTACCCCTGTACTGTGACATCACTGTGTGTATTATCCCTGTACTGTGACATCACTCTGTGCATTATCCATGTACTGTGACATCCCTGTGTGTATTATCCCTGTACTGTGACATCGCTGTATGTATTATCCCTGTACTGTGATATCACTGTGTGTATTACCCCTGTACTGTGACATCACTGTGTGTATTATCCCTGTACTGTGACATCACTGTGTGTATTACCCCTGTACTGTGACATCACTGTGTGTATTATCCCTGTACTGTGACATCACTGTGTGTATTACCCCTGTACTGTGACATCACTGTGTGTATTATCCCTGTACTGTGACATCACTGTGTGTATTACCCCTGTACTGTGACATCACTGTGTGTATTATCTCTGTAGTGTGACATCACTGTGTGCATTATTCCTGTACTGTGACATCACTGTGTGTATTATCCCTGTACTGTGACATCACTGTGTGCATTATCCCTGTACTGTGACATCCCTGTGTGTACTACCCCTGTACTGTGACATGACTGTGTGCATTATCCCTGTACTGTGACATCACTGTGTGTATTATCCCTGTACTGTGACATCACTGTGTGCATTATCCCTGTACTGTGACATCACTGTGTGTATTATCCCTGTACTGTGCCATCACTGTGTGTATTATCCCTGTACTGTGACATCACTGTGTGTATTATCCCTGTACTGTGACTTCACTGTGTGTATTATCCATGTACTGTGACATCACTGTGTGTATTATCCCTGCACTGTGACATCACTGTGTGCATTATCCCTGCACTGTGACATCACTGTGTGCATTATCCCTGTACTGTGACATCACTGTGTGTATTATCCCTGTACTGTGATATCACTGTGTGTATTAACCCTGTACTGTGACATCACTGTGTGTATTATCCCTGTACTGTGACATCCCTGTGTGTATTATCCCTGTACTGTGATATCACTGTGTGTATTACCCCTGTACTGTGACAACACTGTGTGTATTATCCCTGTACTGTGACATCACTGTGTGTATTACCCGTGTACTGTGACATCACTGTGTGTATTACCCCTGTACTGTGACATCACTGTGTGTATTATCCCTGTACTGTGACATCGTGGTATGTATTATCCCTGTACTGTGATATCACTGTGTGTATTACCCCTGTACTGTGACATCACTGTGTGTATTATCCCTGTACTGTGACATCACTGTGTGTATTACCCCTGTACTGTGACATCACCATGTGTATTACCCCTGTACTGTGACATTACTGTGTGTATTATCTCTGTACTGTGACATCACTGTGTGCATTATTCCTGTACTGTGACATCACTGTGTGTATTATCCCTGTACTGTGACATCACTGTGTGCATTATCCCTGTACTGTGACATCCCTGTGTGTACTACCCTTGTACTGTGACATCACTGTGTGTATTATCCCTGTACTGTGACATCACTGTGTGCATTATCCCTGTACTGTGACATCACTGTGTGTATTATTCCTGTACTGTGACATCACTGTGTGTATTATCCCTGTACTGTGACATCACTGTGTGTATTACCCCTATACTGTGACATCACTTTGTGTATTATCCCTGTACTGTGACATCACTGTGTGTATTATCTCTGTACTGTGACATCACTCTGTGCATTATCCATGTACTGTGACATCCCTGTGTGTATTATCCCTGTACTGTGACATCGCTGTATGTATTATCCCTGTACTGTGATATCACTGTATTATCCCTGTACTGTGACATCACTGTGTGCATTATCCCTGTACTGTGACATCACCGTGTGTATTATTCCTGTACTGTGACATCACTGTGTGTATTATTCCTGTACTGTGACATCACTGTGTGTATTATCCCTGTACTGTGACATCCCTGTGTGCATTATCCATGTACTTTGACATCACTGTGTGTATTATCCCTGTACTGTGACATCACTGTGTGTATTTTCCATGTACTGTGACATCACTGTGTGTATTATCCCTGTACTGTGACATCACTGTGTGTATTATTCCTGTACTGTGACATCACTGTGTGTATTATCCCTGTACTGTGACATCACTGGGTGTATTACCCCTATACTGTGACATCACTTTGTGTATTATCCCTGTACTGTGACATCACTGTGTGTATTATTCCTGTACTGTAACATCGCTGTGTGTATTATCCCTGTACTGTGGCATCACTGTGTGTATTATCCCTGTACTGTGACATCACTGTGTGTATTATCCCTGTACTGTGACATCACTGTGTGTATTATCCCTGTACTGTGACATCACTGTGTGTATTATCCCTGTACTGTGACATCACTGTGTGTATTATCCCTGTACTGTAACATCACTGTGTGTATTATCCCTGTACTGTGACATCACTGTGTGTATTATCCCTGTACTGTAACATCACTGTGTGTATTATCCCTGTACTGTGGCATCACTGTGTGTATTATCCCTGTACTGTGGCATCACTGTGTGTATTATCCCTGTACTGTGACATCACTGTGTGTATTATCCCTGTACTGTGACATCACTGTGTGTATTATCCCTGTACTGTGACATCCCTGTGTGTATTATCCCTGTACTGTAACATCACTGTGTGTATTACCCCTGTACTGTGACATTACTGTGTGCATTATCCCTGTACTGTGACATCACTGTGTGCATTATCCCTGTACTGTGACATCACTGTGTGTATTATCCCTGTACTGTGACATCACTGTGTGTATTATCCCTGTACTGTGACATCACTGTGTATTATCCCTGTACTGTAACATCACTGTGTGTATTATCCCTGTACTGTGACATCACTGTGTGTATTATCCCTGTACTGTGACATCACTGTGTGTATTATCCCTGTACTGTGGCATCACTGTGTGTATTATCCCTGTACTGTGACATCACTGTGTGTATTACCCCTGTACTGTGACATCACTGTGTGTATTATCCCTGTACTGTGACATCCCTGTGTGTATTATCCCTGTACTGTAACATCACTGTGTGTATTACCCCTGTACTGTGACATCACTGTGTGCATTATCCCTGTACTGTGACATCACTGTGTGCATTATCCCTGTACTGTGACATCACTGTGTGCATTATCCCTGTACTGTGACATCACTGTGTGCATTATCCCTGTACTGTGACATCACTGTGTGCATTATCCCTGTACTGTGACATTACTGTGTGTATTATCCCTGTACTGTGACATCACTGTGTGTATTACCCCTGTACTGTGACATCACTGTGTGTATTATCCCTGTACTGTGACATCACTGTGTGTATTATCCCTGTACTGTGACATCGCTGTGTGTATTATTCCTGTACTGTGACATCACTGTGTGTATTATTCCTGTACTGTGACATCGCTGTGTGTATTACCCCTGTACTGTGACATCACTGTGTGTATTACCCCTGTACTGTGACATCACTGTGTATTATCCCTGTACTGTGACATCACTGTGTGTATTATCCCTGTACTGTGACATCACTGTGTGCATTATCCCTGTACTGTGACACTATTACACCTCAGTGGGTGGCGTGCTATACACTATATCACTCGGGCAGTATATCTTTCTGCGGCTGGACGCACGGCTGCCTGTAGATTTCTGGCACAGGCTGTGAATATCCTGCAGTATAAGTGTCCGCCTCCGGTGGAATGTCGAGACCCTGAATAGTTGTAATTTTTGACTGTCCGACTCTCGTCTGATGATAAATCCCAGAGAATAGTTTAGAAATTCTCCATGTTTCATCTCACTCATCCACTTCACTGAAATACGGAAAACTGGGAAGAAACACTGTGCAATTGAGAGTTTCTGGATCCTATGAAGGCAAAAAGAACCACAAAAAAGACAACTTTCCATAAGGGGCGAGGGGGGTCCCATGAGGAACATTTTTGAATCTGCCATAAAAATGAATGGAGATCTGTAAAGGTTCTGCCACGTCTGATTGCACTCAGAGGTCCCACAAGTGTAGGAGGAACCCTAAATCTGCTGATCGCTGCCGGTCATGGGATTATTGAGGAGCCTTCCACCAACGGGTGACCATGATGGGCTACACATGGGGGTACAGATTTATTCTGGTCACTTCATAAAAAGGGGATCCAGATAACACCCTTTTCTGTAAGCTATGACCAGCTGAGTATGTGCTCTCCTGGAAGGTACTAGAACCACCTCACTAGTTCTACCCGGTGGTGGTGGCCACCCAAGAGGTCAGTGTCCAGTTCCCTTAAGGAGCCTTGTAATCTGCCTCTGGTTATTGCCCAATCCCCCTAGTAGGGTCGTTTTTACCCCGTCCAGGAGAGAGCTGATTTGCATGTCCATGGACTCAGGATTACCAGGTAGGACAGTCCCTTTTCGTGACCTCAGGTTGGATGGTGATCATCATCTGGACTTTGGGCAGCGCACATCCCTTATCTTATTCCCAGCGTGACCTCACCCTGGACCCTTTCCCATCTGATTCCTCATGTTTTGCTTGCAGGAAATCCTGGACATGACTGTGGAAAAAAAGGAAATATCTGTTATGGCCTGTGTGCACCTATGATTGGAGCAGATATGTGATTCCTATCTCCCCTCCGCTACATGGACCTTGTAGTCCCCACTCAGGGCTGTATTTTGCCTTCATGCTGCCCTAGGCACTTTAAGTGGTCGCGCCCCTTAGTGACAACGTAAAACTGAGTTTTCGCACACGACATCTGTTTAAGGCAGATCTACTCTGTAGCACACTTTAAAAAGTATCAATAAGAAACTACCCCCCCCCCCCAATGGGAATCACCACAGGCACATCAAAACATAGCATGAGTATAAAATATTCCCACCATCCCCACTTATATACTGTGACTGTGACACTGCCCCTAATAAACTAAAACACCACTGTGCCCTCCCTTATAAACTACTGTATATCCACCACACCTTCCTCGATTATGAAATATGATCTGTACATTGTGAGGAGGGAGCAGCATGATGTGAGGAAAATGTCCCATGCATGCTGCCCCCTCCTCGCAATGTCCCATGCATGCTGCCCCTTCCTCACAATGTCCCATGCATGCTGCCCCCTCCTCACAATGTCCCATGCATGCTGCCCCCTCCTCACAATGTCCCATGCATGCTGCCCCCTCCTCACAATGTCCCATGCATGCTGCTCTCTCCTCACAATGTCCCATGCATGCTGCCCCCTCCTCACAATGTCCCATGCATGCTGCCCCCTCCTCACAATGTCCCATGCATGCTGCCCCCTCCTCACAATGTCCCATGCATGCTGCCCCCTCCTCACAATGTCCCATGCATGCTGCTCTCTCCTCACAGTGTCCAATGCGTGCTGCCCCCTTCTCACAATGTCCCATGCATGCTGTCCCTCTCCATGAGCTCCTAATGCTGCCTTCCTCTTTTCCATGAGACCTTCATGTTGCCCCACTCATGCTAAGACCACCACACTAACGCTTATGCTGAGACCCCCACTACCCCACTCTTGATATTGACTCCCCTACATTGCTCCACTCCATACTGATCCCACACATGCTGCCCCTTCTTCACAATGAGCTCTCAATGCTGCCCCCTCTTATTCTGTGTCCTTACACTCCCCCCACCCAATCGATTTTGTCATTGCACTATCCCTCATCCCTTGTCCTCTGTCTCTAGCATTAGCCCCTCTCTCCCACTCCCCCAGCATCAGCCTCGCTCCCCCAGCATCAGCCTCTATCTTCCCTCAGCATCAGCCTCTCTCCCCCAGTCTCAGCCTTTGCCTCCCCCCAGCCTCAGCCTCCCTCCAGCCTCCCTCCAGTCTCAGCCTCAGCCTCCCTCAAGTCTCAGCCTCAGCCTCCCTTTAGTCTCAGCCTCAGCCTCCCTACAGCCTCCCCCCAGTCTCGGCCTCAGTCTCCCTCCAGCCTCCCCCAGTCTCAGCCTCCCTCCAGTCTCAGCTTCTGCCTCCCTCCAGCCTCCCCCCAGTCTCAACCTCCCTCCAGCCTCCCCCCAGTCTCAGCTTCCCTCCAGCCTCCCTCCAGTCTCAGCCTCCCTCCAGCCTCACCCCAGTCTCAGCCTCCCTCCAGCCTCACCCCAGTCTCAGCCTCAGCCTCCCTCCAGCCTCCCCACAGTCTCTGCCTCTGCCTCCCTCCAGCCTCCCCCCAGTCTCAGCCTCTGCCTCCCTCCAGCCTCCCCCCAGTCTCAGCCTCTGCCTCTCTCCAGCCTCCCCCCAGTCTCCGCCTCTGCCTCCCTCCAGCCTCCCCCCAGTCTCTGCCTCTGCCTCCCTCCAGCCTCCCCCCAGTCTCTGCCTCTGCCTCCCTCCAGCCTCCCCCCAGTCTCAGCCTCTGCCTCTCCCTCCAGCCTCCCCCCAGTCTCAGCCTCTGCCTCCCTCCAGTCTCAGCCTCTGCCTCCCTCCAGCCTATCTCCAGTCTCAGCCTCTGCCTCTCTCCAGTCTCAGCCTCTGCCTCTCTCCAGTCTCAGCCTCTGCCTCCCTCCAGCCTCCCCCCAGTCTCAGCCTCTGCCTCCCTCCAGCCTCCCCCCAGTCTCAGCCTCTGCCTCTCTCCAGTCTCAGCCTCTGCCTCCCTCCAGCCTCCCCCCAGTCTCAGCCTCTGCCTCCCTCCAGCCTCCCCCAGTCTCAGCCTCTGCCTCCCTCCAGTCTCAGCCTCTGCCTCCCTCCAGCCTCCCCCCAGTCTCAGCCTCTGCCTCCCTCCAGCCTCCCCCCAGTCTCAGCCTCTGCCTCCCTCCAGCCTCCCCCCAGTCTCAGCCTCTGCCTCTCTCCAGCCTCCCCCCAGTCTCCGCCTCTGCCTCCCTCCAGCCTCCCCCCAGTCTCTGCCTCTGCCTCCCTCCAGCCTCCCCCCCAGTCTCTGCCTCCCTCCAGCCTCCCCCCAGTCTCTGCCTCTGCCTCCCTCCAGCCTCCCCCCAGTCTCTGCCTCTGCCTCCCTCCAGCCTCCCCCCAGTCTCTGCCTCTGCCTCCCTCCAGCCTCCCCCCAGTCTCTGCCTCTGCCTCCCTCCAGCCTCCCCCCAGTCTCTGCCTCTGCCTCCCTCCAGCCTCCCCCCAGTCTCTGCCTCTGCCTTCCTCCAGCCTCCCCCAGTCTCTGCCTCTGCCTCCCTCCAGCCTCCCCCCGTCTCTGCCTCTGCCTCCCTCCAGCCTCCCCCCAGTCTCAGCCTCTGCCTTCCTCCAGCCTCCCCCCAGTCTCAGCCTCTGCCTTCCTCCAGCCTCCCCCCAGTCTCAGCCTCTGCCTCCCTCCAGCCTCCCCCTAGTCTCTGCCTCTGCCTCCCTCCAGACTCCCCCCAGTCTCTGCCTCTGCCTCCCTCCAGCCTCCCCCCAGTCTCTGCCTCCCTCCAGCCTCCCCCCAGTCTCAGCCTCTGCCTCTCTCCAGCCTCCCCCCAGTCTCAGCCTCTGCCTCCCTCCAGCCTCCCCCCAGTCTCTGCCTCCCTCCAGCCTCCCCCCAGTCTCTGCCTCTGCCTCCCTCCAGCCTCCCCCAGTCTCAGCCTCTGCCTCCCTCCAGCCTCCCCACAGTCTCAGCCTCTGCCTCCCTCCAGCCTCTCTGCAGTCTCAGCCTCTGCCTCTCTCCAGTCTCAGCCTCTGCCTCCCTCCAGCCTCCCCCCAGTCTCAGCCTCTGCCTCCCTCCAGCCTCCCCCCAGTCTCAGCCTCTGCCTCCCTCCAGTCTCAGCCTCTGCCTCCCTCCAGCCTCCCCCCAGTCTCAGCCTCTGCCTCCCTCCAGCCTCCCCCCAGTCTCAGCCTCTGCCTCCCTCCAGTCTCAGCCTCTGCCTCCCTCCAGCCTCCCCCAGTCTCAGCCTCTGCCTCCCTCCAGTCTCAGCCTCTGCCTCCCTCCAGCCTTCCCCCAGTCTCAGCCTCTGCCTCCCTCCAGCCTCCCCCCAGTCTCAGCCTCTGCCTCCCTCCAGCCTCCCCCCAGTCTCAGCCTCTGCCTCCCTGCAGCCTCCCCCCAGTCTCAGCCTCTGCCTCCCTCCAGTATCAGCCTTTGCCGCCTCCCCCCCCGCATGCGCAGATCTCCGGTCTGCATTAGAGACACTCCCACGCTCCTTATGAATCCACTTACCTGCTCCAGTGCCCGCCGCCATCTTCCTGGCTCACGTGAGTATCCTCTTCTGACACCAGCTTCCATCACGGCGTCATCCGCGGCGTCCTGCTGTGAGCTCTGCATGTGACGTCCACACAGCAGTGGACGCAGCACAGAGGAAGGAGCTGATTGGCGCGCGCCTGTGACCCCGGAAGTGCAGGCGCCGGCAGTTCCGGGGTCAATCAGCTTCCTGTGCTCCGCAGCCACAAAAAAAAAAAATGTAAAAAAAAAAAAAAAAAAAAAAAAAAAATTTTTTTTTTTTTTTTTTTTTTTGCTGCCAGAAGGTGCCGCCCCTCACAATCTGCCGCCCTAGGCACCGGACCACGGGTGCCTAATGGTAAATACGGCCCTGTCCCCACTTGACATCTGTCCAGTGGGTGAACACATTCTCCTTCACCACAACTGGAGAGTCTTTTCCGATCACTGCTCCTCGGCTTCCTATACAGTCTTTACAGAACGGCATTCCCAGGGTCCAGATTCCTGCCTAATTTCTGGCCACCATGACAGTTTACTCTCACGCACTACTAGGGTCCTACCTGGTGTAGATGGGACTCTCGGCGAGTATCACAATGTGCTGCCTTCGTGCCAGCAGCCGAGCTGCTCGGATCCGGATCGTGGCTCGAGGGGTCTCCGGACCAGGGGGTCCTGCGGCCACTCAAATGAAGGGGGTATTTACAGGGGATTGTGTTAGAGTTCGTGACGCCACCTGTGATATGTGGTAATTGGAGTACCACCACTGCAGTTGGGAGTACCCGGGGATGATGGAATGGGGCAGCCAGGTGTTAAGGCCCCATTACACGCAACGACATATCTAACGATATGTCGTCGGGGTCATGAAATTTGTGACGCACATCCGGCGTCGTTAGCGACGTCGTTTCGTGTAACAGCTCCGAGCGAGTGTTAACGATCAAACATACTCACCTAATCGTTGATTGTTGACACGTGGTTCATTTTCTTAATCTCATTGGTCTTTGCAGACGTAGGTTGTTGGTTATTCCTGAGGCAGCACACATCGCTACGTGTGACACCCAGGGAACGACGAACAGCAGCTTACCTGCATCCTCCGGCAACGAGGTGGGTGTGTCGTTAATGTGGCTCCTCTCCGCCCCTCCGCTTCTATTGGTCGGCCGATGTGTGACGTCGCTGTGACGCCGCACGAACCTCCCCCTTAACGAAGAGGTTGTTCGCCGGCCACAGCGACGTCGCTAGGAAGGTAAGTACGTGTAACAGGTGTTAGCAATATTGTGCGCCACGGGCAGCGATTTGCCCGTGACGCACAAATGACGGGGGTTTGTGCTTTCACGAGCGACATTGCTAGCGATGTCGCTGCATGTAAAGCCCCCTTAGAACCCTCCACGGGTAGGGGGGAATGCCCCGGGACTCGGTGATGGTGACTGGGGAGTGCCGTCGGAGGTGAAGGGGTCACTTGCGTACTCACTCAGTCCATTAAGCTGACACCGACAACTGGATAAACCAAAGTTCTTGACATCTTCCGCTGAGGGGAGCTTAGTTCAGCTCCTGTCCCCAATGGTGCTGCCTGGTGATCCGTGACCTGCCTCCTGGCACTGAGTTACTTCTCTGTTGGTCCTGGTAGTATGGAACTTGCCGGGTCCCACTCCCCACTATGGCTAAGTGTGGGAGCTTGCTCTCAAGGTTCACGCTTGGGATTTTCTGGACTGTTTGAGTGAAAAGTCCTATCCCCCTCGTTGCGCTAGTACCCCGATTCTGGAGCGGGTTGAGAGTGGATCTTGAAGGCTCCGTTCTCGTCGGGTAAATTATCAAGTTGCCTGAAGCTACTCCCTGACCTAGGGTCCACGTACCCCGTCGTGCCTAGTCCCAGCCCGGTGATGGTACAAGGCCGCCGGCTGTCCTCCTCGACAGTTCCGTGGCGATTGTCACAATCCCCTGCGACCGGGGGTCCAGCTCCTACTAGGCCCAGACCACCGTCTGCCACCTAGTTGCTTCCAAGGAGCCCGGCTCCTGACCTCCTCTCTCCTTCACTGCCAAACTACTTCTCTCTACTGACACTCCTGACCTCCCCTAACCAACCCCCCAAGTTGGGCGACCCTATTCCACTCAGGCCGTCCACTGGTGTGTCTGGTGGGTGTGGTGCAGAGTGTACCTAGGATTTGATTAGCTGATGTAGACATCACCATGTAGTTGGGGATCCATAACCAAGAAGGAGGTGGATATTGTATGACGTCCTGGGCAAGACAGGGGTCACAGGTAATGACACCACCACACCCTACACCCCGGATAGGTACACCAAAGCTACATCAGAATTCCTTGTTGCCTTCCTCCAGGGGCTGATGTCCACACCAGGGGGTGGGCCAGGCGGTTGGCTCCGCCCACCGAGGAGTTCACAGCCCTGGAGGCGGGAAAACCAGGCAGATCAGATTAGTTAGGGTTAAAGTGAGAGTGAAGTGGTAGAGGAGCAAGTGAGAGGAGTTGAAGTGAAGGAGAAAGTGGCAGTTTGAAAGCCTGAAGTTGGTCCGGGTGTGTGCCCCGGACTGAGACAGCAAGGTTAGCAGACGGCGGTGACCGTCTGTAGGAGAGGCTGATGGGAGGTTGCCGAAAGGACCGTGGACGGGTGGTGGCCCGGCGGTACCGGACCGGTATACGAAGAGAAGCCAGCACCATTGGCAGGGGCCTTTCGGATCCCGGCAAGGCTAGGAGTCGCCGTGAAATTGCCAAATCCTTCAGTGAAGGGGACCTCCGGGTCTCCAAACAACCAAGTCCCGATTGAAGGCAACAGTCCAACCGTATGAGAGAGACACCGCCACCGCCAAGGCACCAGTTTCTCAGGGCCAGCGCCTGCGGGCAAAAGAGGGGCTCCTCCGGCTCATATCCAAGTCGGGGAGCGGGTTACCGGTGGGAACCCATCGCTACCAACATTGAACTTAGGTGCAGGAAAGAGACAGTCACCGTTAACTACCGGGGAAAAGCAACAGCAGCCGTCCGTGGGAACCGTCTTTCCAGCCGTGTGTTTTACCGAGAACTGTGTCAACGTCTCAGGCTGAGTGAGTACCACCGTGCCGTACGGCACAGCGCTGCCCCCGCGACCCTACACCTCACCAGGCCCCGCACCCGGCCTGCCATTCACCCCTACCCCATCAACGGGCCCCGGGACAACCAACCCCCTACCCACGGAGGGGAGAAATAACAACAAAGCTGCTCCCTGTCACCGCTCCTGGGATCCCCATACAGAGCAGCGGTGGTGTCCACACAATCACCACAACCGTGGGTGGCGTCACGGACAATGAATCCCCAATACCAATCCCCTTTTCACTCACGGGCGAGGAGCGCCGCTCGAGTCCCCGGGATCCGGCCCATCGCTCGAGCCACCGAGCAGCAGAGGCCGCAGCGGCAGCCGCAGCCGGACCCGAGCAGTGGGAGAGCGCAGCGTCCCCTCCTCCGCCCGCGACAATTGCATGGGAGGGCAGATTGTGCAATACCCTGTGACGACCTGATAGTCCCTAACGTTGCTATACGGGTCCTTCCACCGTGCGCCATTATGTGCTGGCCCTGAACTTACCCTGACTAGTGAAGGCAAGGGAGACGCTAGTCTCGACACTGCATTTAGCACTATACAAGGGAGGTAAGACAAACAAAGGGAAAGTCACAATAATAAGTTCTCCAAGGTTTCTTCAGTAAGAGCTTTGCAGCTGCAAATGTAGCAACACCACAGCTATGCAGAGAAAAGATCCTTCCACATGGTCAGCATAGGTATGAGCTATAGCCGACATACAGAGGAGTGAGGAGAGCATATTTATAGCAGAAGGGAGTGGCTGCAACTGAGGTTATAACTACCTGTTATATCACTGCAGGATAGAAATGAACCTTAACCCCTTCAGTGCCAAATGGAATTAAATACGCTCCGACTCAGGATAAATCAGGAACGGGCACTAAAGCAGATCTGCAATCAACAGTACGATGTTGCCTTCTAATTCTACATACTCTGAGAGATCACATGAGGTTGTGACACACTTGTAACATTTACAGTCTGGTGGGTCTCTGCGTCTCACTCACAAAGGGAATTTTTTCTGCTGATGTAGAAGTCTCCTTCCATTTTGGGCATGCAGGTCATAGAAAGTGGAATCAAACGATACCTTGATATTTGTAATCCGATGAACGGTTCCCAAGAAAGCAACCTTTTTCTTGATATGCAAATGAGCTGAAAAGACCTCCCTTATCAGACTGCTTGGGCACGGAGATCTATACAGCTCATTTGCATATTTTAAAGCAACGTGGATTTATCAGGAACCGTTCATCCGATTACAAAAATCAAGATATCATTTGATTCCACATTCTATGACCTGTGTGCCCATATATTCGGCTTAGAAGGATTGAGCACAATGACAGATGCCCTTTAAGTATGGGCTCACTTCAAAAATGACTGTTACTGGCGCCACTCTCATCCTGACTGCCCTGTGCTCCAGCCGGCTCGCAAGTAACGGACCTGACGCGCTATCTGCAATGTCACTCTACACCAAGAGACCCAAACACCTCATAGGGGATCGTGCAGCGGACGCGGCCAGACACCCAAAAGAGGTTCTGGGGCGTCTCATGTCCAGTGATCGTGGTCATGTTGGGGGTGGTAGTGTCCTCTCTATGGGGTATAATAGAATTGTATTATGGTGGTCTTCGGTGCTCGGGGTCATGTTGGGGGTGGTAGTGTCCTCTGTATGGGGTATAATAGAATTATGTTATGGTGGTTTCCGGTGCTCGGGGTCATGTTGGGGGTGGTAGTGTCCTCTGTATAGGGTGTAATAGAATTATGTTATGGTGGTCTTCGGTGCTCGGGGTCATGTTGGGGGTGGTAGTGTCCTCTGTATAGGGTGTAATAGAATTATGTTATGGTGGTCTTCGGTGCTCGGGGTCATGTTGGGGGTGGTAGTGTCCTCTGTATAGGGTGTAATAGAATTATGTTATGGTGGTCTCCAGTGCTCGTGGTCATGTTGGGGGTGGTAGTGTCCTCTGTATGGGGTGTAATAGAATTATGTTATGGTGGTTTCCGGTGCTCGGGGTCATGTTGGGGGTGGTAGTGTCCTCTGTATGGGGTGTAATAGAATTATGTTATGGTGGTCTCCGGTGCTCGGGGTCATGTTGGGGGTGGTAGTGTCCTCTGTATAGGGTGTAATAGAATTATGTTATGGTGGTCTTCGGTGCTCGGGGTCATGTTGGGGGTGGTAGTGTCCTCTGTATAGGGTGTAATAGAATTATGTTATGGTGGTCTTCGGTGCTCGGGGTCATGTTGGGGGTGGTAGTGTCCTCTGTATAGGGTGTAATAGAATTATGTTATGGTGGTCTCCAGTGCTCGTGGTCATGTTGGGGGTGGTAGTGTCCTCTGTATGGGGTGTAATAGAATTATGTTATGGTGGTCTCCAGTGCTCGGGGTCATGTTGGGGGTGGTAGTGTCCTCTGTATGGGGTGTAATAGAATTATGTTATGGTGGTCTCCGGTGCTCGGGGTCATGTTGGGGGTGGTAGTGTCCTCTGTATGGGGTGTAATAGAATTATGTTATGGTGGTTTCCGGTGCTCGGGGTCATGTTGGGGGTGGTAGTGTCCTATGTATGGGGTGTAATAGAATTATGTTATGGTGGTCTCTGGTGCTCGGGGTCATGTTGGGGGTGGTAGTGTCCTCTGTATAGGGTGTAATAGAATTATGTTATGGTGGTCTTCGGTGCTCGGGGTCATGTTGAGGGTGGTAGTGTCCTCTGTATGGGGTGTAATAGAATTATGTTATGGTGGTCTTCGGTGCTCGGGGTCATGTTGGGGGTGGTAGTGTCCTCTGTATGGGGTGTAATAGAATTATGTTATGGTGGTCTTCGGTGCTCGGGGTCATGTTGGGGGTGGTAGTGTCCTCTGTATGGGGTGTAATAGAATTATGTTATGGTGGTCTTCGGTGCTCGGGGTCATGTTGGGGGTGGTAGTGTCCTCTGTATGGGGTGTAATAGAATTATGTTATGGTGGTCTTCGGTGCTCGGGGTCATGTTGGGGGTGGTAGTGTCCTCTGTATAGGGTGTAATAGAATTATGTTATGGTGGTTTCCGGTGCTCGGGGTCATGTTGGGGGTGGTAGTGTCCTCTGTATAGGGTGTAATAGAATTATGTTATGGTGGTCTCCGGTGCTCGGGGTCATGTTGGGGGTGGTAGTGTCCTATGTATGGGGTGTAATAGAATTATGTTATGGTGGTCTTCGGTGCTTGGGGTCATGTTGGGGGTGGTAGTGTCCTCTGTATAGGGTGTAATAGAATTATGTTATGGTGGTCTCCAGTGCTCGTGGTCATGTTGGGGGTGGTAGTGTCCTCTGTATGGGGTGTAATAGAATTATGTTATGGTGGTCTCCGGTGCTCGTGGTCATGTTGGGGGTGGTAGTGTCCTCTGTATGGGGTGTAATAGAATTATGTTATGGTGGTTTCCGGTGCTCGGGGTCATGTTGGGGGTGGTAGTGTCCTCTGTATGGGGTGTAATAGAATTATGTTATGGTGGTCTTCGGTGCTCGGGGTCATGTTGGGGGTGGTAGTGTCCTCTGTATAGGGTGTAATAGAATTATGTTATGGTGGTCTCCAGTGCTCGTGGTCATGTTGGGGGTGGTAGTGTCCTCTGTATAGGGTGTAATAGAATTATGTTATGGTGGTCTCCAGTGCTCGTGGTCATGTTGGGGGTGGTAGTGTCCTCTGTATGGGGTGTAATAGAATTATGTTATGGTGGTCTCCAGTGCTCGGGGTCATGTTGGGGGTGGTAGTGTCCTCTGTATGGGGTGTAATAGAATTATGTTATGGTGGTCTCCGGTGCTCGGGGTCATGTTGGGGGTGGTAGTGTCCTATGTATGGGGTGTAATAGAATTATGTTATGGTGGTCTCTGGTGCTCGGGGTCATGTTGGGGGTGGTAGTGTCCTATGTATGGGGTGTAATAGAATTATGTTATGGTGGTCTCTGGTGCTCGGGGTTATGTTGGGGGTGGTAGTGTCCTATGTATGGGGTGTAATAGAATTATGTTATGGTGGTCTCTGGTGCTCGGGGTCATGTTGGGGGTGGTAGTGTCCTCTGTATGGGGTGTAATAGAATTATGTTATGGTGGTCTCCGGTGCTCGGGGTCATGTTGGGGGTGGTAGTGTCCTATGTATGGGGTGTAATAGAATTATGTTATGGTGGTCTCTGGTGCTCGGGGTCATGTTGGGGGTGGTAGTGTCCTCTGTATGGGGTGTAATAGAATTATGTTATGGTGGTTTCCGGTGCTCAGGGTCATGTTGGGGGTGGTAGTGTCCTATGTATGGGGTGTAATAGAATTATGTTATGGTGGTCTCTGGTGCTC
Organism: Anomaloglossus baeobatrachus; assembly: GCF_048569485.1. Lineage (NCBI taxonomy): Eukaryota > Metazoa > Chordata > Amphibia > Anura > Aromobatidae > Anomaloglossus > Anomaloglossus baeobatrachus. Next base: position 25,368,645 of record NC_134364.1, on the reverse strand, counting down.
GGGGTCATGTTGGGGGTGGTAGTGTCCTCTGTATAGGGTGTAATAGAATTATGTTATGGTGGTCTTCGGTGCTCGGGGTCATGTTGAGGGTGGTAGTGTCCTCTGTATGGGGTGTAATAGAATTATGTTATGGTGGTCTCCGGTGCTCGGGGTCATGTTGGGGGTGGTAGTGTCCTCTGTATAGGGTGTAATAGAATTATGTTATGGTGGTCTCTGGTGCTCGGGGTCATGTTGGGGATGGTAGTGTCCTCTGTATGGGGTGTAATAGAATTATGTTATGGTGGTCTCTGGTGCTCGGGGTCATGTTGGGGATGGTAGTGTCCTCTGTATGGGGTGTAATAGAATTATGTTATGGTGGTCTCTGGTGCTCGGGGTCATGTTGGGGATGGTAGTGTCCTCTGTATGGGGTGTAATAGAATTATGTTATGGTGGTCTCTGGTGCTCGGGGTCATGTTGGGGGTGGTAGTGTCCTCTGTATGGGGTGTAATAGAATTATGTTATGGTGGTTTCCGGTGCTCGGGGTCATGTTGGGGGTGGTAGTGTCCTCTGTATGGGGTGTAATAGAATTATGTTATGGTGGTCTCCGGTGCTCGGGGTCATGTTGGGGGTGGTAGTGTCCTCTGTATAGGGTGTAATAGAATTATGTTATGGTGGTCTCTGGTGCTCGGGGTCATGTTGGGGATGGTAGTGTCCTCTGTATGGGGTGTAATAGAATTATGTTATGGTGGTCTCTGGTGCTCGGGGTCATGTTGGGGATGGTAGTGTCCTCTGTATGGGGTGTAATAGAATTATGTTATGGTGGTCTCCAGTGCTCGGGGTCATGTTGGGGGTGGTAGTGTCCTCTGTATGGGGTGTAATAGAATTATGTTATGGTGGTCTTCGGTGCTCGGGGTCATGTTGGGGGTGGTAGTGTCCTCTGTATAGGGTGTAATAGAATTATGTTATGGTGGTCTCCAGTGCTCGTGGTCATGTTGGGGGTGGTAGTGTCCTCTGTATGGGGTGTAATAGAATTATGTTATGGTGGTCTCCAGTGCTCGGGGTCATGTTGGGGGTGGTAGTGTCCTCTGTATGGGGTGTAATAGAATTATGTTATGGTGGTTTCCGGTGCTCGGGGTCATGTTGGGGTAGAATTATGTTATGGTGGTCTCCGGTGCTCGGGGTCATGTTGGGGTAGAATTATGTTATGGTGGTCTTCGGTGCTCGGGGTCATGTTGAGGGTGGTAGTGTCCTCTGTATGGGGTGTAATAGAATTATGTTATGGTGGTCTCCGGTGCTCGGGGTCATGTTGGGGGTGGTAGTGTTCTGTCCATACAGTATAATACAATCAGGCTGTACATTGCACGCTGCAGACTGCAGTTACTGACAGAACAGTCATGTATTTTAATTTTCATCGTTCCCTTCTATAGCACCACATGGAGCCGGACACGGAGTGCTGACATCTGATGTTTTTTCTGTTCCGGAGCCGGGGCGGCATTACACCCTCTGGAAACTTTCCGTGTAATTCACTGAACATCCTCAGTGCCAGGAATTTGGGTTGTGTCGTAACATTTCTATAGTTAGAAAAATGTGCCAGTATATATAGAATTTATTTATTTTTAAGGTCATTTCTTCTTTTGTAGTGAATAAAATCACAGTTTCATATTTTCGATCCACACTGCAGGCGGTGCCCACGGTCCGGCACATACACTGCAGGCGGTGCCCACGGTCTGAAAGATACACTGCAGGCGGTGCCCACGGTCCAGTACATACACTGCAGGCGGTGCCCACGGTCCAGCACATACACTGCAGGCGGTGCCCACGGTCTGGCACATACACTGCAGGCGGTGCCCACGGTCTGGAAAATACACTGCAGGCGATGCCCACGGTCCGGCACATACACTGCAGGCGATGCCCACGGTCTGGCACATACACTGCAGGCGGTGCTCACGGTCCGGCACATACACTGCAGGCGGTGCTCACGGTCCGGAAGATACACTGCAGGTGATGCCCACGGTCCGGTACATACACTGCAGGCGGTGCCCACGGTCCGGCACATACACTGCGGGCGGTGCCCACGGTCCGGCACATACACTGCAGGCGGTGCCCACGGTCCGGCACATACACTGCAGGCGGTGCCCACGGTCCGGCACATACACTGCAGGCGGTGCCCACGGTCCGGCACATACACTGCAGGCGGTGCTCACGGTCCGGCACATACACTGCAGGCGGTGCCCACGGTCCGGCACATACACTGCAGGCGGTGCCCACGGTCCGGCACATACAGTGGCGACAGTCAGGATGGACGGCGAGGCGTCTGCCCACCATAATCACCCTGTATACATTTCTGGGCAGTGAAGGTGCCGTCTGCAGCACTACCAGATAGAATCCATGCCGTAGTGACATCATTACATAGGGTAAAAAAAGACCCCGGTCCATCACGCTCCCCCTTCCTCCACCAATTATCCATTTTTTTCTAAGCTAAACAAATCCAACTTTCCAAACCTGTCATCATATGGGAGGCCTCCATTCCTCATCATACGGGCGGCCTCCATTCCTCATCATACGGAAGGCCTCCATTCCTCATTATATGGGAGGCCTTCCATTCCTTGTAGTAGTCTAGTTGCCGCCTTTGAACTGACTCTAACTTCTGAATGTCCTTTTTAAAATGTGGAGCCCAAAACTGAATCCCAGATTCCAGATGTGGCCTTACAAGTGATTTATAGAGGGGTAACAATACGTTGGGATCACGAGATCTAATCTCTCTTTTTATACACCCTAGAATCTTGTTTGCTTTTGCAGCTGCTCCTTGACATTGAGTGCTGCTGCTCAGCTTATTTGTAATGAGAATACCCAAGTCCTTCTCCTGTTCTGTAGTCCCGAGTTTACTTCCATTTAATGTATACGCAGCTATAGGATTACTCCGTCCTAGGTGCATTACTTTACATTTATCAACTTTAAATCTCATTTGCCAACTATCTGCCCATTCTGACATCTTATCCAGATCTTTTTGTAATATTGTACTATCAAGGTCAGTTTTTAATATCCTACATAGTTTGGTGTCATCAGCAAAGACTGACACTTTACTATTAATCCCATCCACAAGGTCATTAATAAAGAGATTAAACAGAATCGGTCCTAGCACAGATCCCTGCGGTACCCCACTGCTGACATAGCCCATTTAGAGAATATACCATTTATGACTACTTTTTGTTTCCTATCTTTAAGCCAATTCCTTACCCAGTTGCACATAGTTTCCCCTAGTCCTTGCTTCTGGAGCTTTAGTATAAGGCTATTATGTGGTACAGTATCAAATGCCTTTGCAAAGTCCAAATAAATCACATCCGCTGCATTACCAATATCCAGGTTTGCACTTACCCCCTCATAGAACCCCAACAGGTTGGTTAGACACGACTTATCTTTCATGAATCCATGCTGTCTGTCAGTTATTATTTTATTTTCTGCAATATATTTTTGCATGTCATCCCTTAAAATGCCCTCAAAAACTTTGCAGACTACTGACTTATTAGATGGTAGTTGCCTGGATCCACCCTCTTACCTTTCTTAAATATTGGTTCCACATCTGCAATCCTCCGGCACCAACTCTATTCCAAGAGTGAAGATGAGATACCGCGGTCTGTCAATTACTGAGCTCATTTCCTTCAAGATTCGTGGATGAATGCCATCTGGCCCAGGGGATTTCTCAATGTTTAATTTGCTCAGATGCAGGCGTTCTTCTTGTTGTGTTAACTTCGTTATATCAACTTAGATTTTTGCCTTTTGTAGAATGATCCCTGGAACAGTCAGTTCCTTGGTGAACATGGATAAAAAGTGACTGTTTAATATCTCAGTCTTTTCTTTATCCTCTATAATTATCCTGTTATCTTCTAAGCGGCCAATACCATCCATTGTTTCTTTTTGGCATTGATGTATATATAACATTTTTGGGGTATTTATTATAATGTCATTGGCAATTTGTGTTTCAGTAGCTAATTTTACTTGTTGGATTTACATTTTTTTACATTTCCTATTGATGTCTTTATACTCCTGAAATGCTATTTCTGTATTCTCAGCCTTCAAGATTTTGAATGCCCTTTGTTATTGTTTTATTATACTTTGTACAGTCATATTTATCCATAGTGGTTTCTTTTTATTCCTGGATATTTTATTACCAGAGGGTATAAGTATTCCACAGGACTCTAGTAGTATATCCTTAAACATGCCATATTAATGTTCAGTATCCCCAGTTACCATGACATTGTCCCAATCTACATGATTAAACTCTTCCCCTAATTTGTTGAAATCAGCTGTCCTAAAGTTCCAGGTTTTTGCATTATGCCCTTTGAAATGTTCTATTGTTTTATTGAATATTACAGATGGTGAATGAAAGATCACAGTTTTGGCCTCTGTTAAATGCCTAAAGGAACATAACAGTAGACGCACAAACCTTCAAGACACAATCTAGGGCCAACTAATAACTATGCTTACGTCAGAATTTATTTTTTCCTTTTGCAGCCATTAGAGGGCGCACTTCTAGCAGGTAACAACTATGAAGCTGTAGTAACAAAACAGAATTTTTTTTTTTTTAACCAATCTGAAGCTTCCCTTGTGTTCATGGAAATCGTTGAAAACAAGCCGTCAGGGTGCGGAGAGGACACCAGTTAGCGCCTCTACCCTGGCATAGGATGGCAGCTCTTCAGTATTTAACACTTCTTTATATTGTGTAAGTAATTGTAGGAAAAAATATATATACATCGTTGTGTTACTTGTATCTTACATTAAGTGTAGGCACTCTGTCTTATCATGTCTCTTCATAGACCCAAAGTGCTGAGTTGTTCCTCATGCTTTACACTGCTGCTTTGCTTCATTGCTCAGAAAGAACTCAATAGAGGGAGATACAGCAAGGGCCGAATGACTAAGATACAAGCACACACTAACTATGCCACCAGTGAGAAGAGAAATGTAAGGGGTGAGCTTAAACATTTTTCAGGATGTTCTTTAAAGTATACAGTCCCTCTAAGGGATCTATTTCAGACAAACCTTTTTCTACTAGAAGGGACTCTTGTCGATGAAGAGACTGAATGACCCTTAATCACCCTGAATTACAAAGGGAAAGGCTTTAACACTAGAACTACTGGACTCGTGACACCTATATAGAAATACATGGTGCAAAGTAGTCAAAATGACTACCTCAGTAGTTCTAGTGTTAAATATGGCCATTAAGAGGTTTTTGATAGATCAATAAATTAATATACTTATAGCTCCTCTAGGGGTCTCTGTATGAATTCAAAAGCAGTGAGCTCCTCCTAGTAGTTGCTCTATACATCTATATGTAGTGAGCTCCCTCTAGTGGTGACTATATAAATCTGTATGCAGTGAGCTCCCTCTAGTGGTGAGTGTATAAATCTGTATGTAGTGAGCTCCCTCTAGTGGTGGCTGTATAAATCTGTATGTAGTGAGCTCCGACTAGTGGTGGCTGTATAAATCTGTATGTAGTGAGCTCCCTCTAGTGGTAGCTGTATAAATCTGTATGCAGTGAGCTCCCTCTAGTGGTGGCTGTATAAATCTGTATGTAGTGAGCTCCCTCTAGTGGTGGCTGTATAAATCTGCATGTAGTGAGCTCCCTCTAGTGGTGGCTGTATAAATCTGTATGTAGTGAGCTCCCTCTAGTGGTGACTGTATAAATCTATATGTAGTGAGCTCCCTCTAGTGGTGACTGTATAAATCTGTATGTAGTGAGCTCCCTCTAGAGGTGGCTGTATAAATCTGTATGTAATGAGCTCCCTCTAGTGGTGGCTGTATAAATCTGTATATAGTGAGCTCCCCCTAGTGGTGGCTGTATAAATCTGTCTGTAGTGAGCTCCCTCTAGTAGTGGCTATATAAATCTATATGCAGTGAGCTCCCTCTAGTGGTGACTGTATAAATCTGTATGCAGTGAGCTCCCTCTAGTGGTGACTGTATAAATGTATATGCAGTGAGCTCCCTCTAGTGGTGACTGTATAAATCTGTATGAAGTGACCTCCCTCTAGTTATGACTGTATAAATCTGAATGTAGTGAGCTCCCTCTAGTGGTAGCTGTATAAATTTGCATGTAGTGAGCTCCCTCTAGTGGTGGGTTTATAAATCTGTATATAGTGAGCTCTCTCTAGTGGTGGCTGTATAAATCTGTATGTAGTGAGCTCCCCCTAGTGGTGGCTGTATAAATCTGTATGTAGTGAGCTCCCTCTAGTTATGCCTGTATAAATATGTATGTATGTAGTGAGCTCCCTCTAGTGGTGGCTGCATAAATCTGTATGTAATGAGCTCCTCCTATTGGTGGCACTATATATATCTGTATGTAATGAGTTCCCTCTAGTGGTGGCTGTATATATATGTATGTAGTGAGCTCCCCCTAGTGATGGCTGTATACACACTCTTGGCATTCTCTTGATGAGCTTCAAGAGGTAGTCACCGGAAATGGTCTTCCAACAGTCTTGAAGGAGTTCCCAGAGATGCTTAGCACTTGTTGGCCCTTTTGCCTTCACTCTGCGGTCCAGCTCACCCCAAACCATCTCGATTGGGTTGAGGTCTGGTGACTGTGGAGGCCAGGTCATCTGGTGTAGCACCCCATCACTCTCCTTCTTAGTCAAATAGCCCTTACACAGCCTGGAGGTGTGTTTGGGGTCATTGTCCTGTTGAAAAATAAATGATGGTCCAACTAAATGCAAACCGGATGGAATAGCACGCCGCTGCAAGATGCTGTGGTAGCCATGCTGGTTCAGTATGCTTTAAATTTTGAATAAATCCCCAACAGTGTCACCAGCAAAGCACCCCCACACCATCACACCTCCTCCTTCATGCTTCACGGTGGGAAGCAGGCATGTAGAGGCTATCCGTTCACCTTTTCTGCGTCGCACAAAGACACGGTGGTTGGATCCAAAGATCTCAAATTTGGACTCATCAGACCAAAGTACAGATTTCCACTGGTCTAATGTGCATTCCTTGTGTTCTTTAACCCAAACAAGTCTCTTCTGCTTGTTGCTTGTCCTTAGCAGTGGTTTCCTAGCAGCTATTTTACCATGAAGGCTGCTGCACAAAGTCTCCTCCTAATAATTGTTCTAGAGAAGTGTCTGCTGCTAGAACTCTGTGTGGCATTGACCTGGTCTCTAATCTGAGCTGCTGTTAACCTGCGATTTCTGGGGCTGGTGACTCGGATAAACTTATCCTCCACAGCAGAGGTGACTCTTGGTCTTCCTTTCCTGGGGCGGTCCTCATGTGAGCCAGTTTCTTTGTAGCATTTGATGGTTTTTGCCACTGCACTTGGGGACACTTTCAAAGTTTTCCCAATTTTTCAGACTGACTGACCTTAATTTCTTAAAGTAATGATGGCCACTCATTTTTCTTTACTTAGCTGCTTTTTTATTGCCATAATACAAATTCTAACAGTCGATTCAGTAGGACTATCAGCTTTGTATCCACCAGACGTCTGCACAACACAACTGATGGTCCCAACCCCATTTATAAGGCAAGATCCTACTTATTAAACCTGACAGAGCACACCTGTGAAATGAAAACCATTTCCGGTGACTACCTATTGAAGCTCATCAAGAGAATGCCAAGAGTGTGCAAAGCAGTAATCAAAGCAAAAGGTGGATACTTTGAAGAACCTAGAATATAAGACATATTTTCGGTTGTTTCACACTTTAAGTATTTCATTCCACATGTGATAATTCATAGTTTTGATGCCTTCAATGTGAATCTACAATTTTCAGAGTCATGAAAATAAAGAAAACTCTTTGTGAAGGTGTGTCCAAACTTTTGGTCTGTACTGTATGTGTATGTAGTGAGCACCTCCTAATGGTGGATCTACAGTATTTAGGTCTATATACTGAGTGCCTAATGTTGATAAGTCCTGATTAGATCACCCCTTCAAGTGCTGACTGTATTGTTATCTATGTAGTGAGATCCCCCTAGTGGTGCCTGAATACTTTCATATACATTGACCTCGCCTTAGTGCTAGTTGTTTAAATACATATGCATTGCACTCCCTCTAGTGGTGGCTGTGTAAACTTGTATGCAGTGAGTTCTCTCTTGTGGTGGCTGTATACATCCATATACATTGTGCTCCCTCTAGTGGCAGGTACTGTATATGCATCCATGCGTACTGTGCTCCCTCTAGTGGCAGCTATATGCATCCATATGTATTGTGTTCCCTCTGATTGTATGTATTGTATGTATACATCCATATGCAGTGATTGTATTTTGATCCTTCTAGTGCTATCTGTATACATCCATATACAGTGAGCTCCTTCTAGTGGTGGCTATATGTATGTATACATATACCATGTTTCCCCAAAAATAGGACCTACCCTGAAAATAAGCACTACAGGATTTTTCAGCCTTTTTTGGGGTATGCTTATAATATATGTCCTACTCCAAAATTAAGCCCTAGTTGCGTACCATACAATAACACTATAACAGTATCCTGAAATAGGGCATGGTCAGCTATTTTTGGATATGTAACTTTTATTGGATTATGTTGCCCTGTTGTGGTGTTGTAAGTCCCAGAACCTTTTAGTCACATGTCAGCTAGTTAACGGAAAATGAATAATGAATATTCACACCTTTTACCGCTCACCCTTCTGCGCCAGTGTCCATGATTGAAATGTTTGTTAATGGCAAATGAATATTCTCCCCCTTCACCAGCCATATTACTACCCACTCCTCTGTGCCAGTGTGTCAGTGATTCAGACTACAGTATTACTGCCCGAGGATCTCAGCGCAATCCTGAGACTGGCCGGCAGCTCTCCTCACCTGCGCATGACAGCTGCATAGAAATACATGCTGACATATTCGGGTCAGAAGAGCCACCAGCCGTAGCGAGCATTGCGGTGAGATCCTTGCACAGTAGTGCGGCGGTCTGACGGAATCGCTGATGTCAACACAAAGGGGTGGGTGGGGTTATGTACAGGGGAAAGTGGGGAATATTCATTTTCATTAACACACATTCCAATCACTGATGCCAGTGCAGATGGGTGGGCAGGGAAGGGAGTGAATATTCATTTTCATTAGCACACGCTCCAATCACGAACACCAGCACAGAGGGGTGGGTGGGGGAAGGGAGTGAATATTTATTTTCATTAACACGTTTCAATCAGTGATGCCAGCGCAGATGGGTGGGTAGGGGAAGGGAGTGAATATTCATTTTCATTAACACACATTCCAATCACTGACACCTGCACAGATGGGTGGGTAGGGAAATGGAATGAATATTCATTTTCATTAAAAAAAGTTCTAATCACCGATGTGCAGCGCCCCTGAAGCCATCAGGAGCTGCAAGGTACTGCATTCTGTCAAAGATGCAGTGCCTACCACAGTGATCCAGAAGACCAGTGCCGGTAACATCAAAACATTCATTTTAATCCCTGTTTTTCCCATTTCCAAAGACATGTGACAGACTAGGGATGGACCCAATGGATGGCCACCTAGGGGTGGAGCCGATCCAGTCCACTAGACGACAACCAGAGGGGAGGGGTCAGACAGTCAGTAAGTGGAAGTAAGAGGAGACGGACATAACCACCATGATAGGAGAGTGTAATGGTGACCTGAGGGCCCAGGTGTGTGGTTACCAGTGGAGTACGGTAGAGTACTCGCAGAACCAAAGCACTAACGGGGTACAGAATCCTAGGCCAGGCAAATATGCTCCAGGCAGACCTGATAAAATTTGCACAGTGGGGGAACATCCAGGACCTCACCAACCGTAAAGTCCGGGACACAGTAGCAACGGGAGAACCGGGGAACCCGACCCCACAGGGTTCAAGCTACCTGTTATACGGACGAAGACTGAAAGAGAACCAGGTGGGGACCCCCAGCCGCTCCAAGCCACGGGGACCCACCAACCAGAGGTGCAGGGGAAAGAAGTCAACAGGTCACCACACCGGCACTGGGACAAAGGGGACCAGCGGTCAAGATCAGCCTTCCTCGGGTGACCACTCCAGCCATAACAACGATGTGAGTAAAGGAATCAGTTACACTGAACCCCTTGTGTGGCCTACCTTTTTTCCATGTGTGGCGCCCTGGCCTAGCCAGGTCGTCACAGATAACATCCAAACACCCCACCCCCATTAGACAGGGACACCAGCTAAACACAAAACCCTTGTTGCCGCCCTCCAGGGTCTGATGTCCACACCAAGTGGGGCGGAGCTAAGCACTTGGCTCCACCCACCGAGGAGTTCACAGTCCTGGAGGCGGGAAAAGTTACAGTTTAGTCTTGGAGGTTGAAGTGAGAGGAGTGAACACTTGGGTGTCTGGGTTTGTGGCCCAGGCACTGACAGCAAGGTTGGCAGACGGTGGTGGCCGTCTGCAGGAGTGGTGGAGCAACGCGGAACCGTAGGATCGGGGACGGGCGACGGCCCGCCGGTACCGACCGGCGAGTGAAGTGAAGCCAGCACACACAGGCAGGGCCATCAGACTCCGACCAGGCTTGGAGTCGCCGACAATAGTCAGATCCGAATGTGACTGGAACCCCAAGGGTTTCACAACAGCAAAAGTCCCGATTGAAGGCAACCGCCCACACCATGAGGGTATACAGCTACCGCCTAAGGCTAGAGACCCAAGGGCCAGCGCCTGTGGGCAAACGGGCTCCTCCGGTACCCATACACCGGGGAGCGGACTACCGTTGGGAATCCATAGTAGTCAGAAGAAGAACATCAAGGTGCAGGGAAAGACAGCCGCCATCACCTGTCCGGGGAGAGACACTGCAGCCGGCTGCGGGACCCGTCCATCCAGCCGTTTGGTTTACCGAGGACTTTGTACCTTTCTTGCTGAGTGAGTACACCCGTGCCATCCGGCACCGCGCCGCGCTGTCCCTGCAACCCTGCACCTCACCGACCCTGTCTCCCCGTCACATCACCGGGCCCCGGGACCACCGACCCCTACCCACGGAGGGGGAAAACAACATCCCAGCTGCTCCCTACCATCGCTCCCGGGATCCCCGTCACCAGCAGCGGTGGTGCCTATCTTCACCACGACCCGTGGGTGGCGTCACGGACTAAATCCCCCAAACCAACCACCCCTTTCACTCACGGGCGAGGAACGCCGCTCGAGTCCACGCATCCGGCCCACCGCTCGAGCCACCGAGCAGCAGCAGCCGCAGCAGCGCCGGACCCGAGCGTTAGCGAGCGCAGCGGCGTCCTCCCCGCCCACGGCACATGCCCAACAACATCATCTATCCCCTGGGGCCTGTACGTACTTGCGGAGGGCCCAACGTCCAGGCTGCCACTAACACCAGCCCCAGTAGTGAGAACTGTGCAGCGGTGGCTCCACTTAAATAGCCGCAACCTACAAGTGGTGTCACAACAAAAACTTTTATTATATCTCCCCTGTAAATATCCCCTTTTTAAAGCAACCCCCAGGGTCACAGAACCGGGCAACGGCCACCCAGTGACATCTCCCAGCAAGACACCGCCCGGGACCAAGTACCCCATAGCCCTGGGGTGTGTCAGATGCCAGCAGAGAGGGGTGGGGAAAGGGAGTGAATATTAATTTTCATTAACACACATTTCAATCAGTGATGCCAGTAGATAGGTGGACAGGAAAACGGGGTGAATATTCATTTTCATTAACACACGTTCCCATCACTGACACCAGCGCAGTTGGGTGGGCGGGGAAGAGAGTGAATATTCTTTTTCCATTAAGGTGCGACCCAATTATTGATGTCAATGCAAAATATAAGATATCCACCGAAAATAAACCCTAGTGCATCATTTGGAGCCAAAAATGATATAAGACGCTGTCTACTAATACCTTCACAATTGCGCTGTGTATTGATATTACAGTTATATGAAAAAGTTTGGGCACCCCTATTAATGTTAACGTTTTTTCTTTATAACAATTTGGGTTTTTGCAGCAGCTATTTCAGTTTCATATATCTAATAACTGATGGACTGAGTAACATTTCTGGATTGAAATGAGGTTTATTGTACTAACAGAAAATATGCAATCCGCATTTAAACTAAATTTGACCGGTGCAAAACTATGGGCACCCTTATCAATTTCTTGATTTGAACACTCCTAACTACTTTTTACTGACTTACTAAAGCACTAAATTGGTTTTGTAACCTCATTGAGCTTTGAACTTCATAGGCCGGTGTATCCAATCATGAGAAAAGGTATTTAAGGTGGCCACTTGCAAGTTGTTCTCCTATTTGAATCTCCTATGAAGAGTGGCATCATGGGCTCCTCAAAACAACTCTCAAATGATCTGGAAACAAAGATTATTCAACATAGTTGTTCAGGGGAAGGATACAAAAAGTTGTCTCAGAGATTTAAACTGTCAGTTTCCACTGTGGGGAACATAGTAAGGAAATGGAAGAACACAGATACAGTTCTTGTTAAGCCCAGAAGTGGCAGGCCAAGAAAAATATCAGAAAGGCAGAGAAGAAGAATGGTGAGAACAGTCAAGGACAATCCACAGACCACCTCCAAAGACCTGCAGCATCATCTTGCTGCAGATGGTGTCAATGTACATCGGTCAACAATAGAGCGCACTTTGCACAAGGAGAAGCTGTATGGGAAGAGTGATGCAAAAGAAGCTGTTTCTGCAAGCACGCCACAAACAGAGTCGCCTGAGGTATGCAAAAGCACATTTGGACAAGCCAGTTACATTTTGGGAGAAGGTCCTGTGGACTGATGAAACAAAGATTGAGTTGTTTGGTCATACAAAAAGGCGTTATGCATGGAGGCAAAAAAACACGGCATTCCAAGAAAAGCACTTGCTACCCACAGTAAAATTTGGTGGAGGTTCCATCATGCTTTGGGGCTGTGTGGCCAATGCCGGCACCGGGAATCTTGTTAAAGTTGAGAGTCGCATGGATTCAACTCAGTATCAGCAGATTCTTGACAATAATGTGCAAGAATCAGTGATGAAGTTGAAGTTACGCAGGGGATGGATATTTCAGCAAGACAATGATCCAAAACACCGCTCCAAATCTGCTCAGGCATTCATGCAGAGGAACAATTATAATGTTCTGGAATGGCCATCCCAGTCCCCAGACCTGAATATCATTGAACATCTGTGGGATGATGTGAAGCGGCTGTCCATGCTCGGCGACCATCAAACTTAACTGAACTGGAATTGTTTTGTAAACAGGAATGGTCAAATCTACCTTCATCCAGGAACTCATTAAAAGCTACAGGAAGCGACTAGAGGCTGTGATTTTTGCAAAAGGAGGATCTACAAAATATTAATGTCACTTTTATGTTGAGGTGCCCATACTTTTGCACTGGTCAAATTTTGTTTAAATGTGGATTGCACATTTTCTGTTAGTACAATAAACCTCATTTCAATCCAGAAATATTACTCAGTCCATCAGTTATTAGATATATGAAACTGAAATAGCAAAAACCCAAATTGTTATAAAAAAAAAAAAAGGTTAACATTAATCGGGGTGCCCAAACTTTTTCATATCACTGTATAAGGTACATCGCTTTTGTATTGATGAAGCCATTGCTCCATTAGTACTAGGTGGCTTGTGGCCACGGATGGTAATATGTCTCGGCCCTCGGCCGCCTCTTTACTGTCTGTCGGATATGGTGGAGTGCGGTGACACGACTGGCGGGAGCTGTATACAGGATACGGTAGATCCCACGTGTTACATTGGACGCAGCCTTAAGAACACAAGTGACTAAAATAATAATTAATTCCGGGTATCCTACAAACATCGCTGCTTCCAGGATAGACGCTGAGGTCATTTCCTCTATATTTTGGGATGACCTTTTGTGTTTTCGCGGCAGGCACGGTTACCTCGGAACGTCCATCTTCATCATCACTGGTATTTCCTGACTTCCTGGAAACAAAATTTATACCAGTAAAAAGCTTAAAAAAAGTGATCGGGAAATGTTATTGTAATGTATAGACATTATGGAAAGTGGAAAGCTGTAGGCGGCCGCGGAGGACGGGCCGGGGATTATCGGTCCACAGGATTGAAGATAAATTGTAAATCAATGGGGTCCGGCTCCTGGGATCCGCTCAGAATAAGACCCTCCGGCACATGCTCAAATACCGCCCAATATAGGATAAAATTCCAGGATCCACCATTCAATGCGGATCCAGGGATCTGGCACCGGTCAGCCACTTATCCTCCGTCCTGCAGATCCGTCACAGCTGATGTTACTTGTGTTATTTAACAAAAATTACATTCTGCAGTTTTCACTTTGCGTCTCATTATGGACCTCTTGTTCTGTAGAAAACACTTCTCAGTAATCAGATCATGGGATTATAACAATAGCACCGATGTACAGAAGGGAAAGGAACCTATACTGTTCAGAATAGATGATGTCACAGCTCACCTCCTCCACCTCCATGCGCCATCCTCTGTATAGGTCACAAAGCATGTACATAGCACTGCCCACAGGATCCAGCATTCCCAATAGGTGATATCACAGCTCACCTCCTCCTCCTGTACAATGGCTGATAACACCTCTATATACAGTAAATAACCCAGGATCCACCATTCCAAATAGGTGATATCACATCTCCCCTCCTCCTATTGTATATTGACTGATAACACCTATATATACAGTAGATAACATAGAATTCACAATTCCAAATCAGTGATGTCATGGCTCACCTTCTCCTCCTGTACTATGACTGATACCTATATTTACAATAGATAACACAAGATCCACCATTCACAATAGGTGATGTCACAGCTCACCTCTTTTTCCTCCTGTACAATGAGTGATAACACCTCTATATACAGCAGATAACACAGGATCCACCATTCCTGATAGGGGATATCACAGCTCACCTCCTCCCCCTCCTGTACAATGAGTGATAACACTTCTATATAGAGTAGATAGCACAGGATCCACCATTCACAATAGGGGATGTCACAGCTCACCTCCTCCACCTCTTGTCCAATAACTGATAACACCTCTATATGCAGTAAGTAATAGAAATATCCTCAGATCTTGGATCTTATCCTTGGAAGTTGTAAACTCTAAAGTTCCAGAGACGGTGCGTACTTTATATATCTGCGGCCAGCTGTCACTTTCTCCTGGAGATTTCGGTATCTGACCTCCCTTCTATGTCTGCATCGGTGCTTTCCTGTATACAGAATCCCAATGAGAACACGCGGATGGAAATTGTTTCAGCTTTGGATGTGAATGGAGAAGAAATTAGAACAATATATAAAGTATCTGTAGCGTCTGTATGTCGCAGTGTTAGTTCTGTTTGTTTGTAGATTTGTGGTTAATTCTCCAACATGTTTGGAACAAACTCTCGGCCGAGTTCTTTAAAAAAAAAAAAATGTGCAAATGAAAAATGAACTGGGAAGAAATGATGGCGGTCACCAAATATTGATGGGACTTAGATAACACTTTTGTATCACACGTGAACATCAGATGGTGCCAAAACCAAAGCCCCCAAAGCCTGGTGAGCATTTGTATATAGACAGACCCCCAGAGTATGGGAAAAAAGACCATAACACCTCCCTGATTCTGACCCCCCACCTCCTGGTGATTGGGCTGCTTTGCCGTACCCCCCTTTTCCGCCCCTGGTGAAACTAAAATGAATATCATCTTTCCATAAAATGCCAGTCAGACAAGATAAGGTGTCACATACGCACTTTATTCTTTCAGGATTATTAGAATCATCTTGGCAGCAAAGGGCAAGAACTCTGCACCCAACACATTCACGATGGGTACAACAAAGATGGACGCCCCAGACAAAAAGTTATAGTAAAAAACACAAACTACAAATAAAATCACAATAATAAAGATCAACACTGGATCACAAGCTTTTGAGAGATCACTTCATACCAAAAATGGGGGCTCTCTGGTCCATGAGCTGAATGTGGAACTGTAGCTCAGCGCCAAGTAAAAAGGGCTGAGATACAATACCGTACACGGGATACAAAAGTGGCTTTTTTTGGCATTTTTAGGATTTTTCCTATGGCAGGACTTTATATGCTCAGGCAGGCTCATGTAATATGGGTGGCAAAAGGAGATACAGCGCATGGTTGCTTAATACTGGTGGCAACCTACTTTATTATCTTCATACACACGGCTAAAAAATTTACAACACTGTACAAAACACAAATCCTGGACCTTCTGGCCACTATCAAGACATTATTCATAGAGTTGAGCAAAAAGATTTGCAGTACCCTGGTCATGGGGCCCTTTGGTGGTCATGTGCCCCCAGACCAAAGCCATGTGAACCTCATCCTGCCTAGGGGCATCTCCGGTGCCTCTTCTGGTTAGTAGGAGGAGCACAACATTTGGTGCGCCAGTGCCCTTCGGTGGTCATGTGCCACCAGACCAAAGTCATGTGAACTTCCTCCTACCTAGGAGCATCTCTGGTGCCTCTTCTGGTTAGTAGGAGAAGGACAACATTTGGTGTGCTCGTGCCATTTGGTGGTCTTGTGCAACCAGACCAAAGCCATGTGAACTTCATCCTACCTAGGAGCATCTCTGGTGCGTCTTCTGGTTAGTAGGAGGAGCACAACATTTGGTGTGCCAGTGCCCTTCGGTGGTCATGTGCCACCAGACCAGAG
Source organism: Anomaloglossus baeobatrachus (assembly GCF_048569485.1). Classification (NCBI taxonomy): domain Eukaryota; kingdom Metazoa; phylum Chordata; class Amphibia; order Anura; family Aromobatidae; genus Anomaloglossus; species Anomaloglossus baeobatrachus. The sequence continues at coordinate 25,352,133 of NC_134364.1, read as the reverse complement.
CCATGTGAACCTCCTCCTACTTAGGGGCATCTCCGATGCCTTTTCTGGTTAGTAGGAGGACAACATTTGGTGTGCCCGTGCCCAGAATCCTAATCAGAAGAGGTGCCGAGGTTGTCGGCAGGCAGGAGGATGGTCACTTGCTACCGGCTACCAAACTGTTTTGCTCAACTGCAATCATTCAGTTTTCCTCTCCTATCAAGCTTCAAGTCAAGACCCCAGCAGCTCAAATTAAGCACAGTCCATATCAGTTGATGAGGGTGATGGTAGCACCTTTGGGTTTTGGCACGGCTTGTACTTTTACAGACTGGGAGGCATTCAATGAGTAAAGTCCACCTTTTCAAAAGGGTCTCCTCACTTGGCAGCCCAAGACCAGGACTTTCTGTATCCTGAGGACATCTTCTCTACTCTTCAACTCCAGCTAAATATATCTCATAAAATACTTTATTTTTTAATCAAGTATTTTTGTAGATGCACGGCTACACCAAAGTATATAATAGATGCAGCAACATTGGTAATGGAGACATATCACTGCAGGTCTAGTACACCAAAATCCGTCCTCTGATGTCAGGAGGTGCCAACGTTGAGGTTTATGAGATGGAACTGTATAAAGAGAATGAAGTGGTGGACTCTTAGACAAAATCAGAATTTGCCCCCATTTTGGTGACCAGTCTAGCCACCAAGTATGGAACGTTCTGGTGTTTGATTTCCCTCTATCTCCTTTCTACATCTTATTCTTCCCATCATTGCCAACAATGTTGTCTTTTTCTGATGTTAAGAGGCTTTCACAGTTTTTATTGTAATAAATAGCAAAGGACTTAGGTTAACCAGATCTTGGCCATCTTTTTCAGGGGCCTAAATGTGAGTGGCCTCCAAGGTATGCTCCCCTTTGCTTCAGGTTCCCCAAATAAAGGATGGTGGCAGTCCATAAAGCACACCTTGATGGGATGTAACGTTCACAAAGAAATCCCTTGTGTTTGAGCCTCAAGTATAAAGCCAACAGCGACAAATCACAGAGCAGTGTTGAAGAGAATGGGACTCTGTACAGGAGTAAGAGTTGGGTTCTACCAAGTGAAGGAACCTCCGAAATACCAACCCCCTGGCATCATCAGAAATGGTTCAGAATAGATTTAGGTGACATTGTCTATGAAGATCAGTAAGAAAGTTAGAGCGGTGGGCTGGGTGATGTTCCCACTTTGAAGGTCCCATTGCCCAGACTGGCAGAGTTATGAGTACTTGTGGATCCTTGATCCGAATTGGTCCCCTGGTGAAAGCTATGATAGCATATTTAAACTTATCTACATCCTCAATAAGATTTTAGTACAATCATTCAAAGTCCTCAAATAAATATTGATCTATTGCAATTGTTGATTCAACCAATTGATTTCTTCTTGGCGTACGAAATCTGTGTTGAATTGCTTTCATCGAGCCCGAACGATGACTTTCTCCTGTTGGTTCCTCTACGTAGAAGCATTCTGTAAACCTCTATGGCTTTTTGCCTAAAGTGGTTTCCAACCATGATGTACATGATGGGATTGATACAGCTGTTACTGAACCCAATGTATGTAGAGATTTGGTTAAAAATATGATTTACCGATTCCACTTCACATGACGAAAACACATTGAAACGTTCCAATGTGTTAATAAAGGTAGAAATATGGAAGGGGAGCCAGCACACTATGAAGACCAAGAGAACGGCCAACACCAGCCAAGTGGCCTTTTTTTCATTATTGACTTCCTTGAAATGTTGCATTGCGTTGTTCCTCAAAACGGAAATAATGTGAAATGTACAGAAGGCAATAACGAACAGAGGCACCAAGAAGCCAAGGATATTCAGGATCATATTTGTGAAAATTTTCCAGTTTTCAAATGGTGGGAATATTAAACAGGCAGTGGTATTAAGGGGTTCGAAGAACTGCACTTTTCGGAAGATCACTGAGGGCAAGCTTAACACAAATGCAAACATCCAGATGATGACACAGTTCACCTTGGCCCACCATGGTCTTCTCATCCGACCAACAGACATGGTCTTCACCAAAGCCAGATATCGGTCAATACTGACCATCATCAGAAAGTAGATGCTGCTATAGAGGTTGAGTTGAATCAAGCCATTGACAGCCACACACATGAAACTTCCAAACGGCCAGTAGTACCTATTGGCGATGTATATAGCCCAGAAGGGTAAGCCACTGACAAAAATCAGATCGGCAGCAGCCATGTTTCCCAGGTAGATCTCTGCCACTGTGCAGCGGCTCTTATGAAGGATAAAGACCAAAATGGCAAACAAGTTTAATATGAAGCCTACAACGAAGATGAACCACATGTAGATGGGTTGGTAGGTGAAGAGCCAGTCGAACTTAGCCATGTCTATGCAGTAATTTCCTGGAGGGGCGTTGGTATTAGCGGACATGTTTAAGTTGGGTTGTTCGGTCATCATCTTTGATTCGGTACACTTGAACTCCTGTTGGAAACACAAAGAAATCTTTTTTTAATTGTTTTGCCCAATATAGTTATCATTACATAACCAGGAATGTAAAATCAAAGTGCATGTATGATATGGGAGATGGGAGAAATCCAAAAAGGACTATGGACAAAAGATTTGAGGTGGAAAGAACTGTGGAAAATAGAGAAGGGATTGTGCCCACATTCGTCTACTAATGTCTTCTATTCTCTTACACTATGAAGAAAGGCTAGTGACACAAAAAATGTGCAGGTTTCTGATCATGAATGTCACCAAAAGCCAAAGACAGCCACAAGTTGGAGACCACCATAAAGGATTCTGAACTTGCCTCTTCCAAGGCAGGAAGATTGGCTATTTGTAACCTCAGTTATAGCGCAACTCTTGGCTAGGTCTCCAAAGCTTGCCCAACATGCCCAATAGTGGTAAATGGTCAACCCTGCATCTCTATGGACTATCTGAGGGGCTCAACGCAATCATACATTGAACACCCCCTCCATTCTGAACTCTCCTCTTCCAAGGCAGGATGATTGACTTTTTGTAATCTCAGTTATAGCTCAACTCTTGACTAGGTCTCCAAAGCTTGTCCAAAGCGCCCAATAGTGGTAAATGGTCAACCCTGCATCTCTCTGGACCATCTCAGAGGCTCAATGCAACCATACCATATGTTGGCCAACGGGAACCCTCAAAAATCCAGTAATGAAAATACTGGAGATACTGCAGCCACGTCTTAAGGGTGCTTTACACGCTGCGAAATCGCTAACGATATATCGTCGGGGTCACGGTGTTTGTGACGCACATCCGGCCTTGTTAGCGACATCGCAGCATGTGACAGCTAGAAGCGACGATCAACGTTCGCAAAAACATCAAAAATCGTTGATACGTCGCTCCTTTTCATAATATCGTTGGTGGTGCATGCCACTGGTTGTTCGTCGTTCCTGCGGCATCACACATCGCTATGTGTGACACCACAGGAACGACGAACATCTCCTAACCTGCGTCCATCGGCAATGAGGAAGGAAGAAGGTGGACGGGATATTCCGCCCGCTCATCTCCGCCCCTCCGCTTCTATTGGACGGCTGCCGTGTGACGTCGCTGTGACGCCGCACAAACCGCCCCCCTTAGAAAGGAGGCGGTTCGCCGGCCACAGCGACATCACAGGGAAGGTAAGTCCATGTGACGGGTGTAAGCGATGTTGTGCGCCACGGGCAGCGATTTGCCCGTGACGCACAACCGATGGGGGCGGGTACGCTCGCTAGCGATATCGATTGCGATATTGCAGCGTGTAAAGTGTCCTTTACTACTTATACTACACAGCACTAGTCTAAGGGGGCTCCCTGTGTTCCTCAGTTCCCTCGTCTTCTCGGTACTCTACTTTTTTTTGTGTGTTTCCCATAAGTCATTTGGAACAACTAATTCATGCACCCAACATGGGCACCTTTGCGGATACTGGCGCACGTGGGCAATGGGCATAGCTGACATGGACTAGAAGACTATGGTACTTTTCTGATATGGGATCTCTAGACAACCTTAAAAATTGGCTTGTATTAGACCCTGTTTTGGTCCACAGCCAAGGGTCTAGTTTCCAAATGTTTGGCATAATCTCTAAATACTGAGCCAATAAGAAATTTAGGGGGAAACGTAAATATTCACCCAGATCCCAAGTGGGATTTGAGCCACCCAACACAACACTGAACCTCGGAGATAAAACCCTAGTAACTCAACATCTCCAGGTATTAGCTGTTAATACAGGAGATAAATGTCCAGTCGTGTGGGAGGAAATGAAACATTCCCATGATGTGCAGCTGCTCGGCCTCATTACCCAAAGCTTAGTAGTGTGGAAATTATAATTGGAGCGAAGCAGGTCGAGGCGGCTCAGGAGAATCCTGCGGAGGCCGGTACCCGCCATGGCACGGTGGGAAACGCAGAACGTGTACTGACCTAAGGATGAGGAATGATATTGTTATACTAGGATAAGATTGTTAGTGTCATGCATGGGAGGTCCCACCATTGTGAAGCGCATCCACAGATCGGGCACTGCCTGTTCCCTCTCCGCTCAGGTCTCAAGCTCGTTAATTATATTAGACGACATGTCCAATTTAATTGCTGCTACTGTTATGAGAAGAACCTGAAGGGGGGTCAAGGATTAGAAAAATAAGAGAGGCTGCGGCTGACACTGGTATAGAGAGGCTGCGGATGACCCTGGTATAGAGAGGCTGCGGATGACCCTGGTATAGAGAGGCTGCGGCTGACCCTGGTATAGAGAGGCTGCGGCTGACACCGGTATAGAGAGGCTGCAGCTGACACCGGTATAGAGAGGCTGCAGCTGACACCAGTATAGAGAGGCTGCAGCTGACACCGGTATAGAGAGGCTGCGGCTGACACTGGTATAGAGAGGCTGCAGCTGACACCGGTATAGAGAAGCTGCGGCTGACCCTGGTATACAGAGGCTGCGGCTGACCCTGGTATACAGAGGCTGCGGCTGACACCGGTATAGACAGGCTGCGGATGACCCTGGTATAGAGAGGCTGCTGCTGACACCGGTATAGAGAGGCTGCGGCTGACCCTGGTATACAGAGGCTGCGGCTGACCCTGGTATACAGAGGCTGCGGCTGACCCTGGTATAGAGAGGCTGTGGATGATACTGGTATAGAGAGGCTGCGGCTGATACTGGTATAGAGAGGCTGCGGCTGACCCTGGTATACAGAGGCTGCGGCTGACCCTGGTATACAGAGGCTGCGGCTGACACCGGTATAGACAGGCTGCGGATGACCCTGGTATAGAGAGGCTGCTGCTGACACCGGTATAGAGAGGCTGCGGCTGACCCTGGTATACAGAGGCTGCGGCTGACCCTGGTATACAGAGGCTGCGGCTGACCCTGGTATAGAGAGGCTGTGGATGATACTGGTATAGAGAGGCTGCGGCTGATACTGGTATAGAGAGGCTGCGGCTGACACTGGTATACAGAGGTTGCGGCTGACACCGGTATAGAGAGACTGCGGCTGACACCGGTATAGAGAGGCTGCGGCTGACCCTGGTATACAGAGGCTGCGGCTCACCCTGGTATACAGAGGCTGCGGCTGACACTGGTATAGAGAGGCTGCGGATGACCCTGGTATAGAGAGGCTGCGGATGACCCTGGTATAGAGAGGCTGCGGCTGACCCTGGTATAGAGAGGCTGCGGCTGACCCTGGTATAGAGAGGCTGCGGCTGACACCGGTATAGAGAGGCTGCGGCTGACACCGGTATAGAGAGGCTGCGGCTGACACCGGTATAGAGAGGCTGCAGCTGACACCGGTATAGAGAGGCTGCGGCTGACACCGGTATAGAGAGGCTGCGGCTGACACCGGTATAGAGAGGCTGCGGCTGACACCGGTATAGAGAGGCTGCGGCTGACCCTGGTATACAGAGGCTGCGGCTGACCCTGGTATACAGAGGCTGCGGCTGACACCGGTATAGAGAGGCTGCGGCTGACACCGGTATAGAGAGGCTGCGGCTGACACCGGTATACAGAGGCTGCGGCTGACACCGGTATACAGAGGCTGCGGCTGACACCGGTATACAGAGGCTGCGGCTGACACTGGTATACAGAGGCTGCGGCTGACACCGGTATAGAGAGGCTGCGGCTGACACCGGTATAGAGAGGCTGCGGCTGACACCGGTATAGAGAGGCTGCGGCTGACACCGGTATAGAGAGGCTGCAGCTGACACCGGTATAGAGAGGCTGCGGCTGACACCGGTATAGAGAGGCTGCAGCTGACACCGGTATAGAGAGGCTGCGGCTGACACCGGTATAGAGAGGCTGCGGCTGACACCGGTATAGAGAGGCTGCAGCTGACACCAGTATAGAGAGGCTGCAGCTGACACCGGTATAGAGAGGCTGCGGCTGACACCGGTATAGAGAGGCTGCAGCTGACACCGGTATAGAGAGGCTGCGGCTGACACCGGTATAGAGAGGCTGCAGCTGACACCGGTATAGAGAGGCTGCAGCTGACACCGGTATAGAGAGGCTGCGGCTGACACCGGTATAGAGAGGCTGCAGCTGACACCGGTATAGAGAGGCTGCGGCTGACACCGGTATAGAGAGGCTGCGGCTGACACCGGTATAGAGAGGCTGCGGCTGACACCGGTATAGAGAGGCTGCGGCTGACACCGGTATAGAGAGGCTGTGGCTGACACCGGTATAGAGAGGCTGCGGCTGACACCGGTATAGAGAGGCTGCGGCTGACCCTGGTATACAGAGGCTGCGGCTGACCCTGGTATACAGAGGCTGCAGCTGACACCGGTATAGAGAGGCTGCGGCTGACACCGGTATAGAGAGGCTGCGGCTGACACTGGTATACAGAGGCTGCGGCTGACACTGGTATACAGAGGCTGCGGCTGACACCGGTATAGAGAGGCTGCGGCTGACACCGGTATAGAGAGGCTGCGGCTGACACTGGTATAGAGAGGCTGCGGCTGACACTGGTATAGAGAGGCTGTGGCTGACCCTGCTATAGAGAGGCTGCGGCTGACCCTGGTATACAGAGGCTGTGGCTGACCCTGGTATACAGAGGCTGCGGCTGACCCTGGTATAGAGAGGCTGCGGCTGACCCTGGTATACAGAGGCTGCGGCTGACACTGGTATACAGAGGTTGCGGGTGACACTGGTATACAGAGGCTGCGGCTGACACTGGTATACAGAGGCTGCGGGTGACACCGGTATACAGAGGCTGCAGCTGACACTGGTATAGAGACGCTGCGGGTGACCCTGGTATAGAGAGGCTGCGGCTGACACTGGTATACAGAGGCTGCGGCTGACACTGGTATACAGAGGCTGCGGCTGACACTGGTACAGAGAGGCTGCGGCTGACACCGGTATAGAGAGGCTGCGGCTGACACCGGTATCGAGAGGCTGCGGCTGACCCTGGTATACAGAGGCTGCGGCTGACCCTGGCATAGAGAGGCTGCGGCTCACCCTGGCATAGAGAGGCTGCGGCTGACCCTGGTACAGAGAGGCTGCGGCTGACACTGGTATAGAGAGGCTGCGGCTGACCCTGGTATAGAGAGGCTGTGGCTGACACTGGTATACAGAGGCTGCGGCTGACACTGGTATACAGAGGCTGCGGCTGACACTGGTACAGAGAGGCTGCGGCTGACACTGGTATACGGAGGCTGTGGGTGACACTGGTACAGAGAGGCTGCGGCTGACACCGGTATAGAGAGGCTGCGGCTGACACTGGTATAGAGAGGCTGCGGCTGACACCGGTATAGAGAGGCTGCGGTTGATACTGGTATAGAGAGGCTGCGGCTGACACTGGTATAGAGAGGCTGCGGCTGACACTGGTATAGAGAGGCTGTGGCTGACACTGGTATAGAGAGGCTGCGGCTGACACTGGTATAGAGAGGCTGTGGCTGACACTGGTATAGAGACGCTGCGGCTGACACTGGTATAGAGAGGCTGCGGCTGACACTGGTATAGAGAGGCTGCAGCTGACACCGGTATAGAGAGGCTGTGGCTGACACTGGTATAGAGACGCTGCGGCTGACACTGGTATAGAGAGGCTGTGGCTGACACTGGTATAGAGACGCTGCGGCTGACACTGGTATAGAGACGCTGCGGCTGACACTGGTATAGAGAGGCTGCGGCTGACACTGGTATAGAGAGGCTGCGGCTGACACTGGTATAGAGAGGCTGCGGCTGACACCTGTTCAGGGATGATAACTATATAGGGACTTTACATCTCCGCTCTGTATGACGGGTTATGGGGCTGCTGGCATTATTATGGCGGCACCAGTCTCCTTGTAGGTGTCATGTCCCAATTTTTCCACAGCTCCACGTCTTCTTATTACCCTGGATATGAGTGATGTACAGTGTATGCAGGGCTGTATTTTGCCTTCATGCTGCCCTAGGCTTGTTAAGTGGTCGCGCCCCTTAGTGACAACATAAAACTATGAGTTTTCGCACACGACATCTGTTTAAGGCAGATCTACTCTGTAAAACACTTGAAAAAGTATCATGAGAAACGAAGGGCACTAACGGCCCCTATGGGGATCACCACAGGCACATCAAAACAGCATGAGTATAAAATATTCCCAGCACACCGTCCCCACTTATATACTGTGACTGTCACACTGCCCCTAATAAACTACACACTGCCCTCCCTTATATTATACCCACCACACCTTCCTCAATTATGAAATATGATCTGCACACGGTCCTCACATGCATGCTGCTCCCTCCTCACAGTGTCCCATGCATGCTGCTCCCTCCTCACAATGTCGCATGCATGCTGCCCCCTCCTCACAAAGTCCCATGCATGCTGCTCCCTCCTCACAATGTCCCATGCATGCTGCTCCCTCCTCACAATGTCCCATGCATGCTGCTCCCTCCTCACAAAGTCCCATGCATGCTGCCCCCTCCTCACAATGTCCCATGCATGCTGCTCCCTCCTCACAATGTCCCATGCATGCTGCCCCCTCCTCACAATGTCCCATGCATGCTGCTCCCTCCTCACAATGTCGCATGCATGCTGCCCCCTCCTCACAATGTCCCATGCATGCTGCTCCCTCCTCACAATGTCCCATGCATGCTGCCCCCTCCTCACAGTGTCCCATGCATGCTGCTCCCTCCTCACAATGTCCCATGCATGCTGCTCCCTCCTCACAATGTCCCATGCATGCTGCTCCCTCCTCACAATGTCGCATGCATGCTGCCCCCCTCCTCACAATGTACCATGCATGCTGCTCCCTCCTCACAATGTCCCATGCATGCTGCCCCCTCCTCACAATGTCCCATGCATGCTGCTCCCTCCTCACAATGTACCATGCATTCTGCTCCCTCCTCACAATGTCCCATGCATGCTGCCCCCTCCTCACAATGACCAATGCATGCTGCTCCCTCCTCACAATGTCCCATGCATGCTGCCCCCTCCTCACAATGTCCCATGCATGCTGCCCCCTCCTTACAATGCCCCATGCATGCTGCCCCCTCCTCACAATGTCCCATGCATGCTGCCCCCTCCTCACAATGTCCCATGCATGCTGCCTCCTCCTCACAATGTCCCATGCATGCTGCTCCCTCCTCACAATGTCCCATGCATGCTGCTCCCTCCTCACAATGTCCCATGCATGCTGCCCCCTCCTCAGTGTCCCATGCATGTTGCCCCCTCCTCACAATGTCCCATGCATGCTGCCCCCTCCTCACAATGTCCCATGCATGCTTCCCCCTCCTCACAATGTCCCATGCATGCTGCTTCCTCCTCACAATGTCCCATGCATGCTGCCCCCTCCTCACAATGTCCCATGCATGCTGCCTCTCCTCACAATGACCAATGCATGCTGCTCCCTCCTCACAATGTCCCATGCATGCTGTCCCCTCCTCACAATGTCCCATGCATGCTGCCCCCTCCTTACAATGTCCCATGCATGCTGCTCCCTCCTCACAATGTCCCATGCATGCTGCTCCCTACTCACAATGTCCCATGCATGCTGCTCCCTAATCACAATGTCCCATGTATGCATGCTGCCCCCTCTTCACAATGTCCCATGCATGCTGCCTCCTCCTCACAATGTCCCATGCATGCTGCTCCCTCCTTACAATGTCCCATGCATGCTGCTCCCTCCTCACAATGTCCCATGCATGTTGCCCCCTCCTCACAATGTCCCATGCATGTTGCCCCCTCCTCACAATGCCCCATGCATGCTGCCCCCTCCTCACAATGTCCCATGCATGCTGCCCCCTTCCTCAGTGTCCCATGCATGCTTCCCCCTCCTCACAATGTCCCATGCATGCTGCCCCCTCCTCACAATGTCCCATGCATGCTGCCCCCTCCTCAGTGTCCCATGCATGTTGCCCCCTCCTCACAATGTCCCATGCATGCTGCTCCCTCCTCACAATGTCCCATGCATGCTGCCCCTCTCCATGAGCTTCTAATGCTGCCTTCCTCTTTTCCATAATGACACCTCCATGGTGCCCCACTCATCATACTAAGACCACCACACTAGCGCTTATGCTGAGACCCCCCACACACACACACACACACTACCCCCCTCTTGATATTGACTCCCCTACATTGCTCCGCTCTATACTGAGCCCACACATGCTGCCCCTTCTCCATAATGAGCTCCCAATGCTGCCCCCTCTCATTCTGAGTCCTTACACTCCCCCCCATCAATTTTGTCATTGCACTATCCCTCAACCCTTGTCCGCTGTCTCTAGCATTGGCCCCTTTCTCCCACTCCCCCAGTAGCAGCCTCTCTCCCCCCGCCTCCAGCAGCAGCCTCTCCCCCAATATCAGCCTCTCTCCCCCCAGCCTCCCCCAGCATCAGCCTCTCTCCCCCTAGCCCCCCCAGCATCAGCCTCTCTCCCTCCAGCATCAGCCTCTCTTTCCCCAGCATCAGCCTCTCTCCCCAAGCATCAGCCTCTCTCCCCCAGCTTCCCCAGCAACAGCCTCTCTCCCCCCAGCCTCCCCCAGCATCAGCCTCTCTCCCCCCAGCCCCCCCCCAGCATCAGCCTCTCTCCCCCAGCAACAGCCTCTCTACCCCAGCTTCCCCCAGCATCATCCTCTCTGCCCTAGCATCAGCCTCTCTCCTCCCAGCATCAGCCTCTCTCCTCCCAGCATCAGCCTCTCTGCCCCCAGCATCAGCCTCTCTGCCCCCAGCATCAGCCTCTTTGCCCCCAGCATCAGCCTCTCTCCTCCAATCCTCCCCCAGCATCAGCCTCACCCAGCATCAGTCTCACCCAGCATCAGCCTCTCTCCTCCCAGCCTCCCCCAGCATCAGCCTCTCTCCTCCCAGCCTCCCCCCAGCATCAGCCTCCCCCAGCATCAGTCTCTCTCCTCACAGCCTCCCCCAGCATCAGCCTCCCCCATCCCAGCCTCCCCCAGCATAAGCCTCCCTCCTCCCAGCCTCCCCCAGCATCAGCCTCTCTCCTCCCAGCCTCCCCCAGTATCAGCCTCTTTTCCCTCAAGTCCCCCCAGTATCAGCTTCTCTTCCCCCAAGTCTCCCCCACTATCAGCCTCTCTCCCCCCACGGCATGCGCAGATCTCCAGTCTACATTAGAGACACCCAAACACTCCTTATGAATCTTCAGCTCTGCGAGCACTTACCTGCTCCAGTGCCTGCCGCCATCTTCCTGGCTCACGTGAGTGTCCTCTTTTGACACTGGCTTCCATTGCGTCGTCCTCCGCGGCGTACTGCTGTGAGCTCTGCATGTGATGTCCACACAGCATTGGAAGCAGCACAGAAGAAGGAGCTGATTGGCACGCGCCTGTGACCCCGGAAGTGCAGGCACTGGCAGTTCCGGGGTCAATCAGCTCACTGTGCCCGGCAGCCACTGTTTGTCTGCATTCGCGTCTTAATTGACGCGGATACAAATAAATGGAGGTGCGTCTCTCCCCCCTCCCCCCTCCGAAAACACAGCGGATTTAATCGACTGTCTAACGGAGAGGGAGAGGATATGTAAAAAAAAAATTTTATTTTTTTTTTGCTGCCAGAAGGTGCCACCCCTCGCAACCTGCCGCCCCAGGCATGAGACCACGGGTGCCTAGTGGTAAATACGGCCCTGAGTGTATGTACAGTGATGCAGTATATGTTAGCGCCATGAGCATAATGGGAGGTTACTGCTCAGATGGTTGTGTAGTTTGACTCTTCGTGGATGAGAAATTGCCATAAGGAGATGGAAATGTATATATAAACCTGTCCGGTCACCGCACGGGGGTCTATATGCACATTTTCACCATAATTTGGACTTTGGCCAGACATCTTTTTTGTTGGATTGGACATATGGCCACATTGTGTGTTTCGTCTCTTCTCATGTCAGCCGCAGCTCCACCGTTAATCCGGGGTGATTACATTGCAATAACGTTAATCTAAACCTTACCTCTAGATAAATGGGAGAATCTGTGTCCAATACTGAGGAATACCGTGTACCCGTCTCCAAACCAGAGGACAAAACCGGACTCAGAACCGCCTTGATTAAAAATCGCCTACCGTTCTGTGTACGCAGCTCCTATGCTGAACTATGCGTTTCCACGTTTGCTGCAGTTGTAAAGGAATTTATGTCTATTCAGTCATTCGTGACAACTTCTTGGCTTCTCAAAGAAGCTGAAGGTTCCAGAAACGGAAAACCATGGCCAAGAGTATTGCAGAGTCACTATAATGGATCTGAGCTGCAGTACCAGACACAACCTGTGAATAGTGGTGGCGCTGTTTTGCAAAAAAAGGAAGAAATGTTTTTATAACTCTTATCTTTTCCTTTGGTCCCTTCTTCACTTTCCCCAAGATGATATCTATGCCTGATGACATTATAAGAAGAATGGAGCCCACATCATTGTGTCTTGTGGTAGCGCTCCACTTCCTAATACGGCAGAAAAAAGTCACTCTCGTTATCTCTGATCCGTGAATTTCCGAGATTATGTCTGTTAATCTCTGCAAAATCAAAGGCAAACACGATGGGAGTCTCTGGAGGGGAGGGACGGAGGCGGGTGACAATGGAAGATTGATGTCTGCGTCTCAATGGAACAATTAATAATGGCCTACAAGCCCTGAGATCGGAAAAAGGGTCCGATTATTTTTATTTTTACAGAAAAAGCAACACTCATGTCCAATTTCTGTATGACATAGCCAAGGAGATGGTCTATAAAATGAAGGTCGTCTCACACTCAAAGCTGTAGTGGATGAAGAGATATGGAGACTGAAACTGAAAAGCTAAAATATTGTTACCCTTTTGCTTGTCAGTGTATTTAGTTGAAACCCTTAGTTTCCCTCCACTCTCTATAAAGACACATCTGTAGGTTTTTCCCTCCGCTCTCTATACAGACACATCTGTAGGTTTTTCCCTCTGCTCTCTATACAGATGCATCTGCAGGTTTTTCCCTCTGCTTTCTATACAGATACATCTGCAGGTTTTCCCTCCTCTGTCTATAAAGACACATCTGCAGGTTTTTCCCTTTACTCTCTATACAGACACATCTGCAGGTTTTTCTCACTATCTGACATGAAATCAGGATAAACCTTTCCTGTTTTAGATAAATTAGGAACCAAAATTATTTTTATCTGCCAATGCCAGAATAATGAGAGAGAGAGAGAGAGAGAATGTTTTCAGGCATTTTTATTACTTTCTGCAAAGTCAAATGTTTACATACATTAAGTGTACTATGCCTTTAAACAATATGGGACAGCCCATATGATGATGTCATGTCTTTAGAAGCTTCTGATAGGTTTATTGGCAACATCTGAATTAAATAGAGACACACCTGTGGCTGTATTTTAGTGCACACCTGAAACACACGGCTGCTTTGTGTAGCATCATGGGAAAGTCAAAAGAAATCAGCCAAGATCTCAGGGAGATAATTGTGGACTTGCACATGTCTGGTTCATCCTTGGGTGCAATTTCCAGATACCTGAAGATGCCTCATTCATCTGTACAAACAATTATACACAAGTAGAAACAAGATGGGAACGTCCAGCCATCATACCACTCAAGAAGGAGACTGGTTCTATGTACCAGAGATCAACGTGCTTTGGTCAGACATATCAACCCAAGAACAAAGGCAAAAGACCTTGTGAAGATGCTGGTGGAAGCTGGTAAGATTGCGTCATTATCCACAATGAAGCGAGTACTGTATCAACATGAGCTGAAAGGCCACTCTGCCAGGAAGAAGCCATTACTCCAAAAGAAACAGAAAAAAGCCAGATTCATCTTTGCAAATAGACACAGGAACAAAGACCTTAATTTATGGAGACGTCCTGTGGTCTGACCAGACTAAAATTGAACTGTTTGGCCATAATCACCATCGTTACGCTTGGAGGAAACAGGGAGAAGCTTTAAAGCCTAAGAACACCATCCCAACTGTGAAACGGGGGTGGCAGCGTCATGTTGCGGGGCTGATTTCTTGCAGGAGGGACTGTGCATGTCACAAAAAAGAAGGCATCATGAGGAAAGAAGATTCTGAGGCAAAACTGAAGAACATCTCCAGACTTCAGCCAGGAACTTAAAGCTTGGGCGGGAATTGGGCTTCCAAATGACCTGAAGCTACTGCCAAACTGGTTACAAAGTGGATTACGGATAACAAAGTCAATGTTTTGGAGTGGCCATCACAAAGCCCTGATCTCAATCCTATTGAAAATGTATGGACAAAGCTGAAAAGGCCAGAGCAAGCAAGGCAACCTACAAACATGGCTCAGTTACACCAGTTCTGTCAGAAGGAATCGTCCCAAATTCCACCAACTATTGTGAGACGCTTGTGGAAGGATCCAAAAGGTTTCACCCAAGTCATACAGTGTAAGGGCAATGCCACCAAATACTAATGACATGGAGGGAAACTTCACTGTGCAGAAAGGAAGAAAAATGCCTGAAAACATTCACTCTCTCATTATTCTGGCATTTGGCAAATAGAAATAATTTTTTGGTTCCTAAATGACCTATGATTGACCTCACGTGGTACCAGGTGAGGGCGACGCACATCATTGATTTCAATCAGGTGTATCATCGCCACGTGACGCCAATCACCGGCCTCAACACTGGAAAGAGCAGAGCTAAAGAGCAGAGGATCTGAGAGCTGCAATGGAGTCAGGTAGCCGGTGAGGGCTACAAAGAGCTCCTCCAGGCACACATGCCCAAACTAGGGCTCAGGGGCCGCAATCACACTCGGGTTCATCTATTTTCAGAGTTTTTGCAATATTGTTTCATCTTTCAGAATCCTGGAAAATAGATAATGAAAATAATTGGGTGTCAGTTGTCAGCCTTCATTTACATTGGCCCAGAGCCAGAAGCTTCACGTAACAATTTACAGTTTTTAGAACCGTTCCCATCATGGAGTTTCCATCTAAACAATGAAAGGCGAATCCCCAGAGAAGATACTGGAAGCTTTACAGAATACCGGAGAGACAAGTATGTTTGGACCTCCTGCGCCGCGCCCTGCACCGGCCAACTGGAAAGACTGAGAAAAGGCCGAGAAAAAGGATGGACTTAGTGCTTTACGACTGCAAGGTCGTGGCCGGACAACAATGGTCATCCAAATATGATCGGGAGGTTTCATATTGTTTCATGTAATGTGGAAATGTGATGGGAAAACTATTAGATGTGATACATGGACAGACTAGGAAGAAGAGGGCACGGCGCTGGACCTAAAGGTTCGATACCTCATCATAGTGCGCAATTCACCTGCTTTGGAGGTAGAAGTGGCTCCTGGGCGGCTGCAGAGGTTGCACCAATGGTTTGTTCGCCCCTGATGTGAGACACAAGCAGTGCAGAAGGATTAGGGATGATGTTTAGGATCACAGAGCAGAGACATTTAATTGGTGATTGCACTGTGACTCTGATATGTGGGTGCTGTGCTGATCACTGGTCTTTACAGAGATCTGAGCAGAGCAGTCATAACATGGCAGCTGCAGCACTCAGATCTCAGTAGTTACACTGTTCAGCAGTCAGTATCACACATGATACTGGGGCCTGGGGCCCAAATCTAATGAGCGCTCACCAATAAATTTGGTGATCTGAGTGAAGCAGTCATGTCATTGCGGCACTGAGATCACAGTAATAACTAGTGAGCGCTCAGCAGGTTCAGGCAAGAAAAATTACACCATTTCATTTCACACATTTCCAAATAAACTTCTTATATAAAGACCAAATGTTTAAAAAAAACAAACAAAAAAAACATTTTCTAGCGTTCCAAAATAATAATAAAAATTACATATATCCTTTAAAGTTTGCTTAAAAAATGCTTACAAGAGTCTTCCTATTTATTTCTATTTATACACAGAGACAACCGTGGCATAATTTTGAATAAAACACAATCTTTATTATATCATATTAAAATTAATACAGCAATAGAGTCCTCAAAGGGTTAACTAGACTGCTGGAGTAGGTCAATAACAGTGATGGTGGATAATTCACAGTTTAATCACAATTACAGACTGGAAATATAGTACAATAATTTGTACATGAGCACATATCATACTTTCCTATCAATGCTATTGGTTATCATGTATCCCACTAACAATTGATTAGTTGCGATCACTATTTCCATGTCTTATCTATGGTCATTGTGATATAACCAGAGCTTCGCCCATGCGGTAAGGGGCACCTAATGATCAGCTGGCATTGCCATAGTGTATAAAGTTGTCCCCGACCGCCGCGAAACTACTAGTATATCACAGTAGGCTCATACAACCATTTATCCCGTGTTTGTTTATACTGTTGGAATCGGGTTGGCAGTGGCAGCCCGTAAGCCGTCTGCACCATATATCCTATGCAGCTGGATCAATTCCAAGGTAACTAACAGGGATGCAACAAAGTAAGTTTGTACAAAAAATCCAATTCATAGTTTCCCATTGATACTACTTTAAGGTGATGTACTCAATCTCACAATGACCAGTTACAATCATGGTATCAAGTGTCAGGACCATAAAATGGTTACAAAGTAGCCCAAGTTTCGCCCATGTGGCCAATAACAGGAAAATAGTCAAGACACCATGACCACGGCTTGTTTTCTTATCCACAAATATAGTAAATAAAACGTTACTGACCAATTCACAGCAAGTCCAGCCAAACACCAGTCCCTACGCGCGTTTCACCTCTTCTTCAGGGGACGTGTGATGATCACACGTCCCCTGAAGAAGAGGTGAAACGCGCGTAGGGACTGGTGTTTGGCTGGACTTGCTGTGAATTGGTCAGTAACGTTTTATTTACTATATTTGTGGATAAGAAAACAAGCCGTGGTCATGGTGTCTTGACTATTTTCCTGTTATTGGCCACATGGGCGAAACTTGGGCTACTTTGTAACCATTTTATGGTCCTGACACTTGATACCATGATTGTAACTGGTCATTGTGAGATTGAGTACATCACCTTAAAGTAGTATCAATGGGAAACTATGAATTGGATTTTTTGTACAAACTTACTTTGTTGCATCCCTGTTAGTTACCTTGGAATTGATCCAGCTGCATAGGATATATGGTGCAGACGGCTTACGGGCTGCCACTGCCAACCCGATTCCAACAGTATAAACAAACACGGGATAAATGGTTGTATGAGCCTACTGTGATATACTAGTAGTTTCGCGGCGGTCGGGGACAACTTTATACACTATGGCAATGCCAGCTGATCATTAGGTGCCCCTTACCGCATGGGCGAAGCTCTGGTTATATCACAATGACCATAGATAAGACATGGAAATAGTGATCGCAACTAATCAATTGTTAGTGGGATACATGATAACCAATAGCATTGATAGGAAAGTATGATATGTGCTCATGTACAAATTATTGTACTATATTTCCAGTCTGTAATTGTGATTAAACTGTGAATTATCCACCATCACTGTTATTGACCTACTCCAGCAGTCTAGTTAACCCTTTGAGGACTCTATTGCTGTATTAATTTTAATATGATATAATAAAGATTGTGTTTTATTCAAAATTATGCCACGGTTGTCTCTGTGTATAAATATTATATAAGTGGTATTTTGACACTTCAAAGGAGGTTGAGGAGTGACCTTAAGTTAAATGATTAAACTATTTATTTCTATTGTAAAATCACTTTTGCGTTATTACCGTGCAGGGCGCTACTACTGTGCGGGCGCTATTACTGTGCAGGGTATCATTACCGTGCAGGGTGCTATTACTGTGCAGGGCACTGTGTTATCAGTGGTGTTACATAGGACTGCAGGTGACATCTACTACATTATCTGTACTCTGAGAGATATCACTGTGTTATCTGTGGTGTTACATAGGACTGCAGGTGACATCTACTACATTATCTGCACTCAAATATCACTGTGTTATCTGTGGTGTTACATAGGACTGCAGGTGACATCTACGACATTATCTGCACTCAGATATCACTGTGTTATCTGTGGTGTTACATAGGACTGCAGGTGACATCTACTACATTATCTGCACTCAGATATCACTGTGTTATCTGTGGTGTTACATAGGACTGCAGGTGACATCTACTACATTATCTGCACTCAGATATCACTGTGTTATCTGTGGTGTTACATAGGACTGCAGGTGACATCTACTACATTATCTGTACTCAGAGATATCACTGTGTTATCTGTGGTGTTACATAGGACTGCAGCGGAGCAGCCGCCCAGATAAAACACACCGAGCTCCTATCACATAATTCTAGAACTCCCCCCGGACGGATTATCTGGGCCGGGGCCAGGGTCCTGCAGCCGCCGGGGGTCAGTGAGGGACGAGCACTGGTGACGCTGTTTTTTTGCTGCTGGGTATTAAGTGTCCGTCTCCGAAACTCAACCCTCGCTTATAGCAGCGGTGACCCAGACCCCCGGAAAGTCACAATGTGGAAACCGCTTAGCTAATTCTGTGACTCTAGAGCTCGCACCACGATCCCCCCGAGACAAGGGGCAAAACCCTGCAGAAAGAGGCGAGAAATCTGCCCAAAATATCAGAGATCACAGCTTCCATGGGGACGTCACGGGGCGCAGTCACCCCCAGAGATCACACACCTTAAATCCAATCAGGACCCAAGAGACAAGTTCACCTCTGCTACATCTGTATACATCCCACTGGAGAGTGCACATAGAGGAACATTATTAATCTCATAGTCACAGTCAGTAATGGAGCCGCATTCACACCGCGGAATGCCTCACTAATGGAGGAAGCGGGGACATAGTGAGAAGAAGACGACAGCGGGGGAATCAGCAAGAGACTGTGCCCAAGAATCAGCCCAGAAGAGGATGTATGGCTAGTTTCACACTCGCGTTCAGCGGAGTCCGTCACTATGGAGAATAGCGCAGTCCGTTAACGCACTGCGCTAGTCTCCATAGACTTGTATGGACGACGCACTGTAAAGCAAGTGTCTGCGTTGCATCCGCTGGACGACGCAGCGTCGTTATTTTGACGCTGCGTCGGGCGGATGGAACGCAGCATGTAACTTTTTCTGCGCTTGGCAGAGTGTCAAAAAAACGCAACCTGCAGGAATCCGTTAGGCGTCCGTTGTTTTTATAATGGACGCCTATGGTGGCGGATTCCGTTAGAATGTGTCATTTGACGGATTCCGTTAACGCAGCTGTCTTTACACAACTACAGTATACTACAGGATAAATAATGTATGTACACAGTGACTACACCAGCAGAACAGTGAGTGCAGCTCTGGAGTATAATACAGGATAAATAATGTATGTACACAGAGACTGCACCAGCAGAACAGTGAGTGCAGCTCTGGAGTATAATACAGGATCAGTAATGTAATGTATGTACACAGTGACTGCACCAGAAGAATAGTGAGTGCAGCTCTGGAGTATAATACAGGATCAGTAATGTAATGTATGTACACAGTGACTGCACCAGAAGAATAGTGAGTGCAGCTCTGGAGTATAATACAGGATCAGTAATGTAATGTATGTACACAGTGACTGCACCAGAAGAATAGTGAGTGCAGCTCTGGAGTATAATACAGGATCAGTAATGTAATGTATGTACACAGTGACTGCACCAGAAGAATAGTGAGTGCAGCTCTGGAGTATAATACAGGATCAGTAATGCAATGCATGTACACAGTGACTGCACCAGAAGAATAGTGAGTGCAGCTCTGGAGTATAATACAGGATCAGTAATGTAATGTATGTACACAGTGACTGCAACAGCAGAATAGTGAGTGCAGCTCTGGAGTATAATAAGGGGATCAGTAATGCAATGTATGTACACAGTGACTGCACCAGCAGAATAGTGAGTGCAGCTCTGGAGTATAATAAGGGGATCAGTAATGCAATGTATGTACACAGTGACTGCACCAGAAGAATAGTGAGTGCAGCTCTGGAGTATAATAAGAGGATCAGTAATGCAATGTATGTACACAGTGACTGCACCAGAAGAATAGTGAGTGCAGCTCTGGAGTATAATACAGGATCAGTAATGTAATGTATGTACACAGTGACTGCACCAGAAGAATAGTGAGTGCAGCTCTGGAGTATAATACAGGATCAGTAATGCAATGCATGTACACAGTGACTGCACCAGAAGAATAGTGAGTGCAGCTCTGGAGTATAATACAGGATCAGTAATGCAATGTATGTACACAGTGACTGCAACAGCAGAATAGTGAGTGCAGCTCTGGAGTATAATAAGGGGATCAGTAATGCAATGTATGTACACAGTGACTGCACCAGCAGAATAGTGAGTGCAGCTCTGGAGTATAATACAGGATCAGTAATGTATGTACACAGTGACTGCACCAGCAGAATAGTGAGTGCAGCTCTGGAGTATAATACAGGAGGTAAGTCAGGATCAGTAATGTAATGTATGTACACAGTGACTGCACCAGCAGAACAGTGAGTGCAGCTCTGGAGTATAATACAGGCGGTAACTCAGGATCAGTGCAGGATAAGTAATGTAATGTATGTACACAGTGACTGCACCAGCAGAATAGTGAGTGCAGCTCTGGAGTATAATATAGGAGGTAACTCAGGATCAGTAATGTATGTATGTACACAGTGACTGCACCAGCAGAATAGTGAGTGCAGCTCTGGAGTATAATATAGGAGATAACTCAGGATCAGTAATGTATGTATGTACACAGTGACTGCACCAGCAGAATAGTGAGTGCAGCTCTGGAGTAAAATACAGGTGGTAATCCAGGATATGTACTAGATAAATATTTTACAAAGTGACTGATTTTTCTTTAGATTAATCCTTTAATGTGCTGACAACAGGTGGAAATAGTCAGTTACTGACCGTCCTCTATCACTAGAATTTTCTTAAATTTCTCCCTCCCCAAGTGTTTTTGATTAAGGTGATTTGTTTGTAATCGTCTTAGGCTTTATGACAATGTAACAAACCCTCGGCCACGAGAGATTAAGTCTTTACAGGTTTGATATAATATTGAAAAAATTAATTAATTAATTGACATCAAAGAAGTGATTCTAAAAAGAGCAAAGATTTAGCCTGAAATTAAAGTGCATTAGAAAGTTGTAGAACTTTGCGATAAGAGAAGACCCTGGGATTATTAGAAGCCCAGAACACAAATATCACCGACAGACGGGGACTGTATTGTTACACAATATCAGAAAGATATCAAAATACTTTTCTAATAAAAGATACTTTGTAACTATTTTGTCTATTTAAATCAGTGATGATAGATATATATATATATATATATATATATATATATATATATATATTATATATGATATTTAGCAAATAAAACAGTAACTATCCAACATTTATCATGTTATATTATTGTCATCAATGTAATAAAGTCCTGTGCCAACGCAACAGTCCCAGCTCTGCTGCATCTGACTTCACTTTGCACAATCTTTAATTACATGCAGCAATATGTTCGATACATTGTAACAGG
Source organism: Anomaloglossus baeobatrachus (assembly GCF_048569485.1). Lineage (NCBI taxonomy): Eukaryota > Metazoa > Chordata > Amphibia > Anura > Aromobatidae > Anomaloglossus > Anomaloglossus baeobatrachus. The sequence continues at coordinate 25,330,372 of NC_134364.1, read as the reverse complement.
AAGGGTTAAAAAAAACATGAGACATTGTGATAAATTGGATCAGTAAATACAGAACCATTTATCTGCCCTTAAATCCAAGTGCTGAGGTTTTTGCCCCATCCATAAATAAAAGATATGGATGTAGCAGAGCTGAGTTTGTCAGTTGGTATAGCATAAAGTGAGGAGTGGGATACAGTGGCACGTTCTGCACCATCTCGTCTATGCTGGTAATATGGAGTAAGACAAGGTGGCACGTTCTGCACTATCCACTGCCCCCCAAAAAAATTCAATAACAATTTCAGCTCTGCTACATCTATATAGGTAAATGCCATGCAGCCCATCCCTCCCTTCTTTCCTGCAGATCTTGCGGTTTTACCTTGGGTGTAGTGAGACGCGCAGAGCCGACTCCGCAGATTAATCGCAGATGATTCCTTTGTGTTTTTGCAGCTGAGATCCGAGCAATGTGCTTTTATCACACCCCCGGCTGTACGAGAGGAGGGATCACACAGGCTTTACACAGAAATGTCAAGTGGCCCCAGGACGGGGACATAGACGACGCTGGCGAGAGGCGAGGGGGTCACCTTTAAGGGGGAAAAAAAAAAAAGCTTAAGTAACTTCTCCGGAATCAGCAAATAAAAATCAGGATGAAAATTGTAAAATGTCTCTTTCCTCTGAACCATTTCCCCGAGGATTCCAAACCTCTTATTGTCATGCAACAGAAAAAAGGCGAAAATGAGCCAGAAATTCCGGGACGGTCCGGAAAATAAGGAATTTTTTTTATCCTGTTCGTAAAAAAAAATTTGTAGTCTTAATAATATCTTCATTTATATAGCACCAACATATTCCGCAGCGCTTTACAGTTCAATTTATACTTAATACTGTTATATACTTTCAAGATCTCTGCTTGTTGTCACTGAATGGAAACTATCCAATAGGCGAGAATCCTGCAGTCTTTTCGCAGAGGAGGGTTTGCTACAATTGTATCAACTCTAGAGGAGCGGATCTCCTATAAATGTCTATGAAATCCCATTCCCACCTCTAAGAATTCCCCCGTGATCTCTAGATCCAGACATTACTGGGAATGGATCCTTATTTGCGCATGCGCAGCTCACTCCATTCATTTATATAAAAGTTCCAAAGATTACACATTTGGACTGTATTATTAGTGTCACCAGGCAGAGCTGCGCACTTGTCAGACTGTCAGGATCCACATCTATTTTAAGAAAGTGGCAAGTGAATGGAGAGCGCTGCGCATGCGCGAATAGTACTCCATTTCTAATTATATTAATGGGGGAGGGGGGTCCCAGAGGTCGGACATATATGCCATATTCAGGGTACAAGTCAACCCGCAGGTTTTTGCCCTATAAACTAGAGGCGGTGCCATAATGGTGTTCACATACTGATTAAAATGATCTCTTTAGTTGACAAATCTGAGGCTTTATTGCAGAGGAATCTTTGTTCCAGTCTTCAAAAATGATGTAATTTGTGCAGGGTCTTGAGCATCGGGCCGGGTCTCTGTGATGATTCCACCTCCTTTAATTCATTTAGGATATGCACCGCTGCTGCCATTACCACTTTTGGCAGCGCGTGCGCAATGCTATTGTGACGTTGTCCACAATAAAAAGGAGCCAGACTCCGCGCATGTGCGTACCGTAATAATCTCCAATGCCATTGTACCGAGGAAACTAAGGCAATGACTATGAGCGGCGGTGCATGCGCAGATGAAAAAAACCCCAAACAATTTGCGCATGCGCTGTAGCCACCGCTCATATTCGTATCCATAGTGTCTTCAATAAAATGGAGCCAGATTCCGCACTTGTGCGTACTGCGATCTCCAGCGTCATGTTACTGAGGAAGCTACATAGATGACCATGAGCGGCGGTGGCGCATGCGCTGATAAAAAAAAATAAATCTGTGCATGCACCGCTGCTCATATTCGTATGCATAGTGTCTTCATTATAATGGCTCCAGAGATCACGGTATGCGCATGCGCTGAGTTTGGCGCAGTTTTATTGACAATAGTGTAACTGTATAAATGCGCACGCACCGCCAACAGAAGCATTGGCAACAGTGGTACAAAACTTAAAGGAGGCGGAATCATCACAGAGACCTGGCTCAATGGTCAAGACACCGCACAAAGGACGTCATTTTTGAAGACTGTAACAAAGATTCCTCTGCAATGAAGCCTCGGATTTATCAACTAAAGGGATCATATTAGGCTAGGTTCACATTTCCGTTAAAATGTATCAGTCACAATCCGCGGCTCTGTTAAACAACGGCATCCGTGTAGCGGATTCCGTTGTGTCCCATAGACTTGTATTAGTGGCGGATTGCGACTGATGACCTTGCGTTGAATCCGCTGCGTCGCGGTCAGTCGTTTTTGGACTGACCGCCGGGTGGGAGCAACGCAGAATGTAACGTTTTTCAGGCTGTCAAAATTAACGCACCGCGCAGGAATCAGTCGCCACCCGTCACGCTTGTAATGTTTGTCTATGGTGCTGGATTCCGTCATGCTCTACTGAGCATGCCCAGCATGTTTGGCGCACCCACTGGGCTGTCCCAAACACAAACGGATCATGACTGATCCGACAAAAAACGGACGCACAGCGGATGTAACGGACGCGACGGATCAGTTTTTTCACAGGATTACTGTGAAAGGAATCCTGGGAAAACACATCCGTTGCGTCAGTTGACATCTAAAAAACGACGGATCCGTTGCTGACGGACCTGACGGATTTAAAACAACGGAAATGTGAACCTAGCCTAAATCAGCATCCTAGCGCCATTATGGTACTACCTCTAGTTTAGAGGGGAAAAAACCTACTGGTTGGTTCCCTTTAGGCATCTGCAGCCCAGTTTTCTTCCTGTAAGTTGGGTTTGTTACAATGTATCAGTGCAGGTAAATGTATCAACCTTAAGATTCAACTGTAGCAAAGTACAGAGCGCTACAGAGAGATATCAGGTCTGCGCAGGTTTTCAGGTTACATTCACTGACAGGCAGCAGAGGTCTTCTAAACGATGAGTACAGTCTAAGAACAGATTGTCTTGTGATGGAAAGATCAAACTGAACAAACTGTGCACACAGCAACAGTCCAGGGAATATAAGGCTCTGTTCACACAGTCGCTATTTACAGCTTTGGATTACTTTTCAGATGATAAAGTAAATAAACTGATCCGGTGCGGGATCCACTCTTTTGAATGGGGAAGGAAAGATCCTAAAGTGTCCTCCGTTCCAATGCAAACCGTTTTATACTTATATATATATATATATATAAAAAAAATAAATAAATAAAAACCAATATTGAAGTCGATGGTAAATGATGATAACGGACAGTTACCGGTTCGGTCTTCCATTAACGGATCCGTTCTTTTATACACTGTCACACTGGAGGCGCTCACAGAAACCGCTGGTAATAACGGATCCATTAACACTGCAAGAAAAATGGACGCGGGAAACAAAACCAAAGTGTGTGTTTGTGTTTGCTCTATTTGTAACGTATCCAGAATTAATTAGAAACAAATGACAACTGGACACGTGAACACGGCACAACAAACTTTGAAAAAGAGCCTAACGGAGAAATCTGCTTCTTTCTCCACTTATGAGCCACTTCTCCTGAACGTATTATTCACTCTGGAAGAAATAAGTTGCGGTCTCACTGTGGTGTGACCCGTGTGGCACAGACCATTATACTCTATGGAGAGTGGAGGGGAGAGTTGTAGTGAGGAAACAAGCAGAGGGAAACCCAAAAAATACTACTGAGCTTTCTAACAAGTCTTTTATCTCACTCCAGAGGTGGACTCACATCTACACAGCCCAAAACTACTGTATCATTTCCTCCGTGTTTGTCTCCATGTGCTAAAAGATGAATGAAGAGCAGGAATCCTCTCAGGATTCTCGGGGGCAGCGCATGTGCAGTCATTCCCGGGGGTGGCGCATGCTCAGTCATTCTCGGGGGCGGCGCACGCACAGTCTTTCTCGGGGCGGCGCATGCTCAGTCATTTTCGGGGACGGTGCATGCTCAGTTATTCTCGGGGGCGGCGCATGCTCAGTTATTCTCGGGGGCAGCGCATGCGCAGTCATTCTCGGGGGCGGCGCATGCGCAGTCATTCTCGGGGGCGGCGCATGCGCAGTCATTCTCGGGGGCGGTGCATGCACAGTCATTCTCAGGGGCAGTGCATGTGAAGTCTTTCCCAGGGCAGCACATGCACAGTCATTTTCGGGTGTGATACTTGCGCAGTAAAGTCCTGTTGACCTTGTGAGGTCCAGCCCATTGATCTGCACATGTGCTGCCCCTGAGAATGATGACGCTTGCACTACATTTTTGAGCTGTGCATGTGCAGTCATTCCTGAGTGAGATGCATATGCAGTCATTCCAGGGGGTGGCACATGCGCAGTCATTCCAGGGGGTGGCCCATTTGCAGTCATTTCAAGGGTGGTGCATGCGCTATCATTTCAGGGGATGACACATGTGCAATTATTCCCGCGGAGGTGCATGCATAATTAATCCCAGGGTGGCGCATGTGCAGTCATTCCAGGGTGCAGCACATATACAGTCATTCCAGGGGCAGCATATGTGCAGTCTTTCCAGGGGGAAGCACATATGCAGTCATTCCGCAGCACATATGCAGTCATTTCAGGGGGTGGCACATGCACAGTAATTCCAGTGGTGGCATATGCGCAGTCATTCCAGGGGGGAGCACATGCGCAGTTATTCCCAGAGGCAGTGTATTTGCAGTCATTTCAAGGGTGGTTCTTGCGCAGTCACTCCACATGTGCAATTATTCTGGCGGAGGTGCATACACAATCAATCCCAGGGTGGCGCATGCACAGTCATTCCAGGGTGCAGCACATATACAGTCATTCCAGGGGGCAGCACATATACAGTCATTCCAGGGGGCAGCACATTTACAGTCATTCCAGGGGCCAGCACATTTACAGTCATTCCAGGGGGCAGCAGATATACAGTCATTCCAGGGGGCAGCACATATACAGTCATTCCAGGGGGCAGCACATATACAGTCATTCCAGGGGGCAGCACATATACAGTCATTCCAGGGGGCAGCACATATACAGTCATTCTCAGGGTGGCGTATACGCAGTCATTCCAGGGTGCAGCACATATACAGTCATTCTCAGGGTGGCGCATGCGCAGTCATTCCATGGTGCAGCACATATACAGTTATTCCAGGGTGCAGCACATATACATTAATTCTCAGGGTGGCGCATGCGCAGTCATTCCAGGGTGCAGCACATATACAGTCATTCTCAGGGTGGCGCATGCGCAGTCATTCCAGGGTGCAGCACATATACAGTCATTCCAGGGTGCAGCACATATACAGTCATTCTCAGGGTGGCCATATGCAGTCATTCCAGGGGGCAGCACATATACAGTCATTCCAGGGGGCAGCACATATGCAGTCATTCCGCAGCACATATGCAGTCATTTCAGGGGGTGGCACATGCACCATAATTCCAGTGGTGGCATATGCGCAGTCATTCCAGGGGGTAGCACATGCGCAGTTATTCCCAGAGGCAGTGTATTTGCAGTCATTTCAAGGGTGGTTCTTGCGCAGTCACTCCACATGTGCAATTATTCTCGCGGAGGTGCATACACAATCAATCCCAGAGTGGCGCATGCACAGTCATTCCAGGGTGCAGCACATGACGCATCTATAAGGGATAAGCAGGTTACAATGCCAAAACTCCCCCTTTTCCCGTTCCATATTTACTTAAATAAAGACGAGAACCACGACTTTATTGCAGGAATGGCCACAGCTTTATTTAACCGTATATATGTATACCAAACTCGTGGCTCAACATGCCACCCAATTGTTAAACATAACCTTATACATGTATACCCTTATAACCAAACCACCGATAGATCCGTCTGAGAGGCCAACCATCATTCCTAACCCCCCGGCCGTAACCTCCAACCGGCCCAGAGGACCACCTCGGCCGTGACCACCCGGCCCAAGGTGAGGGGTAACAATGTTCCATCGTTAATTACCCCTACCCAGAACCTGCGGGACCTCCGCCCACAAGTTCCCATCCAATCCGAAGCCACTCCCCTTGAGCGACTTCGTACCAACAAACCGACTGTCGGTACTCCCAACCTCTCTGACGGACCTATCACCCCGCCACAGACCGGCCAAGTGACACCCTTACTTGGCCCGGGCCCTCCACACCCCTAGCGCTTGCTCCAGACCATCCCTCAAACCCAACATCCACAAATCTAAACCCTCGTCTGTCAGATGGACCCCATCTCTCCTTAGATACTGTTCAGTGGACTCCTCCAGTTCTCTATGCCGCACCACCAAACCACCATTCCGCGCCACAAACATGCCAATTGCCCGGTTCAGCTTGCTCCAAGCCCTATTAATACGGTCCACCGACCTACCAAAACGCCACTGCGACCGAGCTATGATATCCGACCATACAATAACAATGCCCGAGAACGCCCTCCACAAATGTAACAGGTCCAGCTTTATGTCCCTTTTTAATTCCCTTGCCGACCTCACTCCCAAATCATTCCCTCCCACATGTAAAATCAACACATCCGGGTCATGATCCATGCGGCTATAATAAGCCACCTCAGGGTGCACTCTACCCCAGGTCATGCCCCGAATTCCAAGCCACTTTACACGGGCTTCCGTCACCGCCACTCCAAGCTGCCGACCGTTGCGACGAACGTCCGCCCTCAACGCTCCCCAATACACATAGGAGTGCCCGAGGATCCACACAAGGCATGGACCTACAAAATACAAAGACCACGAATAAAAACAGCAACAGAACAAGAAAATTATCGCATACCAAAATCAAAACGCAAACAAGGAATCCCCCACCCCATGAACCCTCACCTGACCAAGTGAGGCCTAATGTACAAGCGAAACCTGGAAGATTCCCACCTCCCAATCCGCCGGATACAATCCTCACTCAAACCCCACCTAGCGGCTTCCGTCGCCGCCCCAATCCGGAAGGAATGAGACCCGTACTCACTTGGCTCCTCCCCCACCCGTGCTAAAGCCGTCTTCAGCACCGCAATGAATTGGTAACGCGATAAAGCAGATCCGTCCATATGCCTAAGGAAAACGCCGGGGTAACCACCGCGCACCCTTAAAAACTCCGCAACCTGTACCACCGGGCATAACTGGTGCCCCGGTAATGCAAACAACACTACTAAGCGCCCCCGGCCCCTCTGATCCGTTTTTGAAAAACGAAGCCGACATTCCACCCTGTCCTCCCCCAGCATTACATCCTCCATCAGCAAACCACCCATCGCTTGCTTAGTCGGGCTGACCAATTCACCAATGCGAAAGGCCCCAAAAACGTCAATACAAAAGCTACCGAAAACAACACCCGCTCATAAGGGGACGAACACAACTCCCTTAAACACCCCACTAAATGAACCAACAATGGCAATGACACCGGCCGCCTCATGTCACGCGACTGAGCCCCTTTACGAAAACCCTTCATTGCCTGCCGCACCAGAAAATCCTTAGTCGCATCCCTAACCCCTTGCATCTGAAACAAGAAGGCCAATGCCGCCAACTTGTAACCAATCACCAAAACGGACCGACCTGCCGAAAAATCCCCACTAATTAATGTCAGGACCCCCAACACTCGGCCCCTGTAACCCGGCTTCATGAAGTCCCCACTTTCCAACTCTGCCCATTCCTCCCAAACCGCCTGGTATCGGCACCAAGTAGCTTCGGTCACCGATCTCCTAATTCCTTCAAATGCTATACCCATGCCAGGCCCCACAGCCAGTTCGGGCAGGGTTCTCCATCCACGTCCGCTCCCGGCACCAGCCTCCTGAACCTGCAAAACTGAAACCGTGATAGCGCATCAGCCACCTCGTTTTGAACTCCGGGCACATGCCGAGCAACCACGCAAATGTTTAACTCCAAGCAGCGCAACACCAGATGCCTTAGATACCCCACAACCGGTGGAGATTTTGCCGACAGCGCATTGATGCAATGCACCACCGCCATGTTGTCACAATGCATGCAAACCCTTCTTCCGGAAAAAGCGGGTCCCCACAACTCCACCGCCACAATAATGGGAAACAGTTCTAGCAGCGCCAAATTCTTTACCAAACCTTTTTCCACCCAAAGCTGCGGCCACTTTCCCACACACCAGTGCGTCTGAAAAATTGCTCCAAAACCTGTCGCGCCAGCTGCATCAGTAAACAATTCCAACTGGCTATTGGACAATGCCCTGCTCATCCAAAGGGTCCGACCGTTATACCGGTCCAAAAAATCCTCCCAACCCAACAAATCCCCCTTCATCACCTTAGTCACTCTGACAAAGTGATTCGGCGCTTTTACCCCCGCGGTTGCGCTCGCCAGTCTCCTATTAAATATCCGCCCCATCGGCATAATGCGACAAGCGAAATTCAATTTTCCGAGCACTGACTGCAACTCCCGCAACCGCACCTTCTTAGCCCGAGACAAAAACCGCACCGACGCCTTCAAATCCAAAAGCTTCCCCTCCGGCAACCGGCATTCCATCGCCAGTGTATCAATTTCGATACCTAAGAAACACAGGGCCGTCACCGGCCCTTCCGTTTTTTCTTTCGCCAAGGGAATGCCGAGGCTCCCCGCGATCCGCTCTAACGTGAATAACAACAAGGAGCAAACCGAAGAGCCCGCCGGACCCACGCAAAAGAAATCATCCAAATAGTGAATCACTGAATGGACTCCTGCCACATCCTTGACTACCCATTCCAAAAAAGTACTGAATGCCTCAAAATAAGCACACGAAATGGAACAACCCATCGGCAGGCAACGATCCACATAGTAATCACCATCCCACATACACCCTAAGAGATGAAGGCTCTCTGGATGCACCGGGAGTAAACGAAAAGCTGCTTCCACATCGGCCTTTGCCATCAGAGCCCCCCGCCCTGCAACCCTTACCAACTCCAAGGCCTTATCGAACGATACATAACATACCGCCGACAACTCTGGTGATATCCCATCATTCACCGACAATCCCGCCGGATAAGATAAATGATGAATGAGCCGAAATTTGTTCGGCTCCTTCTTAGGTACCACCCCAAGGGGGGAAATCCTTAAGTTGGAGAATGGCGGGTCCTGGGATGGGCCCGCCATCCTCCCCAACTCCACCTCCTTTTGCAGCTTTTCCTTCACCACCTCCGGATGTTCTGTTGCGGACCTCAAATTCCCCGGGTGAAACACCGGCGCCTCAGATTCAAACGGAATCCGAAAACCCTCAGTAAAACCACTTGCCAACAACTCTGCCGCCCGGACATCCGGGTATCTGTTTAAATAGGGAAGCATCGCCTCTACCCTCACTGGCGTCCTCCCTCTTTCCAGTCCCCTCCCCCACCTTTCCTTTACCTTTTTTGAAGCACCTGGCCCAGGAGTGGGAACCTCCACATCCGGAACACTCATGTTTGAACCGACATGAGGCCCCAAACTTACACTGTCCCTCATTATACTGCCAACAAGCCCCTTTTTTCTGCCCAGCCGGGGACCCGCCACTCGCACTCGGGCTCCCGGCACCCCCTCGAAAGGGCTGAGCCGGAGCCGTCATTAACCGCATCCACAAGGAAATATCCTTGTGATCCCACTGGACACCAGGCCGCAGAGCCTTCCGTTGCCGGAACTGCTCGTCATACCTCAACCACCCTAGACCTCCGTACCCTCTATACGCCTCCCCTATCGCGTCCATATAGCCAAATAGGGCGGAACAATGCTCCGGCTCCTTCTCCCCGATCACGCTGGCTAAGATCGCAAAGACCTGTAGCCAGTTAGTAAACGTCCTCGGGATCAACCTATACCTTCGTTTTTCTTCGTCCTCTTTCTCCTTTTTTGAATCACTGGGCTTCACTTTATCCAAATTAAACTTCTCCAAGGGAAGCAGGGAAAAAATTTCCACATACTCCCCTTTCCATATCTTTTCCCTCACCTCCTTTTTCAAATGGACCCCTAACGGACTTTCAAAACACAAGTAAATTTCACTCCGCGCCCTATCGTCCAACCGCACAACCTCATCCTCCTTTTCTTTTTCCTTTTCCGCCTCCTTACTCGCACCCACTTCAGCCGCCCCACCGACCGCCTGTTCCGCACCTACCGCCGAGGTAGGGTCCCGCACCGCAACCTCACGCACCGGCGCCCCTGTCTGCACCACCTCCGAAGGGCCCACTCACGCCCCCACCGGAGCCCCAGGCCCACTCCGACTTACCCGCTCCGCAGACAACCCCTGCAACACCCCCAAAAGCTGCCCCCAAAACTCCGCACCCGCCCCCTGCAAAACACTCCCCGCGGAGGAACCCCCGCCCGCACTACCCACAGCATTAAACATTTCTGTTGTCCGCTCACCAGGCTGCCGTTGAACCGAAGTCGGAACAGCCGTACCACGATCTTCCTGCTGCCGCTCCGTCCGACCCGCCGCTGCCATCGACCCTTCTTCCTCGCCGGAGTCTGACGTGCTGCCCAAGTCCTCAGGGGGGACCAGCGAGGGTACAGCCCGCACCTGGCGGCCGTCAACCCCCACAGTCACTGCCCCCTGCTCCTCCGGGCGACTCCTGCTAGACCTCTTCCTTTTTGCGCGACGTGGCGCCCTGCCGCCGTCCCTCCTCGCCGTTCTCATGTTCGACTGCTCCACCGCCGCTTCTCCCTCCGATCTCAGTGGGCTCCCTCCCTGCTGACTGCAGGAAGGCCGTCCTGAACTTGACCCTCGCTGGGAACACCCCCCAGCCCGATCCTCGCTGGGGGGGACCGTAATCGTGGACCTCATCCGTGCCTGCGGGCCACCGTACCCCTCCTCCGATCTCCTCCAGTCGCCGCTCCCATCCGCACCTGCCCTCCGTCCTGTAGCTCTCCCCTGCAGCCTGCAGGGAGTCTCCTCCGTTGGTCTTGGACGCCGGGCTCCACCCCCGGCCGGCACTTCACTTGGGACTGCCGTTACCGCTGCTCCGGTCTGGGGCTGTGCAGGCCGCCGACTTGAAGTAGGCCTCGCCGAAGCTCTGCCCACCCCCGACCCGTGGGATCTCCGACGAGGATTCCTCCCGGCGGCCGGCAGCTCCACATGGTAAGTTGCAGGGCTCCGCTGCCCCGGAGGGTCCCCGCAGGGGCTCCTAGATCTCACTCTTCCGCTCCCGTTGGGGGAGTAGCGCTCCGGCGGTCGCGCCCGCCGAGCATGTAGCAGCGGCCCGGGCGCAGGAGCAGCAGGCAGAACCGCTCCAGCACCACAGACCGCCGCCAGCTGCTGCCGCAGCGCGTCCACACCTAGGACCTCGGAGGCCCCACGCACCATCTCCAGCAGCTCATTCAGGTCGGCCATAGCAGCAGGGCAGCACGCACGTCCTGGGGACACAAAATCTCCGGCGACAAAAGGGAGGTAACCTGGTCACCACCTCTCTTATACCTCCTACAACATCCCCACCCCTTTCCTGCTCTCCTCCAATCCCCCCTACAGCTCTTTTCTACCAATCCTATGAGCCCATATATCACCCTGTCCCAACTAAACCACTTAACCCCTTCCTACCCTGCACCCTCCCGATCATCATGGGGTCCGTTCACCCCTATGGGGCTCACTGCCCGTCTTATACAGTCATTCCAGGGGGCAGCACATATACAGTCATTCCAGGGGGCAGCACATATACAGTCATTCCAGGGGGCAGCACATATACAGTCATTCCAGGGGGCAGCACATTTACAGTCAGTCATTCCAGGGGGCAGCACATTTACAGTCATTCCAGGGGGCAGCACATTTACAGTCATTCCAGGGGGCAGCACATTTACAGTCATTCCAGGGGGCAGCACATATACAGTCATTCTCAGGGTGGCGCATGCGCCGTCATTCCAGGGTGCAGCACATATACAGTCATTCCAGGGGGCAGCACATATACAGTCATTCCAGGGGGCAGCACATATACAGTCATTCCAGGGGGCAGCACATATACAGTCATTCTCAGGGTGGCGCATGCGCAGTCATTCCAGGGTGCAGCACATATACAGTCATTCCAGGGGGCAGCACATATACAGTCATTCCAGGGTGCAGCACATATACAGTCATTCCAGGGGGCAGCACATATACAGTCATTCCAGGGGGCAGCACATATACAGTCATTCCAGGGGGCAGCACATATACAGTCATTCCAAGGGGCAGCACATATACAGTCATTCCAGGGTGCAGCACATATACAGTCATTCCAGGGTGCAGCACATATGCAGTCATTCCAGGGGGCGGCATATGTGCAGTAAGATCCTGATGACCCTGTGAGGTCCAGACCACCGATCTGCACATGCGCTGCCCCCGGGGATGATGGCGATTGCAGTAAATTTTCAGGCAAGGTAGAAGATCACAGAGAACAGTTAACAGTTATCGGTCAGTCATTGATAGACCAGCGACAAGTGGGAAACTAACAATATTCAGTTGGGGTCTAAAAACCTAATTAAGGGGATTTGCTGTCGGTCAGGAGTTTACAACTCATTTTTGGTTTAATCAGATTCTTTAAAAAATATATATTTATTAAAAAAAAGTTTTATTTTTGGGTTGCTGGCCCCCAGCAGGAAGCGGAGGTTTCACAACAGTAAAAAAGCTGCAGACTACGAAAAACTGAAGTTCAGAAGAATTTGCTGATGCAGCAATTTGTAGCGAGAAGATGAGGAGATAAGGGGGGCCGCCGCTGATCTCCGGAGCGCGGTTATCAGCTATCCCACGGATTCCTACCGGCCTCGTTCACTTCTGTCCTGAGATGATAAGTCTAAAATCTGCAAGAAAAACACCAGTTTGTTTTCAGCAGGAGGGAATTATCAGGCAGATGCAAAGTGTGAATGCTCCGGCCCGATAATGGCGGCGGCGGGCGGCCCTGAGAACGCTTTCCTGGACATCGTCCGACACGTAAACACGGCAGTGACCGCTCATCACACGAAGCCGCGCAAAATAAAAGCTTACAGTGTTGTTGTATATATTTTGCGCCCCAATTTTTAATTAATTTTTAAAATCTCTGCTTGCAGTGAGTGAATGGAAACCATTCCTTCTTACATCTAGAGGGAAAAATACAGATCTAATGAGCAGCAGATCAGTTACAATATACAGTATATCACAAAAGTGAGTACACCCCTCACATTTATGTAAATATATTAAACCTTTTCATTGGACAATACTGAAGATCTGACCCTGTGATACAATGTACAGTGTCAGTGTGCAGCTTGTATAACAGTTTAAATAACTCCACACACAGCCATTAATGTCTAAACCGCTGTCCACAAAAGTGAGTACACCCCATAAGTGTGCCATTTTCCCTCCCCAGTGTCATATGGCTCATTAGTGTCACAAGGTGTCGGGTGTGAATGGGGAGCAGGGGTGTTACATTTGGTGTTATCGCTCACACACTCTCTCATACCGGTCACTGGAAGCTCAATATGGCGCCTCATGGCAAAGAATTCTCTGAGGATCTGAAAAAAAGAATTGTTGCTCTACATAAAGATGGCTGAGGCTATAAGAAGATTGTCACCACCCTGACACTGAGCTGCAGCACGGTGGCCAAGACCATACAGCGGTTTAACCAGACAGATCCCTCAGGACATGCCTCACCATGGCCGACCACAGAAGGGGCATGCACGTGCTCAGCATCATATCCAGAGGTCGCCTCTACAGAATAGACGTATGAGTATTGCTAGCATTGCTGCAGAGGTTACAGGAGTGGGGGGGTCCACCTGTCAGTGTTCAGACCATACACCGCACACTGCAGAGGTTACAGGGCTGGGGGGTCCACCTGTCAGTGCTCAGACCATACACCGCACACTGCAGAGATTACAGGGCTGGGGGGTCCACCTGTCAGTGCTCAGACCATACACCGCACACTGCAGAGATTACAGGGCTGGGGGGTCCGCCTGTCAGTGCTCAAACCATAAGCTGCATACTGGATCACATTGCTCTGCATGGCTGTAGTCCCAAAAGGAAGCCTCTTCTAAAGATGATGCACAAGAAAGCCACAGTTTGCTGAAGACAAGCTGAGTAAGGACATGGATTACTGGAACTGTCCTGTGGTCTGATGAGAACAAGATAAACTTATTTGGTTCAGATGGTGACAGCATGTGCGGCAGCAAGTGAGGAGGACAAAGACAAGTGTGTCCTGCCTACAGTCAGGCATGGTGGTGGAGGGTCATGGGTTGGAGCTGTATGAGTACAGCCGGCTGTGAGGGATACAGATCACTGAAAGAACCATGAATGCCAACATGCACTGTGACATGAAACAGAGCAGGATCCCCTCCCTTCATATTCCAACATACCGACCCCAAACACCTCCAAGACCACCACTGCTGGCTACAGAAACTGAGGGTGAAGGTGTGAGACAGGCCAAGCAGAGTTAAGGCCGTGCTGGAAAATAATGGTCTCCAAACAAAACATTCACACTTTCGGCCCAATTTGGCCATTTTCACTTAGGGGTGTACTCACTTTTGTTGCCTGCGGTTTAAACATTAATGGCTGTGTGTTGAGTTATTGAGAGGGCACCAAATTTACCCTGTTATACAAGCTGCACACTGACACTGCACATCGTATCACAGAGTCAGATCTGCAGTGCTGTCCCAGGAATAGATGAAATAAAACATTTACAAAACAGTGAGGGTGTACTCACTTTAGTGATATACTGTATGTTTCTTATATATACATTGACTCCACATTGATACATGCTAACTGCACTGATAGATTTTAACAAACCACTGGTACAGGAGGATGTGCTGACTTTTCGACTGATACAATAATAGATATACAGCTGCACTCTGAAACGCTGAGGTATGCAAACATTGAATATAGGAAGTTGGACAAGCATCAATGCTAAGGAAATAAATGTAAACTTTGAAACAATTAGCACATAATAAAGCTAGTTTTATGTGAGCCCAGCAGCCAGCGTCAAGTGCAGCTGCATAGTTGTTAATTTATTTCATATTCAGTTTGCACCTGTTCACATTTGTCTGTTAAATAGTGCTGTCAGTTTTATCTTTGATTATAGGGTCACTCCTGCTTCCCATCTGCTTAAGACGATTTTTAATTTCCAAATAGCAGATTCCTGCCTACCCATACAATTGTAGACATTTTTAGCCCGGGTAGATGCATTTAGGAAGAGATCCAGCATAGATACGCCTTGACGCTGGCAGCTGGGCTCACATAAAATTGGCCTTTTTTATACATTAAGTGCCTCAATTTTTACATTTATTTCCTTGGCAGTAATGCCTAAATTCCTATATTCAATGTTTGCATACAGAGTGCAGCTGTATATTTGTTAGAGTAGGTTTCATGTTCAGTTTACACCTGCTCACATTTGTCTGTTAGGAAGTGCCGTCAGTTTTCTCATTTTAGATTATAGTGTCATAACTTCTGACTGAGCACTCCTTCCCACCACCTTATACTATTTTTAATTTCCTAACAGCAAGTTAGTGCCTGCTCATAAAATTGTAGGCTGCTCATCCCGGGTTGAGACATTTGGGTAGAGATACGCCTTGATGCTGGCAGCTGGGCTCACATAAAACTGGCCTTTTTTATACATTAAGTGCCTCTATTTTTACCTTTATTTCCTTGGCAGTAATAGCTAAATTCCTATATTCAATGTTAGCATACAGAGTGCAGCTGTATATTTGTTAGAGTATGTTTTATGTTCAGTTTACACCTGTTCATACTTGTCTGGTAGGAAGTGCCATCAGTTTTCTCATTTTAGATTACAGGGTCATGCCTTCTGACTGAGCACTCCATCTGACCAGCTTAAGACATTTTTTAATTTCCTAATAGCAGGTTAGTGCCTGCTCATAAAATTGTAGGCTGTTTAGCCTGGTTTGAGACATTTAGTTAGAAATATGCCTGGACGCTGGCAGTTGGGCTCACATAAAACTGGTCTTTTTATACATTAATTGTCTCAATTTTTAAATGTATGTCCAAATTGCTATATTCAATGTTTGCATACCTTCGCATCTCAGAGTGCAGCTGTATGTTTGTTAGAGTAGGTTTCATGTTCAGTTTGCACCTGTTCACATTGTCTGTTAAGAAGTGCTGTCAGTTTTCTCATTTTAGACCAGATACAATTGTAGCAGTCCCTGAGCGGTGGCTTCGTGATCAGCTCCGCTGGATGTTCTGGAAGGAGCACGTTAAGATTTACAAGAGGAGATAAAAGGAAAATCAGCCGAGAACACAAGTGACTGAGTCATCACCTTCTGCTGAGTGATGTCTGCTTCTGGGAAGGCAGGGTGGTCCGACTGCAGGATAGGTGATCGCTGGGGGTCCAAAAGGCTGAAATCTCACCTGAGAATGAGGAACTCAACTAGTCCCAAAGAACGAACCCATGTCCGCACATGAGTGACTCGATCCATCAATCATCTTTGGGAATGTTGGAGGCAGCTGTCAAGACTAAAACATCAATGCCTCAATCTCATCATCAGCGGGGGTCCCAGAGGACGGACCCCCAGTAACCAGCAAGTTTTCACCTATTCTGTGGATGGGACCAAACAAACAAAATCTTTATGGATCGAGGACTGCTCCATAAAGTGCAGAAGTGGGCTGCGTTATACAGCCAGCACAAAGAGTATCGGAGCATTCTCTGACCCCAACAGTTTAACCTCTTAAATGCTGCTGTCAAGCTATAGGCATTTTAAGGATTCAAAAGAAGCTATAGGGGTGGGAAAAAAAGAAAAGTTGGAAGAATAGGAGGAGAAAAAAAGCGCAAAAAGGACAAAAATGGCAACTTAAAATATTAAAGTAGTCATCAAATCTGTAGACGCTTTGGAGTGGTCAAGACTCTTCTTACGACTAAAAGATCGTGGAAGGAGAAAAGTTCCTGTAAGTTCTATTGAGTTGGGATTGAGTGAGAGGAAGTTCCAGCACCTATAGTGCTGCAGAATATTACAACCAGAAATGTTTCTAGACATATTAGACTG
The DNA here is from genome assembly GCF_048569485.1 of Anomaloglossus baeobatrachus. NCBI lineage: Eukaryota > Metazoa > Chordata > Amphibia > Anura > Aromobatidae > Anomaloglossus > Anomaloglossus baeobatrachus. Next base: position 25,313,491 of record NC_134364.1, on the reverse strand, counting down.
ATGTGTTTTTAAGATCTGGTGGACGAGGACGGCGAGACTGTGCTTTGCGAGCTGTGTGTGAAGGACAGCAATGATTTAAGAACATGGCATCAACATGTCCTGGAAAGCTCTTTTGAGGCAGCATGTAACATGAGCGTGCTGGCAAGACGATCAGTGATTACAGCACCCCGGCCTTATTAGGACCGCGCTCACTGACCTTAAATTCGGAGGATCTGAAGACGTGTCAGCGCTCAGGCATCTGCTAACATCGAAGAAACACATGTTAGATCAGCGGCAAGACACAGACAGACGTGGAAGGAGCGGATCACGTAAACTCAGCTCAGCCATTTCCCGTGAAAACGGCTTATAATAAACCAATATGGGAACCGGGATAATTTCCTAAGAACGGTCCACTGCCAGGGCCAAGATCAAGGGGTCCGAACCCTAGATGTGGGGGTCCTCCTTAAGACGCCACCAAGGGTAAAGTAAGACTGGAGACGCCAAAGAGACCCCCTTGTAAGGGTAAAGTAAGACTGGAGCTGCCATAAAGACCCCCTGTAAAGGTAAAGTAAGACTGGAGCCGCCATAGAGACCCCCTGTAAGGGTAAAGTAAGACTGGAGCTGCCATAGAGACCCCCTGTAAGGGTAAAGTAAGACTAAACCCGCCATAGATACCCACTATAAAGGTAAAGCAAAACTTGAGCCGCCATAAAGACCCCTTGTAAGGGTAAAGCAAGACTGGACCCGCCATAAATATGTGACGCCCTGGCCGGCCAGGTAGTCACAGATAGGCCCCTGCACAACACTTTTCCCTCACAGGTGACATCAGCCGACCTTAAAACCCTAGTCACCCCCCTCAGGGATAGATGGACACACCAGGGGGCGGAACCAGGCGGTTGGAAGACGCCCACCAGGGAGTCTAGACAGCCCGGGGCGGGAAAACAGAGATTCGACAGACAGATCAGTTTGAGAGTTCAAGGTGAGTGGAGGTCAGGCCTGTGTCTGAAGCCTGAGGAAAACTGACAGGTACCAGGGTAGGAGCCCTGGTGCCTTTGGCTAGGAGGCAGACGGCGGTCTCCGTCTGCAGGAGCCAGGAAGACGGCTCGGTGGAACCGAGGTGGACCGGGACAGGGTAGTGGCCCGCCGGTACCGACCCGGGGAACCGACTCGGAAACCGGAGCACACAGAGGGGTACTCAGACCCTGAAGCTAGGTCCAGACGCGACTGGAACTAGTTAATTAATTGATTGAGGCCAGGACGAGAGGTCCTGTCCCACCCAAAGTCCCATTGAAGGCAACAGCCCACCGAGGGGGATAACAGGCCACCGCCAGGGCTCAGAGATCCCACGGGCCAGCGTCTGCGAGCAAGGGCTCCTTAGGCCACATCCAGCCGGGAGCGGACTCCTGAAGTTGCAAGCACAGGCAGTCCACCATTACACAAAAGTGCAGGAGAAAGACAGAGACCACCAGCCGGGTGGGGGACCAGAACGCAGCCGGCTGCGGCCCGGGCACCGACCACCATCACCTTGGTTTACCAGAGACTCATGTGTTTCCTTCACTAGTGAGTACACCAGCACCCTGCGGTCACCCATCTCCCTGCACCAGCGAATCCCAACGGGTCCAGGGGCCATCATCCCTGCCCACGGAGGGGTTAACAACTTGCTGTACAACATCTCCCCCGGGTGCCCCATAACTGCAGCGGTGGTGTCCAAACTCACCACATACCGTGGGTGGCGTCACGAACCTAGTACGGCCCAGCCCGTACATATATGTCCTACATCCACCACCCCCAAACCCTATTCATTCGGAGTGTCCGCGGGATCCTCCGGGTCCGGAAACCCTCGAGCCACCCATCGGAAGGCCTGGACCCGAGCAGCGGCAGGCCGCCGGCATGAGGGCAACACAGATACCCACTATAAAAGGTGAAGTAAGACTGGAGCCACTATAGAGACCCCCTGTAAGGGTAAAGTAAGACTGGAGCGACCATAGAGACCGACTGTAAGGGTAAAGAAAGACTGGAGCACCATAGAGACCCCCTGTAAAGGTAAAGTAAGACTGGAGCTGCAATAGAGACCCCCTGTAAAGGTAAAGTAAGACTGGAGCCACTATAGAGACCCCCTGTAAGGGTAAAGTAAGACTGGAGCGACCATAGAGACCCCCTGTAAGGGTAAAGTAAGACTGGGGCGACCATAGAGACCGACTGTAAGGGTAAAGTAAGACTGGAGCAACCATAGAGACAGACTGTAAGGGTAAATAAATTCTGGAGCACCATAGAGACCCCCTGTAAAGGTAAAGTAAGACTCGAGCTGCCATAGAGACCCCCTGTAAAGGTAAAGTAAGACTGGAGCCGCATTAGAGACCCCCTGTAATACTAGAGACGCCATAGATACCCCCTGTAAGGGTAAAGTAAGACTGGAGCTACCATAGAGAACCCCTGTAAGGGTAAAGTAAGACTGGAGCCGCCATAGAGACCCCCTGTAAGACTGGAGCCGCCATAGAGACCCCCTGTAAGACTGGAGCCGCCATAGAGACCCCCTGTAAGACTGGAGCCACACTTTGGTGACGGCACATCACTGACATAAGTGTTGATGACTTCCTGAGGTTCCTGTCCTCTGTCCTGTGTCCTCCGCGTCATCGTCCCTTCCCAGATCCCCGGCCTCAGGCACAAGCCTGATATTGGAGAGATGTGAAGTCATTAATGACAGTAACAGATGACAGAAATGTAGACCCATCCGTGCAGGCTGCGGCCGATCACCATCAGGGGCTCAACGTCCAATTCTGGAGAAACCTCCCAGTGACTGTGAGAAGGAAGAGGCGGCGGACGCCGGACCCCAGACATCATCCTTCCTAATTCCACAGAACGCAGCCTCCACCGCTCCTACTCCTCTGGGTTTAGCTACACTCTATTCAAAAGGATTCAGGGATAATCATGAAAAAGAAAACAAAAACCTTTACATTTATTTCCTTACATTTAATGGGATAATTCAGTATAATGTAAACATCCAGGATAAACACCATCTGCAGTAATCTCCCCACTATACACTAATGATCGGGGCAGACAGAAGGTCAGCAACCTGCAGAGTCTTCCCAGAGGATATGAAACTATGGAATTAAGGAAAAGGTCAATAATAATTTGTATATAAATTACATTAATCCCAATTTATACCCTGTATTATACCTCAGACCTGCATTCACTATTCTGCTGGTGCAGTCACTATGTACATTACATTACTTATCCTGTACTGATCCTGAGTTACATCCTTTATTATACCCCAGAGCTGCACTCACTATTCTGCTGGTGCAGACACTGTGTACATACATTACTTATCCTGAGTTACATCTGTATTATACTCCAGAGCTGCACTCACTATTCTACTGGTGGAGTCAGTGTGTACATACATTACTTATCCTGAGTTACATCTGTATTATACTCCAGAGCTGCACTCACTATTCTGCTGTTGCAGTTACTGTGTACATACATTACTGATCCTGTATTATACCCCAGAGCTGCACTCACTATTCTGCTGTTGCAGTCACTGTGTACATACATTACATTACTGATCCTGTATTATACCCCAGAGCTGCACTCACTATTCTGCTGGTGCAGTCACTGTGTACATACATTACTTATCCTGAGTTACATCTGTATTATACTCCAGAGCTGCATTCACTATTCTGCTGGTGCAGTCACTGTGTACATACATTACTTATCCTGAGTTACATCTGTATTATACTCCAGAGCTGCACTCACTATTCTGCTGGTGCAGTCACTGTGTACATATATTACTTATCCTGAGTTACATCCTGTATTATACTCCAGAGCTGCACTCACTATTCTGCTGGTGCAGTCACTGTGTACATACATTACTTATCCTGAGTTACATTTGGATTATACTCCAGAGCTGCACTCACTATTCTGCCAGTTTCCCTTAGTAATACTTAAGCTTGAGGTCAGACTCCATTCTAACAGCTTATAATTAGATGTTAAAACCCTACAAGATCTTTAGGTTTCTGCAAACATGTAAAATAATGAATACAAAAATATACACAGTTAATGAAATGGCTGAGTTCTGCACAGAACAGCGCCCCCTGCCCCGCAGCCTGTGTCCGGTAATGCACCGCGGTCCAGGTAAATGAATGAGGTGACATTTCTGGCAGAAAGCAGACACTTTCCTAATCCTGGAAACAATACTTTTTTTGCTGTTTGGTCGCCCCCACCCAACGTTCTTGTAAGAGGCCGGTTATGCAGAGCTATATAATTTGGGGATAGGCTGGGGGGGCCGGTTCCTCCCCCCGTATCTCCATGGTTACGGAGTTTGTCCTGTGCATCGGTCTTTGTTTTCTGACTATTTTTTGAAGAAAAGGAAGGAAATTACTTGGCCTCTATCGGCCATCGCATCTTCCTGTCCTGCTTTGTTTTCTTCGCTGCACGCGCATTTCATGCACAGCCCTGTTTGTAGATGATTAAATCTGCAGATGTAGCAGAGCTGAAGCCGCGATGTCCATTCTAAAAGTGAGAAATGTGGAAGTTTACTGCGGCTCCCAGGAGAAGCCATTGTGATGTGAAGGCACGACCCCACTACTGCCGCCACGCCAAGCCCTGGAGAGGGGAATGTACGAGGCACGACGCCATCTGCAAAGGGTAAACAGAGGCGCATTCTTTTTTGGTTTCTATGGTGGAGATTGTTTTTACAAATATAATTAAGTCAAGACTCAAGACACATGCAGATGATTCTACTTATGCCAACACGAAACGCTGTAAGGTTGGGGGGGGGGGTCACCATTCCAGGTGTAAAGACCCCGGATCCACTGCTGTGTGGATGAACAAGTGGCAGAAATGTCTGTAATTGAAAGTCACTAGAGGGAGCTCACTACATATAGATTTTTACAGCCACCACTAGGGGGAGCTCACTACATACAGATTTATACAGCCACCACTAGAGGGAGCTCACTACATACAGATTTATACAGCCACCACTAGAGGGAGCTCACTACATACAGATTTATACAGCCACCACTAGAGGGAGCTCACTACATACAGATTTATACAGTCACCACTAGAGGGAGCTCACTGCATACAGATTTATACAGCCACCACTAGAGGGAGCTCACTACATACAGATTTATACAGCCACCACTAGAGGGAGCTCACTGCATACAGATTTATACAGCCACCACTAGAGAGATCTCACTGCATACAGATTTATACAGCCACCACTAGAGAGATCTCACTACATACAGATTTATACAGCCACCACTAGAGGGAGCTGACTACATACAGATTTATACAGCCACCACTAGAGGGAGCTCACTACATACAGATTTATACAGCCACCACTAGAGGGCGCTCACTACATACAGATTTATACAGTCGCCACTAGAGGGAGTTCACTACATACAGATTTATACAGCCACCACTAGAGGGATCTCACTACATACAGATTTATACAGCCACCACTAGAGGGAGCTCACTACATACAGATTTATACAGTCGCCACTAGAGGGAGTTCACTACATACAGATTTATACAGCCACCACTAGAGGGAGCTCACTACATACAGATTTATACATTCACCACTAGGGGGAGCTCACTACATACAGATTTATACATTCACCACTAGGGGGAGCTCACTACATACAGATTTATACATTCACCACTAGGGGGAGCTCACTACATACAGATTTATACATTCACCACTAGGGGGAGCTCACTACATACAGATTTATACATTCACCACTAGGGGGAGCTCACTACATACAGATTTATACAGCCACCACTAGAGGGAGCTCACTACATACAGATTTATACAGCCACCACTAGAGGGAGCTCACTACATACAGATTTATACAGCCACCACTAGAGGGAGCTCACTACATACAGATTTATACAGCCACCACTAGAGGGAGCTCACTACATACAGATTTATACAGCCACCACTAGAGGGAGCTCACTACATACAGATTTATACAGCCACCACTAGAGGGAGCTCACTACATACAGATTTATACAGCCACCACTAGAGGGAGCTCACTACATACAGATTTATACAGCCACCACTAGAGGGAGCTCACTACATACAGATTTATACAGCCACCACTAGAGGGAGCTCACTACATACAGATTTATACAGCCACCACTAGAGGGAGCTCACTACATACAGATTTATACAGCCACCACTAGAGGGAGCTCACTACATACAGATTTATACAGTCACCACTAGAGGGAGCTCACTACATACAGATTTATACAACCACCACTAGAGGGAGCTCACTACATGCAGACTTATACAGCCACCACTAGAGGGAGCTCACTACATACAGATTTATACAGCCACCACTAGAGGGAGCTCACTATATACAGATTTATACAGCCACCACTAGGGGGTGCTCATTACATAACGATTTATAAAGTCACTATTGGAGGAGCTCACTATGTACAGATTTATACACTCAACACTAGAGGGAGCCTATGGAATATAGTTTTACACAGTATCCACTAGTGGTGAGTGTATAAATCTGTATACAGATATAGGTGGTTTCATTGCATAGCGCATGGCTACTTTACTATACCTAGACACCACTTCTATGCCTATAGCTGTTGCCATTCTCAAGTTAATGGCAGTGGACAGGATATGCGTGGACACACTGTATAGTGAATTCCCACCAGTAGTGCCTTTATAAATCGTTATGTAATGCGCTCCCCCTAGTGGTCACTGCAGGTAAAAAAAAAAAATAAAAAATTATTAAGTATTTTGAACAGCTCAATCCCAAGGAGCCAGTTTACTAATGACCATACAGTGATAGGACGATTCGACTACAGTCTCTTAAATCTGAAATTCAATTTTAATAAGATGTACTGTCAAAAATTAAATTATGAAAAACGCCTAAAAGGGAAATAAACCATTAGATAGATTTAAACTAAATAAGGTTGTACATTTATAGATGGGACAGTGACATTAAAAAGAGGAAGGAAACCAAATTACTAACAGCAGAAGCCAAATAAAGTATCGAGAAAGGATTGAAGTGACCATTATAGAAAATGCAGTCACTTCTGCACAAAGTCCGAATTTCCGTTCTGAACTGGCTACATTGTTAGACCCCAAAACCCAGGGACCCCGCAGCTCCAGGGCTCAGTGACACAGAAGTGTGCCAAACTCTGCAAGGATTGTTTAACAGTATTATTTAGGCATTATATGGCGGTATTATTTGGCCATATTATTAAGGTGGGTACCGTATGTCAGGATTATAGAGCAATATATGTTGGATTCTATGGATTCTTTTCAAAGACCAGAATCAGTGATCTTGGAAATTAGAACGTGAAGTTGATATGAAAGTTTCAGACAAATTGATAATTTCAGTGACTGATAATTGTGAGCCGCAGACCCCTATAGACCGAGCGCAGGACATGACTACATGTGCTATAGCCCACACTCCCCAGACACCAGTGGAAAATGTAATGCTTCACCTCGTGTTATTTTTACCCTCCATAACTGACTGTAATCGCGATATTTACGCTCTGAAGGTATTCTGCCTCCTGCAAATCATATGGACTATGCTAAATATTGCGGAGGAGTGTCAGTGCGGTGAGGGAGCACAGACTCCTCTGGAGAACGTCCGGCTCACAGATGCCGGGATGTGTTTGACTCCATCTGATGAAATATTGGAAACTGATACAATCAATACCTCGTGTCACACAGTTACCATAGACGACGGCCTATGTACAAGAATACAACTACTATAATACTGCTCCTATGTACAAGAATATAACTACAATAATACTGCCCCCATGTACAAGAATATAACTACAATAATACTGCCCCCATGTACAAGAATATAACTACAATAATACTGCCCCTATGTACAAGAATATAACTACTATAATACTGCCACCTATGTACAAGAATATAACTACTATAATGCTTCTCCTATGTACAAGTATATAACTACTATAATACTGCCCCTATGTACAGGAATATAACTACTATAATACTGCCCCCTATGTACAAGAATATAGCTACTATAATACTGCTCCTATGTACAAGAATATAACTACTATAATACTGCCCCTATGTACAAGAATATAACTACTATAATACTGCCACCTATGTACAAGAATATAACTACTATAATACTGCCCCTATGTACTAGAATATAACTACTATAATACTGCCCCTATGTACTAGAATATAACTACTATAATACTGCCCCTATATACAAGAATATAACTACTATAATACTGCCCCTATGTACAAGAATATAACTACTATAATACTGCCCCTATGTACTAGAATATAACTACTATAATACTGCCCCTATGTACTAGAATATAACTACTATAATACTGCCCCTATGTATAAGAGTATAACTACTATAATACTGCCCCCTATGTACAAGAATATAATTACTATAATACTGCCCCTATGTACAAGAATATAACTACTATAATTCTGCCCCCTATGTACAAGAATATAACTACTATAATACTGCTTCTATGTACAAGAATATAACTACTATAATACTGCCCCTATGTACAAGAATATAACTGCTATAATACTGCCCCTATGTACAAGAATATAACTACTATAATACTGCCCCTATGTATAAGAATATAACTACTATACTTCTGCCCCCTATGTACAAGAATATAACTGCTATAATACTGCTCCTGTGTACAATAATTACTTTCCGGTTCTTATATTTCTATGCAGTTGTCATGCTGGGGTCAGGAGAGCTATGGCCAGTCTGAGCATTGGGGTCTGATCTTGGATTGTTTTGTAAGATGGTCTGAATACACCCCAAGGGTAAGTTCACACAGTGCATTTTTCGCGGCGTTTTTGCGTGTTTTTCGGGTGCGTTTTTGCTCAGAAGACACTGTGACATTGCTTCCCCAGCAAAGTCTATGAGTTTTCATTTTTGCTGTCTGCACACAGCGTTTTTTTAGCTGCGTTTTTGTGCTGCACACAAAAACGCAGCATGTCAATTATTTTTGCGTTTTTCACTGCGTTTTCCACCCATTGAGTTCAATGAGATGTTAAAAAATGCAATGAAAAACGCAAATTGCAAATATAGCTGCGTTTTAGTGCGTTTCTATGACTAAAAACGCAGCTATAAACGCAGGAGGTGGGTAGTAAAGTGACATGTACAGGAAGAGGATTCCTTCTGTCAGTAAATACAGAAGCGTGAATCCTCCCGGTACCGTCACCGCCGCTTCCACCTCCAGTCCTGTGCATGTCAGCTGCCGTGCGGCGCCATGTCTGGGCGGGAGGTGGAGGCAGCTGTGAAATCAAAAGTGAACAGCAGAAAAAAAAAAAAAGTCATACTCACCTGTCTGCAGACTCCCGGTGCCATGTCCGCTCCCAGCTCCTCTCCCGGTACCACCGCTCCGGCTGTGTGCAGTCTCCCCGGGCACGTCCGATGGCTGCAGGACCTGGCGATGGATCACCTGATGCGGTCACCTGACGCATCAGCTGATCGTAAGTCTCGCGGTGACGCCGGCGCCCGGCCGGTTCAACCTGTCAGCGGATGCCGTTTGGAGACTATCAGCTGATTACCGGCAGCTCCTCCAGCGATCGGACGGGATCAGACTCCGCTCCAGGAGCTGCCGGTAATCAGCACATAAGTGAGTATTTTTTTTTTATTTTTTTTTTTGCACTGATGCATCAGCTGATTGTATAAACGGCTTTTATACAATCAGCTGATGTGTGATGTGATTCACATCTTAGAACCTGACACATCTGATCGCTTTGCCTTCCAGCAAACCGATCAGATGATATTGGATCCAGATTGGACGGCGCGGGACCCTTGACCCAGGATTACTGCGGAGGGGGGTTTATTTCAATAAAGATGGAGTCACTAATTGTGTTGTGTTTTATTTCTAATATAAAAAAAAAAAAAAACACACAAAAATATTTTTCTATCTTTACTAGAAATTCATGCTGGCTATGTCTAATATTGGCACGACACCATGAATTTCGAGCTTAGGGCTAGCTAATATACAGCTAGCCCTAACCCCCTTATTACCCAGCAAGCCACCCGTCACCAGGGCAGCTGGAAGAGTTTGATACTGCGCCAGAAGATGGCACTTCTATGAAAGCGCCATTTTCTGGGGTGGCTGCGGACTGCAATTCGCAGCGGGGGTGCCCAGAAAGCATGGGCACCCTGCACTGCGGATTCCAATCCCCAGCTGCCTAGTTGTACCTGGCTGGACTAAAAAATTGGGCGAAACCCATGTCATTTTTTTTTTAAAAATTATTTTATGAAATTCATGAAATTAAAAAAAAAAAAAAAAAAAAAAAAGGGGCTTCCCTATATTTTTGGTTCCCAGCCGGGTACAAATAGGCAGCCGGGGGGGTTGGGGGCAGCCCGTACCTGCCTGCTATACCTGGCTAGCATACAAAAATATGGCGAAGCCCATGTCATTTTTGGGGGGGGCAAAAAACTCCTGCATACAGTCCTGGATGGAGGATGCTGAGCCTTGTAGTTTGACAGCTGCTGTCTGCTCTCCTGCATACACTATTGGATGGAGGATGCTGAGCCTTGTAGTTCTGCAGCTGCTGTCTGCTCTCCTGCATACACTATTGGATGGAGGATGCTGAGCCTTGTAGTTCTGCAGCTGCTGTCTGCTCTCCTGCATACACTAGTGGATGGAGGATGCTGAGCCTTGTAGTTCTGCAGCTGCTGTCTGCTCTCCTGCATACACTAGTGGATGGAGGATGCTGAGCCTTGTAGTTCTGCAGCTGCTGTCTGCTCTCCTGCATAACTAGTGGATGGAGTATGCTGTGCCTTGTAGTTCTGCTCCCCCTGCCTCTTTCTCCAGCATACAGTCCTGGATGGAGCATGCTGAGCCTTTTAGTTCTGCAGCTGTCTGCTCTCCTGCATACACTAGTGGAGAATGAAGAACATATTGAAGAAGGAAATGACACTTTTTTTTTTTCTTTTTTTCCTTAAACAATCGTTAATGGCATTGTTCACTGATAAAAAAAACGCATAAAACCGCAGTGAGCAAAAACGCAGCAAAACAACGCACCAAATCGCGGTAAAAACGCACTCGCGGGTTTTTTGCCGCGGGTGCGTTTGTGCGTTTTTTTCCCCGCAAAAAAACACAAAAATGCAGCGTAAAAAAAAACGCAGTATGTGAACCTAGCTCAATACTGATCTCTATAGAATAGAATAGTGTTTATACAGTTGTGATTATGGATAAGGAGATCGGTCTTTCCAGTCACTACAATACACAGATTATATGGAGGATATATGCATTATCCCTGCAGAGCCGTGTACATACAGACATGCAGATTTTATCTATAGGAAACTCTGGTTTAAATCCCTATTCAAGGCAAAAACTCTGTTAACCCCTTTTCTGACCTCTCATTTATTTGTGCCTTAGTAACGTCAGCAGTTGCTAAAATAACTTCATAATACTATGTATACAATGGAAAATACAGAGAACAATATTTCTGTCCTATACCTAGGAGAAGGAGAAAAAAAGTGATCTAATCATCTATAAGGGGGATACACATGAGCTAAAAGAAGGGACATAGGAGGTTTTGTGTGCCATTATGTTACAGGGTAAAGGGGTAAAAAAACCCCAAAACATTAAAAAGATATTTAAAGACCAAAAACAGCGCCACCTCTGTCCACTGAACAAGTATGGCAGCTCGGCATTAGTGACTTCAGCTGCAATACCACACACTTGAGGACAGTAAAGTCGCATTCACATATGGCATATATATAACACCACTGCCCCCTATGGATTAATGGTTATACTACTCCATTCCAAGAAAAAAAATGCTGTAATCTAAACCAGCCATTGTAGCTCTGGCAGGATGTTTAGGGTCGTTGTCCTGTTGGAAGGTGAAGCTACACCCCAATTAAAAATGTTCCTGCTATGTAGAGTCCACAGCGTGCATGTGGAAGAAGGTGCTCTAGTCAGATGAGACCAAAGGAGAACTTTTTGGGATAAATGCAAAACTGTATATGTGGTGGAAAACTAATACTGCACATCAGCCTGAAAACACCATCCCCACCGTCACGCATGGTGGAGGCAGCATCCTGCTGGGGGGAGGCTTTTCTTCAGCAAGGGCAGAGAAGCTTGTCAGAGTTGATGGGAAGATGGATGGTGCTAAATATAGGGCAATCCTAGAAGAAACCTGTTAGTGGCCAAAAAAAAACTTGAGACCGAGGCATAAGTTCAACTTCCAGCAAGACAATGTCCCCAAACAGCTGGAGCTACAATGGAGCGTTTAGGTCAGAGCATATTTGTGTGTGTGAATGGCCCAGTCACAGTCCAGACCGAAATCCCAGAGAGAATCTGTGAGAAGACGTGAAAATTGCTGATGACAGATGTGCAAAGGTGGTCCAACAAAGTATTGAGGGCAGGCAGGGCGGGCGCGCGAGGGTTAGGCAGAGAGCGCGCGAGGGTTAGGCAGAGCGAGCGCGAGGGGCAGGCAGAGCGAGCGCGAGGGGCAGGCAGAGCGAGCGCGAGGGGCAGGCAGAGCGAGCGCGAGGGGCAGGCAGAGCGAGCGCGAGGGGCAGGCAGAGCGAGCGCGAGGGGCAGGCAGAGCGAGCGCGAGGGGCAGGCAGAGCGAGCGCGAGGGGCAGGCAGAGCGAGCGCGAGGGGCAGGCAGAGCGAGCGCAGGGGCAGGCAGAGCGAGCGCGAGGGCAGGCAGAGCGAGCGCGATGGCAGGCAGAGCGAGCGCGAGGGCAGGCAGGCAGTTGTTTCCTTTACACTTCACAAATACTAGCTCCTTCATGTTGGTATATCACATAAAATATATTTACATTTGTGGGTGTAAAGTGAAAAAAAATGTGAAAAGTTCACAGGGTATGAACACTTTTTCAAGCCGCTGTATGGGCATTTCCATAAAATAAACATTTAACCAATTCCTTTATCTTCCCTCCTGTAAATTATTTATTTAGGTCACATCTTGGTGTCACCATTGCCCTTGATTCTACACAATCTGATTTTCAGTATCAGACACTTGTCAGCTTATTCATACATTTCCAGGAGGAGTTACAGAGGAATTTAACTCCAGAAGCTTTTCCAGAGTCGTTATTTCATGGGGAATACAAGGAATTACGAAAACAGGAGAAACACGGGTATCTTTAAAGGCGATCATTGTGAGAGGATCACTCTTTATATCAGAAAATTATCCGATGCTCCAAAAATCTCTCACCGCCCTGCAGTATAAATGAAAACCGCGCATAAGATCTTTTATATCAAGTTTTTGTTTTATTATAAAAAATTTTTTTTTTTTTTGTCATGAATTCATGTATCGCCGGCACCGCGTGAAATATTTACACGCACCAATCACATAATCCTACATAGGACAACGGTAAATCCATAATTGCCGACATAATTACACATTTCCACCATTTGACGGCAGCGAGAAATAAATAAGATGCATAGACCACGGGTATTGGAGGCAGTGGACAGACTAAGTGCATACCCAGGCTACAAGACATTTCAAGTGTCATTTAAAGTATTTGTTTTTAAGCCCCACCCACAAAAGTAAAATTAGCGGCATATTTGCATAGGCCCCGCCCATTTTCAAGAACTCTTAAAAATTGTGGCAGTGGATAAAAACGAAGACTGGTGATGTTGCCCATAGCAACCATAATCACCATGGATGTTTAGGATTTAGCGTGTTCAAAGTTTTTCGGGTTTTTTTGTAAAATCAAATTTAGTTTTTGTTTTCGAAGGGGCTTAATATACTTTTTAGAAAAATTGAGGAGTAAGGCGAGCTGAGCGGCTTGATCTCTTCTCTGCGGCCTACACTGCAAGTTCGGCTCTAAAATGAAGTGTATGTCTGACTGTCTGGTTGCTAGGGATAAAATGCCTAACAACCAACATGACGATTTGATATTCACAACTTATTCAGGTTTCCGAAATTATAATTTACAGTCTGGTTGCTAGGGATGCAATGCCTAACAACCAACATACTGATATGGTTGTCAAGCAGTCTTTCCCTAGCAACCAGACTTGAATTGTTAAGGTCTTTACTTCAAGGCCGCATGGCCAGTGAACTAATCACCGCAAAAAGGCAAGGAAGACCCAAATCATTATTCACATCATTTGAGGTAGAAAACCTAACATTTTAGAAGTTCTACAGAAACATATCCAATACTCTATACATTCATGATTCGACTAGAAAGGAGGAAAAGTCAGAAAGTGGGCATTATGTCTAAAAACTAGAGCAGACAAGTGACGGGGGCATCCTCAGAGCAGTTTTAAGTAGCAAATTGAGAGCAAAGCAACCACTCGGGCACCTAGTGGCCAACATGGTCCTCCTCCCTTAACGGCAATTTAGTAAATTTATCCGGCCAAGAAGACATGATGGAGTAAGGTGGGGTCTGAGTCCTACAGCTAGAATGGGGCATTCGTCCATCCCCTCCCAGGGGGGGGCGACGGAGGAAATGGATGAAGGTCCCTGGGGCAAAAAAAAATAAATAAAAATGGATCAAGGCCCCATTATACTCATCTTGTCCTATAACAAAAAATAAATAAATAAAAAATAGGAGTGCCTAGGGAGCACTAAAGTTATATAGATGGAGTGGACAAATACAAAAGTGATAAAGATTATTACAACCCAAAATCAGGAATATTTTCAGCCCCCCAAAAAATGGCCAGAAATTTTCCTTAAACCCGGCCCTACTGTGCCCCAGTCCTGCAAAACGTAGAAGTGGCAGGTATACAGACCAAGACTAGTGTACATGTGCAAATTATTTGCCCCTATGGAGAAGAGACAGCAGTAGACATATGGCGGCCCTCCAAGGTCACGTGGGTACTAGGGATGGACTGCCCGACCAGCCCATTAAGAAGTGTGGCAGTGCTTGGTGTCAGTCTTCGTTATGGAATATGAAAACAGTGATGGAGCTCCAGATCTCCTGGTTAAGACCTCCACTGTGTTGTGAGCGCTCCACCTAGACCAGCTGGTGTCAAGTCTCTCACTATTTTGCTCAGTCCAGAGATCTTCTCCTCCAGTAAGTAGTTCTTTTTCTCGGCGGTCTGATGTCTCTGCTCGCTCATCTCCAGAGCCTTCAGTAGCTGAGAGTTCTCCACATATAAATCTTTAATCTGAGCGTCTGCTCTTGTGTTTCTCATCACCTGCAAGACAAGGAGAAAGTGTGAGAAGAGCTATGGATGCCTGATACAGAGCTCAAAAACGTCAAGCAGACTATCTGCAGCCACTGCTATGAGGAGAGCTTACGCTATTCCCTAACCCAAAGTTCGCTACGAGAGAAGCTTCTCTTTGGAGGGTCGTCCAGCACTCCATAGCACATTAGATGGGGACAATCATGGACTGGGGCCACTGTGGAGTGAGATGGAACATATACCTCAGTCATGCAAAGTCTTACTTGTTCTTTCAGCTGGTTCACTTTTTCCTGCAGTAGCATCTTCACGATTCTTAGTTTCTGCTCCACTTCAAGCATTCGGACCTCCATTTTTCTCAGCAACTGTTCCGGTTCACTCTAGGAAAACAAAGCACAATAAGAATCGATTCAGAACTAATTATGGCGTTTGCTGGCTTTGCCCTAGAGTTCTATGTCTCTCCCACCTATCCATTCATGTAGATCATCTGTTTCTACAATCACTGAAGATCACTTACATATTGAAATCGGTTCAGATGAAAAATGGATTGGAAAACGTCACTATAGATCCGACTCTTGAAGGATTCCTCGTTCTATGGTTGGTCTTCTGAGGATCTTCTCTCTGCCGGTGCAACCTCGGATGCACCCTACAGCTTAGTTTGGAAAGAACACTTCGCAGGACCGAAGGTGGCAACATGTCTGGATACTGCATGAAGGTGTGATTGTGGCCCTCAACTAAGATCGCCCCTTATACCAACAGTGGCCAGACCAACATGATCTCCATGATCTTGGAGGACAGAGAACATGGGTAGAGAAGAATAGCTAGCCAAAACCTATAAGGTCACCCATAAACATACAGACATAATTCCCTTTAGTCCGTGGCAGCCAGTGTCATGTATTCCGTTAGCCAGAAATGGCATCCAAATGGTTAACCACAGAGATGCGGTGGCCTGTCAGACAGATGCAGCCTAGTGGATACAGCCGGATGCACATGGTCAGGTGCGGCAGGGGCAATGGTTGAGGCATGGCATAATATCAGAAGTGAGTGGTGTTATCACACAGTTACTCACGGTCTCAGTCAGTCTACGAAAGAGCAACGAGGGCACTCAACAAGACATGCTATGGTAGTCACAGCCTAAGTCACAATGTGTGGTGGCAGGCTTCGGTAATGATGCGTTATTAGTGGTCATGGTGTCCATGAAGGAGAAGAAGTGGTGTCTATGGTCAGTCAGTCACGTTGTACCTGCAGCATTTAGTCATTATGTGGTTTCAGGATGTATTCATTCATGGTAGTAGAAGTCAGTCATGATGGCGGTCAATCATGGTGTGACACAATCATTCACAGCATCCATCAGTCATGGTGGGTTGGTGGACCAGTCAGTCACAAAAAGGTGGCAGCGTTCACGCAGTAGGGAGCTTTTGGTGGCTTTTGCCTTTAAAACACTTTTTTTTAGAAATAATTATAAAAACTTTTCTGTAATTAAAAGAATTTTATTTCCCAGCATCAAAACATCTGTGGTTTCTTCCAAAAGTATCTTACAAATTTTGACAAAATTTCCAGTAGAAAGAGGCTGATAAATCTGCAATGCGCCGCGTATAAAACGTCATTTCTCAGATCAAAAAACGTTACAAAAGGAAGAAGAAAATATAAATATATCGAGTGGACGAAGAGCGAATCTAATAAATAGTATAAATACATAAAACTTTACACAATGGATGATTCGTAGTTTTTTTTAAATAAGGTATTTTACACATTATTACTACATTAGTAAAGTACAAGAAGTTCAGAAGCCCCCCGCCTCCCCCTGAAAAAGGAAGAATAAAAAACACTAGGAAATGAAGCCCAATGTCAAGTCACTAAAAAGTCTATTTAGCCGAGAATGTTGAGTGCCACCTAATACACAACCATGGCTGAACACAATTTTTAAAAACTTGACACTGTCAAAAATTTTCCATTCTTTCTTTTTTTTTTGGAGGGGGTGGGGAGCCATGAGAACGTAGACTTCTCAAATCACCAAGATTCTCAATAAGGACAGACGTAGGGAGACAGGAAAGTGCAAAGTCCCCATTTGAGATCCTCAGCGAACAGACCAGATTCATTCTTACGCCCATTGGTCCACCGCCATCGCTTTGTGCCGGAGCAGGGTGCATATTAATACTGGAAAGGTTAAAATAAAAAAGGAAGGAACAGCCAAGCAGCTGGGCGCCATGCCCTCAACAAGGTCTTTCTCAGCTTATGCCAGTGGTGTTAGGGTAGGTTAACGTTAGGTTCTCGTTAGCAGAAGACACATTCTCAGAGGCGGCCAATCCGTCTATAAGAGTCTGCATGCAGCGCTCGTTGCTCCAGAAGCAAGGCCTATGGGAGAAAGGTCATTGGTACTTTTCACCCCAGTTTTAACTTACAACAAAGACACAAACGGCAATTATTTCACTATGGAGGATCCCTGGCGATGCGAGAGACCTCGGGAGACAGAAACACATGGAACATGCGAAGCATAGGGGAGTCTACCGTAGATGTCAACTTCCACACAGTCCATGCATGTGCCCTGACCTCAATTATTGTGCCAGCCTTCTGCCTACCCCACTACCAGTCTTAAATACTATGTTCACCAAAATTCCTGTAGGCACAGGAGCCGACCCTGCCTACAGTAAGGAAAATAAGTAATGGATCCTCTGCCGATTTTGCAAGTTTTCCAACCTACAAAGAATGGAAAGGTCTGTAATTTTTATCAATCGGTAACTTCAACTGTGACAGAGAATAAAAAAATTAAGAAAATCCCATTGTATGATTTTTAAATAAATTATTAATTTCCATTTTATTGCATGAAATAAGTATTTGCAGAACTTAATATTTGGTAGAAACCTTTGTTTGCAGTTACAGAGGTCGGACATTTCCTGTAGATTTTGACTAAGTTTGCACACACTGCAGCAGGGGTTTTGGCGACTCCTCCATACAGATCTTCTCCAGATGTTCTCCAGATCTTCTCCAGATTTTTAAGGTCACTCCTCCATACAGATCTTCTCCAAGTCTTTCATGTCACTCCTCCATACAAAACATCTCCAGATCTTCCAGGTTTCGGGGCTGTCGCTGGGCAACACTGAGTTTCACCTTCTCCAAAGATTTTCTATTGGGTTCAGGTCTGGAGACTGGCTAGGCCACTCCAGGACCTTGAAATACTTCTTAAGGAGCCACCCCTTAGTTTCCCAGGATGTGCGTTTTGGGTCATTGTCATGCTGGAAGCCCCATCTTCAATGCTCTTACTGAGGGAAGGAGGTTGGTGGCCAAAATCTTGCAGTACATGACCCCATCCATCCTCCCTTCAATACGATGAAGTCATCCTGTCCCCTTTGCAGATCAGAACCCCCAAAGTATGAGGTCTCCACCCCGATGCTTCACGGTTGGGACTCAGTGAGTGCTGTCGGTAACAAAAATCCTATTTTGGTCTCATTGGACCACATGACTCATCTGCATCATCGAGATGGTCATTTGCAAACTTCAGATGAGCCTGGACATGTGCTGGCATTTGCAGGGGGACCTTACGTGCCCTGCAGGATTTGAATCCATGACGCCGTAGTGTGTTACTAACCGTAATCTTTGAAATTGTGGTCCCAGCTCTATTCAGGTCATTGATCAGGTCCTCCAGTGTAGTTTTCTGCCGATTCCCGACCTTTCTCCTCAGCCTATGAGGCAAGATCTTGGATGGAGCCCCAGACCGAGTAAGATTTACAGTCATTTTGTGTTTCTTCCATTTTCTACCAATTGTCCCAACAGTTGTTGCCTTCTCACCAAGCTGCTTGCCTATTGTCCTGTAGCCCATCCAAACCTTGTGCAGGACTACAATTTGGTCCTTGGTGTACTTAGACAGCTCTTTGGTCTTGGTCATGGAGGAGAGGTTGGCGTATGTGGACAGGGGTCTTTTATACAGGTAGCGGTTCAGACAGGTGCAATTAATACAGGTCATAAGTGCAGAGTTGGAGCTTCTTAAAAGAAAAAAATATATATATAAATAGGTCTGTGAGAGCAGAATGCTTGCTGGTTGGTCGGTGATCAAATACTTATTTCATGCAATAAAATTAAAATTAAATTTAAAAATCCTAGTGGGATTTTCTGGATTTTTTTTTTAATTCTGTCACAGTTGAAGTTACCTATGATAAAAATGACAGATCTCTGCATTCTCTGTAGATAGGAAAACTTAATTATTAGAGTATCAAATACTTAATTTCTCTCATTCTACATCTTACCAACTCTTCCAAAAATTGTGAAAATGGGGAAACCGCCTGGAAGTAGCGAGTACTGAAGCTTTCAGAGTGACCCTTTATTGGGCATAGCCTCAGGGTCAAAACACACTTTTAGGGGGAGCGCAAGTGTGAATTGTTATGGGAAAGACATTTATCTATTTTGCACTCAAGCCTGCATGGAAAGACCGAATGCACATATGTGACATTTACAGACTGCGTACGGGCTGCAATGTCCAGACCAGCAGAGGGTCTCCTGGAAAGCTGCGGGCAGACCAGGCATTGCGTTCTGTACTAGGACTCAATATCAGACATGTGATGAGGCACGAGGTATTTAATGATGTAATACTCAAGTACAAACAAAACTGGCTGCTTTCATATTAAAATAGCGCCACCCCCATCCATGGGTCATGTCTGGTATTGCAGCTCAGCACCAAAAAAGCCAATAAGATTGTTCTGCAATGCCACACATGACCTGTGCACAAGTGTGGCACTGTTGGGACAGGAACCACCAACATATGCAACCGCATATACCAATTTAATTTTTATTATTATACAGGGTGGTCCAAAAGTAGGTGGACAGTATGTGTAATAGGGTTATCAAACATTGTGTAAAGCGAAACTGACTCAGTTGCCCTTCGCAACCAATCAGATTCCACTTTTCATTCTTCACAGACTCTTTGGAAAATGAAAGGTGGAATCTGATTGGTTGCTAAGGGCAACTGAGTCAGTTTCACTTTACCCCATGTTTGAGAACCCTATTACACATACTGTCCACCTACTTTTGGACCACCCTGAATATAAAAAGGATTAAAAATCAAACACACAAGGATGTTTCCAAAGAGCAGAACCCGTCAAAAAGGTAGATATTATATTGGGAACACCTAGTCAGGTAACTCCACGTATAGTGTAAATAGTAACAACCATCGATTACAATTGGACCAAAGAAAATGCAAGAGTTAAACAAAGTAACAAAGTACAAACACAAGTGTGCTGAAAAATATCCAAAGGAATTACATACGGTAGTAAACATATAACTCAGCAAATCAGGTCCTGTAGTAACCTGCAGTATACCTATAAGGAAGTTGGCAAACAGTAATGGCGTCCCACGCACCCAACGCACGTTTTGAATTAGCGATGCTTCTTCTAGGAGGGTCACATTACTCCTGGAAAAAGCATCGCTAATGCGAAACGTGCGTTGGGTGAGTGGGACGCCATTACTGTTTGCAGACTCCCTTATAGGTATACTGCGGGTTACTACAGGACCTTATTTGCTGAGTTATATGTTTACTATGTAATTCCTTTGGATATTTTTCATCACACTTGTGTTCGTACTTTGTTCCTTTGTTTAACTCTTGCATTTTCTTTGGTCCGATTGTAAATCGATGGTTGTTACTATTTACACTATACGGGGAGGTCACAATATAATATCTACCCTTTGAGTTCTGCTCTTTGGAGACATCCTTGTATGTGGGATTTGTAATCATTTTTATATCTAATAATAAAAATTAAATTGGTATATGCGGTTGCATAGGTTGGTGGTTTCTCATAATTAGTGGTTTAAATTTCCCTCTTCTTGATTGTGGTTTTGGTGTTGTTGACTGTTGGGATAGGGTGGAAGTTCGCCATTGGTTTTCTAAGCACATGCTGGGAAACCTTTGGAAGTTGACATCAGCGGTAGACGTGCCTATATAAATGTTAAGGGTTAAACACACAAAGCTACACGACATCTATTGGTAACAGGGAAACAAATCCAGCAAGCAGATCAGGGAGGCATGCAGAAATATATGGGGACGGCTATACACCGAACACAAGGGGGCAGTAAAAGGCTCTGGTGCAGGTCCCAATTCTGCAATCCATGCCGCCAAGATAAGATCCGCCAGTGGTGGGTTGGTTGTTATATCATTTTAGATTTTTGGGGTGTCCATGAGCCCAATGATAAAATATCACTATGTGCTAATAGTATAAGAGACACAATATACAGAGGAAAGGGGCTGCTACATTGTGTAAGAGCACAGGCTGATGACTGGAGTTCAGGGGATCAGGCATTTTACTAAATTGCTAATAAAAAGTTACATGAATCTCAAAACACAATATATAGATGACAACACATCAACAAAAACACATATATTAGATATTCTAATTGTATATATACACGATATAAAGATTACAACAAGTAATCTGCCATTTCTGGTGGAATATTTCCTAAAAACTGGCGATTATTTCTTTACACCTGCAGTACCTTAGTTCACCACTGTGACACTTGACAATTTTTCCATAGGTGACAATGCAACAGCGCCACCATTACGACAATCCATTTTAAAAACTGAATTGCTTTGGAGTGAAGCAATATGTAAAAATGGCAAATAACTTGGTTTAATCAGTATAGACATCTCTATAGGACACACTATAGACAGAAGACAAAGCTACGACTCCTTTAAGCTTGGGTGATGGGTACCAGAGCGACTGACTGCATGGTGGGATGCAATTCACAGACATGGATGGAAACAATGCACCAATGTAGTTGAATTGACTTGAATGCATGCTATAATGGGATGAGCTGTGGTTTGTATGAGCCGGCATAACCAGAGAAAGGGTACCCTGCATGGTAACATATATAACAAGTGATATGAAAGGTGTCGGCACCAACCTGTGGAGAGCTGTTGTCAGAGCTGCGGTTTTCTGCTGCTGCCGGATGCGGTTGGCTTCGTCGGTCCACCCGTGGTATGGCGGCACAAGCTTGCTGCTGGAGCGGAGCGTGGCTATGGGTGGCACTGGAGGAAGAGTGCAGCATCTGGAAAGGAAGCTCCCACTAGTGAGACCCCATTATACTCATTGTACTGTATACCCTACAGCAGGCAGCAGTCCTATGCAAGGATGGCCAGGTGATGTATGACTGCGTATGGTAATGCACTGCAGAAAAACCACATCGTACAGACATGCAGTCAAAAAGTCCCACGGAAAAAACACAGAAATCCTCACGTCATGCAATAAACGCTAGAAGATTATATGAAGATTGATGAGCAGAAACTAAAATATGAGAAGTGGACACTGAAGAGGTCACATCAACCGCCCAGACAATCAACGGACCCCGACATAGGTACAGAAAGTGATGTCTGGGCACGCGGGTCTGCAAATTGGTAGAATTTGTAGGGGGTTGAATACTTTTGCACATACATGTATATTAATGGAGAATGCTCACTGCTCACATGGAGGTGTATATATACACATAGAGTGTGTGTGTAATACGGTATATACATAAACTCACTGTTCGATATATTTTATATAAAAAAAAATATATAATAAATGTGTATAAATTAAATATATAAATATAAATATATATATATATATATATATATATAAAAATTATATAAAAATTATATAACTATGCAGTATGTAAAAAAAATATACAAAAATTATATATGTATATAAAATATGCATATAAGACATAAAAATATCAAAATTGTATCAAATATATAAAAATTATATACAAATATATACCTACATGTTTATTATTTTATATAAAAATTATATATACAAATATCAAAATTGTATGAAATATATAAAATTATATATAAAAATCAGATATAATTTATATATGAAATATTATATATAATATATAAAATATGTATATAAAAATGATATAAAAATATCAAAATTGGATCAAATATAAAAATTATATATAAAAAATGTATATATAAATATATACGGTATGTAAAAATTACAAAATATATAGAAAAATTGTATATAAAATAAATTAAATATTCTGTGTTCTTTTTACCCCCTCCCCCAATAAAAAAAAAAAAGAACAGTTAAAGTAAAAAATGTACATAGTTAAAATAAGTAGAATAAAAACTGTTTCCATTGGTATTTAAAGAAAAAAATAAATTATAGTTATTTATTTTTGGATGGACACTTCTGCACCTTCTGTGCAGGACACTAGAGTTGATCTCTCTGTAGAGTTGATCTCTCTGTAGAGTTGATCTCTCTGTAGAGTTGATCTCTCTGTAGAGTTGATCTCTCTGTAGAGTTGATCTCTCTGTAGAGTTGATCTCTCTGTAGAGTTGATCTCTCTGTAGAGTTGATCTCTCTGTAGAGTTGATCTCTCTGTAGAGTTGATCTCTCTGTAGAGTTGATCTCTCTGTAGAGTTGATCTCTCTGTAGAGTTGATCTCTCTGTAGCCGTGTGACCTGGTAATGTAACGCTCGGTCTCATTTCTCTCGGATTCCCTTGCTACTTCGCACTATATACAGGTCACCAGATGATATTTTCCAAATTCAGCTTTGGCTGTGACTAGAGTGTAAAAAATCCTAATAGAAAAGTTGCCAATTGTGTTACTGTCCGACGCAAACAGTTAGTAAAGTTGTGTATAGTTGTTTCCAGGCCGGGTGTGTTCTCTGGACCATAACCAGGTCCACTGGAGGGGGCCCGGGGTCTTTGGTGGGCCGCACCCGATGTTACATTGCCATTGACTGTCTTTACTATAATGAGTGGATGAGACACCAGAACACAAGGGTCATGCAATGATGGATTTACGGCACTCGGGTGATGTTACCATAGATCTCAGAATCAGAACTGCACCCTTCTCTGAGATTTCCTGAGGTCTGAACACCGGGAGGTAAAGGACAGAACAAGAAAACAGGGAAATACGTGAGATATTTGTCATTAGTCCAAACAAATGAAAGGAAAAAAAAATATCAACATTTCTGAAACTCAAAAACAACGGGGAACCAAGAAATAAATCCTGTGCAGACAAAATGTCATACTAGGTATGGGGGAAGTACCGAGCGTACGGCGGAAAAGAAAGATGGTGACCCCTGACCAAACCTATCGCTGGGCCCTGGCTCCCCTCACCACCCTACATAGGTACTTATGCGACGAGCCGGATATCTGACCCTGATCTGAGCCCAAGGTAGGGAATGGATGGGATGAGCACTTAGTCAACCCCACCAAGCACTTTAGTTATTTGATTTGTACTAGACTTGATGGATCATGACTGCACAAGGGGCAATAAAAACATGAAAGGAGCAGACAAAAAGAGAAGCCTATGTGAACAATGGCCAATCAGAAGACCCCCCTTCTATGGACCTAAAAGGATCAGATGATTATACCTATTACTTATTCTCATCCTACACAATTATGCTGTACTGATAAAGGGTGGGGTGCACCACTAGCTCCGGCCGGGTGTCACCGGACTTCCTATCCTGCTAGGTGCGGCTCTCTGTACTCAGACTATGGCGGAGACACCACCTCTCCAATCAAACAGGTCTTGACAGCAGGCAGAATAGAGGAAGGTGTCAGGGGGTCCCATTTCCTGGAGAGAGGCGGGTCTCACCTCCGGGACCCAGATCTGATCGACATTTAAAGGTACCTGTGGAATACCCCCTTAAGGAAGGACAGTGCTTCATTACTTACTTCCTTGAACGGATCTTCATATTTTCCCTGCTTTGCTCGTAAGACTTCATTTTCGGCCTTGATGGCTTCCAAATCCCGTTCTAGGGCACTTAGCTGACTAATCTGTGGATTAAAAATGACAATCCGTGACTCCCCAGCGCCGCCCCATGGGTTGGGTATAGTATTGCAGCTCATCTCCATCTTATAACCCTGCTGGCACATTAGGGTTAGTGACCCTATAAAGAAAGCATGACCGCGGTCATCCGGGGCACGGGACGGACCTTGCGGTTTGCGGACAGCAGGTCTTTCTGGAGCTGCTCGCACTCCCTCTTCAGGCTGGTCTTCTCCTGCTCCAGGGCTTTGGCCAGGCTGGACTGACTCTGCACCTTCTGATGTTTCAGGGAGAGGATGTTGGACTCCAGCTGTCGTACCTGCAAGAAAAGAAAGAAAACTCACAAAAACCTATCATTATAGACACAAATTGACTTAAAACGGTTCTCCGACCATTGGAACTTATTGGCCATCACTCGGACTGGCAGGACTGTTAGCACACAGCAGCACAGAGTATTTCAGGCATTGAAAGACGTGACCTGTGCGGTCACGGACATTGTACCTTTTCCCTGGATTGCGTCAGATCGCTCTTCGTATTCTGCACGTCTCGCTGTAGTCGCTCGTTCTCCTGTCTGAGAAGCTGCTGCTCCTGCGCCATCAGCCGCTCCAGGTCGTCCCAGTACTGCTTCTTCTGCTGGTTCTGAAACCCTGAGGAGTGCACGGCCATCTCCAGAACCTGCTTCTATGTACAGGAATGGAAGGACACATTAGACAACGTCTTATAGGATCTTTCTTAGGCCTCGCTCATACTTGCAATTAACAAGGACAAGTGCAATCTGATAACATTCGATGGCACGCACACCAGTGGCAACAATAATGCAGTATCCTGCGACTGTCTGCGAGTCTCTTCTCCCGTCATACAAGTCTATGGGTGCGAGTGAAACATCGCACTGCACTCGGGTGTCATCAGAGTACAGGCTGATATACACAGACGGGCAGAGGAGAAGACTGAGAAAATAATCTCCCCTCCTCCGCACCGCTGATCCCATCACAAAATCGCAGCACCGCCCGAGCCGAGGGTCATTACCAGATCACACCCAATGCCATACACAAGTGGGAGCGAGGCCATAACAACAGAAGCACAACCGCTTCAAAAAGCTTTTCATCTCTAATACATTTTACAACTATTCTGCTGGTGCAGTCACTGTGTACATACATTACATTACTGATCCTGAGTTACCTCCTGTATTATACTCCAGAGCTGCACTCACTATTCTGCTGGTGCAGTCACTGAGTACATACATTACTGATCCTGAGTTACCTCCTGTATTATACTCCAGAGCTGCACTCACTATTCTGCTGGTGCAGTCACTGTGTACATACATTACTGATCCTGAGTTACCTCCTGTATTATACTCCAGAGCTGCACTCACTATTCTGCTGGTGCAGTCACTGTGTACATACATTACATTACTGATCCTGAGTTACCTCCTGTATTATACTCCAGAGCTGCACTCACTATTCTGCTGGTGCAGTCACTGTGTACATACATTACATTACTGATCCTGAGTTACCTCCTGTATTATACCACAGAGCTGCACTCACTATTCTGCTGGTGCAGTCACTGTGTACATACATTACATTACTGATCCTGAGTTACCTCCTGTATTATACCACAGAGCTGCACTCACTATTCTGCTGAACCCAGTTACTTAAATAATGGTTTTGTCTTTAGTTTAGAATGTATTTTATGATAAGAAATGTTGCCACCTAGTGGATATGTTAGGTAATGCAAATGCAGGACAGAATGCAGGTTGATTTCAGATAAGATAGGGTTAATGGCAGTGACAGGAGGGTTAAAGTATCAAAAGTGGCCATCTTGGGGTCAAGTGGCAGAGTAGGTTCAAACATGAAGAGGAGAGGACATGGGCCTAGGTGTGAGGACCGGTCCCGGAACAGAGGCCGCCTCTAGAGGGCCAAAGCCTACGCGGGCTCAGTCAAGCCGTCCGGGGGTGGAACGGACAATAGTGAGAAGCGGGACAAGGAGATACCAAGGACTATGTCAGAGCAGTGAGGGAACCTGACAGAATACCAGGTGGTGACCGCTATACTCATATTGGGAAGCCTAGGTGAATAGAGTATTTCCTCAGCTGGGTGAGAAGACGTTGGTTACCAGGTCTGCCATGAGGGTGGTAAGAACAAACAAAAGGAGTATAGTTAAGAAAACCCTGAGGTGGTTTCTTCACAGAGAATAGGAGCGCAGCGACTGAGCGGCCCAGCGCTGCCTTCCTACACAGTACTGCGTACATACGTTATACTCCAGAGCTACACTCACTATTCTGCTGGTGCAGTCACTGTGTACATACATTACTGATCCTGAGTTACCGCCTGTATTATACTCCAGAGCTGCACTCCCCTTCCTATAGTAATGTGCCCCATGCATGTCTTCTTGTAGTAAACACACACACACACACTGTGCAGCCTCAGCTAACACACACACACACACTGTGCAGCCTCAGCTAACACACACACACACTGTGCAGCCTCAGCTAACACACACACACACACACACACACTGTGCAGCCTCAGCTAACACACACACACACACACACACACTGTGCAGCCTCAGCTAACACACACACACACACACACACACACTGTGCAGCCTCAGCTAACACACACACACACACACACACACACTGTGCAGCCTCAGCTAACACACACACACACACACACACACACTGTGCAGCCTCAGCTAACACACACACACACACACACACACTGTGCAGCCTCAGCTAACACACACACACACACACACACACACTGTGCAGCCTCAGCTAACACACACACACACACACACACACACTGTGCAGCCTCAGCTAACACACACACACACACACACACACACTGTGCAGCCTCAGCTAACACACACACACACACACACTGTGCAGCCTCAGCTAACACACACACACACACACACTGTGCAGCCTCAGCTAACACACACACACACACACACACACACTGTGCAGCCTCAGCTAACACACACACACACACACACACACACTGTGCAGCCTCAGCTAACACACACACACACACACACACACACTGTGCAGCCTCAGCTAACACACACACACACACACACACACTGTGCAGCCTCAGCTAACACACACACACACACACACACACTGTGCAGCCTCAGCTAACACACACACACACACACTGTGCAGCCTCAGCTAACACACACACACACACACACACTGTGCAGCCTCAGCTAACACACACACACACACACACACTGTGCAGCCTCAGCTAACACACACACACACTGTGCAGCCTCAGCTAACACACACACACACACTGTGCAGCCTCAGCTAACACACACACACACACTGTGCAGCCTCAGCTAACACACACACACACACTGTGCAGCCTCAGCTAACACACACACACACACTGTGCAGCCTCAGCTAACACACACACACACACACACACTGTGCAGCCTCAGCTAACACACACACACACACACACACTGTGCAGCCTCAGCTAACACACACACACACACACTGTGCAGCCTCAGCTAACACACACACACACACACACACTGTGCAGCCTCAGCTAACACACACACACACACACTGTGCAGCCTCAGCTAACACACACACACACACACACTGTGCAGCC
Organism: Anomaloglossus baeobatrachus; assembly: GCF_048569485.1. NCBI lineage: Eukaryota > Metazoa > Chordata > Amphibia > Anura > Aromobatidae > Anomaloglossus > Anomaloglossus baeobatrachus. The sequence goes on along the minus strand of NC_134364.1, from coordinate 25,285,064 downwards.
TCAGCTAACACACACACACACACACACTGTGCAGCCTCAGCTAACACACACACACACACACACTGTGCAGCCTCAGCTAACACACACACACACACACACTGTGCAGCCTCAGCTAACACACACACACACTGTGCAGCCTCAGCTAACACACACACACACACTGTGCAGCCTCAGCTAACACACACACACACACTGTGCAGCCTCAGCTAACACACACACACACACTGTGCAGCCTCAGCTAACACACACACACACACACACACTGTGCAGCCTCAGCTAACACACACACACACACACACACTGTGCAGCCTCAGCTAACACACACACACACACACTGTGCAGCCTCAGCTAACACACACACACACACACACACTGTGCAGCCTCAGCTAACACACACACACACACACACACTGTGCAGCCTCAGCTAACACACACACACACACACACACTGTGCAGCCTCAGCTAACACACACACACACACACACACTGTGCAGCCTCAGCTAACACACACACACACACACACTGTGCAGCCTCAGCTAACACACACACACACACACACTGTGCAGCCTCAGCTAACACACACACACACACACACTGTGCAGCCTCAGCTAACACACACACACACACACACTGTGCAGCCTCAGCTAACACACACACACACACACACTGTGCAGCCTCAGCTAACACACACACACACACACACTGTGCAGCCTCAGCTAACACACACACACACACACACTGTGCAGCCTCAGCTAACACACACACACACACACACTGTGCAGCCTCAGCTAACACACACACACACACACACACTGTGCAGCCTCAGCTAACACACACACACACACACACTGTGCAGCCTCAGCTAACACACACACACACACACACTGTGCAGCCTCAGCTAACACACACACACACACACTGTGCAGCCTCAGCTAACACACACACACACACTGTGCAGCCTCAGCTAACACACACACACACACTGTGCAGCCTCAGCTAACACACACACACACACACTGTGCAGCCTCAGCTAACACACACACACACACACTGTGCAGCCTCAGCTAACACACACACACACACACTGTGCAGCCTCAGCTAACACACACACACACACACTGTGCAGCCTCAGCTAACACACACACACACACACTGTGCAGCCTCAGCTAACACACACACACACACACTGTGCAGCCTCAGCTAACACACACACACACACACTGTGCAGCCTCAGCTAACACACACACACACACACTGTGCAGCCTCAGCTAACACACACACACACACACACTGTGCAGCCTCAGCTAACACACACACACACACACACACACTGTGCAGCCTCAGCTAACACACACACACACACACACACACTGTGCAGCCTCAGCTAACACACACACACACACACACACACTGTGCAGCCTCAGCTAACACACACACACACACACACACTGTGCAGCCTCAGCTAACACACACACACACACACACACTGTGCAGCCTCAGCTAACACACACACACACACACACACTGTGCAGCCTCAGCTAACACACACACACACACTGTGCAGCCTCAGCTAACACACACACACACACTGTGCAGCCTCAGCTAACACACACACACACACACACTGTGCAGCCTCAGCTAACACACACACACACACACACACACTGTGCAGCCTCAGCTAACACACACACACACACACACTGTGCAGCCTCAGCTAACACACACACACACACACACACACTGTGCAGCCTCAGCTAACACACACACACACACACACACACTGTGCAGCCTCAGCTAACACACACACACACACACACACTGTGCAGCCTCAGCTAACACACACACACACACACTGTGCAGCCTCAGCTAACACACACACACACTGTGCAGCCTCAGCTAACACACACACACACACACACTGTGCAGCCTCAGCTAACACACACACACACACACACTGTGCAGCCTCAGCTAACACACACACACACACACACTGTGCAGCCTCAGCTAACACACACACACACACACACTGTGCAGCCTCAGCTAACACACACACACACACACACTGTGCAGCCTCAGCTAACACACACACACACACACACTGTGCAGCCTCAGCTAACACACACACACACACACACTGTGCAGCCTCAGCTAACACACACACACACACACACTGTGCAGCCTCAGCTAACACACACACACACACACACACACTGTGCAGCCTCAGCTAACACACACACACACACACACACACTGTGCAGCCTCAGCTAACACACACACACACACACTGTGCAGCCTCAGCTAACACACACACACACACACACACACACTGTGCAGCCTCAGCTAACACACACACACACACACACACACTGTGCAGCCTCAGCTAACACACACACACACACACACTGTGCAGCCTCAGCTAACACACACACACACACACACACACTGTGCAGCCTCAGCTAACACACACACACACACACACACTGTGCAGCCTCAGCTAACACACACACACACACACACACTGTGCAGCCTCAGCTAACACACACACACACACTGTGCAGCCTCAGCCAGCAGCAGAAACAAACACACACACACACACACACACACACACACACACACATTCTGCTCACCTATCCTCCGTCGGCTCAGCAGCACACAGGCATGTGGACCCGATAATGATCACAGCTCCTGCCTGAACTTTCTGCCGGCGCGTGCAGAGCAGTTCTCACTGCACATCAGCCACTGGCCAATCACAGGTAAGCATCTGATGTCATATGGAGCAGGTGCTTTCCTCCGATTGGCAGGCGGCTGTTATTGTGTTCTGCAGCGAAAACTTTACTGTGCCCGGCAAAGGCAAAACTGTAAACTGAAATAGATAGCTGGAGGCTGCGGCCTCTTGCACCAGTCGCCATCTTTACCGGGTCCACGGGCCAGCGGGCCGCAAGAAGCCACCACCTGAAGGGCCGCATGCGGCCCGCGGGCCGCGTGTTTGAGACCCCTGGTTTAGAATCTATTTTATGATAAGAAATGTTGCCACCTAGTGGATATGTTCGGTAATGCAAATGAAGGACAGAATGCAGTTTGATTTCAGATAAGATAGGGTTAATGGCAGTGACAGGAGGGTTAAAGTATCAAAAGTGGCCATCTTGGGGTCAAGTGGCAGAGTAGGTTCAAACATGAAGAGGAGAGGACATGGGCCTAGGTGTGAGGACCGGTCCCGGAACAGAGGCCGCCTCTAGAGGGCCGGAGCCTACGGCTCATCCTGGCGGGCTCAGTCAAGTCGTCCGGGGGGTGGAACGGACAAGAGTGAGAAGAGGGACAAGGAGATACCAAGGACTATGTCAGAACAGTGAGGGAACCTGACAGAATACCAGGTGGTGACCGCTATACTCATATTGGGAAGCCTAGGTGAATAGAGAGTATTTCCTCAGCTGGGTGAGAAGACGTTGGTTACCAGATCTGCCATGAGGGTGGTAAGAACAAACAAAATGAGTATACAGTAGTTAAGAAAACCCAGGTGTTGTTTCTTCACACAGAATAAAAGCGCAGCAACTGAGTGGCCCAGCGCTGCCTTCCTACACAGTACTGGGTACATACGTTATACTCCAGAGCTGCACTCACTATTCTGCTGGTGCAGTCACTGGGTACATACATTATACTCCAGAGCTGCATTCACTATTAGATGAATATGTAACATTTAAAAAATAATAATAAAATTAATAAAAATAATAATAGTGACTCTCACCCTGGAGTTGGCGTTTTGCAGCTGTTTGTGTAATGACATCACTTCTTGTTTTAATGACTCCTTTTCTTGCTGTGCGACCCGGAGATCTGACTTAATGCGAGCCATCTGGAGGCCGACGCTCTGCAGATTCTCCTCCAAACTATGAATCTAAAAAGGAGCAGAAATTATTGTAAATTAAAAAGGCTGCACCAGCTTACGTAATATGTTTTTGTAAAATGTAAAATGTTCCCATACACGTATATGAATATTATCAGAACAGGCCGCTTGGCCTGATATTTCATATTTCATGTTTATGTCTATGTTTATGCATTTGCTTATTTCCTGGTTGTGGATGTTCCTGGGTGACCGGTTTAAGCTTGAGGGTCACCGTATTAAGCATTTGGGCCTGGGGCTGGTTCGGCAGGGAACTAATCCCTAGTGGAAAGACAGTCCCCCCTTTTGGGTCTCTACTCACTGCAGGCAGGAGTAGAAATTAGTGACCCCCCTTTCTTAATTTCTTAATTTCTTGATTTCTTGACCTATAGTCAAACATCCTTAATATATCTCATATTCTCTATCCCCTACATTTCTTTTCTTCCCCCATACCGACCCATCTGTTGAGTACTATACTTAGATATATTCTTATATATCTTCACACAGTCTCCTCTTCCTCTTCACTCCCTCGCTTTTCCTTTCCTCTTCGCTTCCCCCCCCTTTTTTTTTTTTTTTTCTTCTCTCTCTCTCTCTCTCTCTCTTTCTCTCTTCTCTTCTCTTCTTTTCTCGATCCCCCATATTGTCAGTCCTACTTTCCTACTTGAACTCAACTCTCTAGACCTCTCCCCCTTTTCCATTTCTTGGCGTCCTACACATACCTTTGCCTACACTTGACTCCCCTCCTTAGACCTCTGAGGTCCCCAGAGCAACATGACTACACTTAACTGTTGTTCAATTAACATACGAGGCTTTAACACCCCTCAAAAGCGTTCACAGGTCCTGTACTCTATGCATAAGAAACAAGTCCACGTCCTTAGGTTACAGGAGACACATTTTAAAAAAGATCATGTACCCACATTTCGAGACAGATTTTTCCCTGTGTGGTTTCATAGTACCAACCCCGAATCCAGATCAAAAGGGGTCTCGATTGCACTCCATAAACAACTGGTACACACTATAGTAGACTCAAACATTGACGAACAGGGTCGATATATTTTCCTTAAATTGAAAATAGCAAACTCTCTGTTCACACTGGCAAACTGGTACCTTCCTAACACTAACCAGATCTCTCATTGCAGAACCCTTTTAGCATTACTCGCTGATTTTGCAGAAGGAACAACAGTAATTGGAGGTGACTTCAACTTCACAATGAACTCGGCCTTGGACTCCTCATCTGGACGGAACACCACTCGTATCAGAGAATTTCGTGCCTTGAATCGGACCCTCCATGCCCTCCGGCTGATAGATGTGTGGAGAACTCTAAACCCCCAAGGTAGAGACTACACATATTATTCCCCATCACACAATACATACAGTAGAATAGATCTCTTCTTGGTGAGCCATGGGGCCTTGGCTTGGAACCCAGAGGCGGACATAGGGGAAATTCTCTGGTCCGATCACGCCCCAATTTACGTGTCCCTTCGGGTCCCATCCTTTCCCCAACGCTCATGGACATGGCGATTGAATAACAATCTACTTAAAAAGACACTCTTTGCCTAGAAGAACTGAAATCCTCAATTGACTCCTTTACACAAATACATGGCTCTGATCCGACTTCTTTGCCTACCCAATGGGAAGCATTGAAATGTGTCCTTCGTGGAGTACTAATCAAACATGGCTCCAGGATTAAAAGGGAAAAGACGAAGGAGGTAGAGGAGTTGCTGACACAAATCCACGAACTAGAAAATTTACATAAATTAACACGCACTTCTACGGTTCTGGCCGAACTGGTTCTTAAGAGGGTTACGCTTAGAGACCTACTGGATCAGAAATACTCACGACACAGAGAGAGACTCCGAGGTTATTATTATACATCCTCCGATAAATGCGGCCGCCCCCTAGCGAGACTCTTACACCCCCGGGCCAACACCTCTTATATTCCTTGTATTACCACTAGAGGCAATAAAAAATCTCATGACCCGACAGTAATACTGGAAACCTTCCGGTCTTATTACGGGGACCTTTATAATATCAAAGGGCAATACTCGGAAATACAACCAGCGGCTCTGATAGGGAAAATTGAGAGATATGTGCAGGAGACGGCCCTACCCCCCTTAGATAGCCTCGCTGTAGAGGCACTGGAGGGAGATTTCTTAGAATCTGATATCTGTAATGCAATTCAAAACACACCCTCAGGAAAATCTCCAGGCCCAGACGGGTTTACCCCGGCCTTTTATAAAATACTCAAAGATCAATTAACACCGATTATGACCAAAACGTTCAACTCAATTGATGGAGAGTCACGGTTAACACCACAATCCTTAGAAGCCCACATTAGCGTGATCCCCAAACCAGGGAAGGATCCATCTCTAGCCTCAAACTATAGACCCATATCTATTTTGAATATAGACCTTAAACTTTATTCCAAGTTATTAGCCGACAAGCTGGCACCACTCCTGCCCTCCGATATTAACTTGGACCAAGTTGGGTTCATTAAGGGTCGGGAGGCAAGAGATAATACGATCAAAACTCTATCTCTTATTGCTAAGGCAAAGAAAAAAATCAATACCATTGGGTCTTCTGAGTATTGATGCAGAGAAGGCCTTCGACAGGGTCCATTGGAGCTTTCTGAAGGCAGCTCTGGAGCAATTTGGTTTGGGACCCCGGTTCCTACAGAGAATTAATGCTCTATATGACAATCCATCAGCCAGAGTGAGAATTAATGGGACATTATCTTCTTCCATTGCGGTGAGAAATGGGACTAGACAGGGATGCCCCTTGTCCCCTCTCATACGTAGTGGTCATGGAACACTTAGCCAACGCACTTAGGGGAAACAAACATTAAGGGGATTCAGGTCGGGGATAAACACCATAAAATTGCATTGTATGCGGATGACCTACTAGTATATGTCTCCCAACCCCATATTTCGTGCCCAGCCATAATGAAAGAGTTCGAAAGATTCAGCCTCCTTAGTAACTTTAAAGTTAACCTCACAAAGTCAGAAGCCTTAAATATTTCGCTGTCTCAGGAGGACGTTACAAGGGCAAGAGACAACTTCCCATTTAAATGGCGACCTTCCACCATCAAATACTTGGGCATCCACATACCGACAGACATCTCGAAGCTCTACACACAATTACCTACCACTGCTAGAGAGCACAATCAAAAACTTTAAATCTTACGGGGGTCTAAAATTATCATGGATGGGTAGAATGAATGTGGTGAAAATGGACATTCTGCCACGTTTTCTATATTATTTTCAGACTATCCCCATTTCCCCCCCCTCCAGCTTCTTTTGTAGCCTTCAATCAGCCATCATTCGTTTCGTGTGGGGTAGGTTGAAGCCTAGAATCAATCTCCGCACCCTGACCCTCCCTAGGGCACTGGGTGGGGCCGGTCTCCCCAATTTTAGGGGCTACATGCAGGCTGCGGCCATGTCCCGCCTGGTGGACTGGCATTTTAACAAGGTCTCCAAGCAGTGGATACAGGTGGAGCAGGAGGGGCTGGAGATACCACTTCATCATCTTCCATGGCTGCCCATCACTGACCTCTCTGAGGTGGGTTCATACTCAGACTTCACCAAAGACACTCTTAGGGTCTGGCATACAATATCCAGTAAGTTATCCCCTACACAACATATTGGTCCTCTCACACCTTTATTCTCCACTCCATCGTTCCGCCCAGGATATCAACAAAGAAGCTTTCTCGGCTGGAGGGCAGAGGAGGACACCCGGTTGGGGAGCATCCTGATTGATGGCAAGGTTCCGTCCCTCCAATTTTTTCAAGCTCAGCATCTGGGCGGGGGAAGGAAGTGGTTGGAATTTTTCCAGCTGCAGGCCTTTGTATCCGCGCTGGGGTCCAGTGGCCGAGTTCGAGACACATACAACGCCATTGAAAAACTGTTTACGAAAAAAGATCAGCCTGAACGCCCGGTTTCTCAGCTGTACAGCATTCTCAATGAAATTGGGACCTCAGGCAAACGAGGCTACCAGTTGGCTTGGGAAAGTGAGCTGAAACAACATATCTCACCAGCTGAATGGGAAAAATGCTTTTTATTCACACATAAATTATCAGCTACGTGCGCCACACAGGAGAAAAATTTTAAAATCTTGACGAGATGGTACCAATTTCCAGCTAAGCTTCATTCAATATTCCCTACGGTGTCAGAAATGTGTTGGAGATGTGGACGGGAGGTTGGCACAATGACTCACATTTGGTGGGAATGTAAAGGAATACAGCAGTTCTGGCAAAAAGTACTCTCGAACTACCATCTCATAACTGGGAAAACAGTTGAGAACTGTCCCAAGATAACACTCCTCTCCGTCTTACCTCACGCTATCACATATCATAAGCGAGATATTCTGCGGTTCTGCCTTGCGGCGGCACGCTCCACCATTCCTAGATACTGGAAAACTTCCATAATCCCTCCTATTTCCGAGTGGTACATGGAGATGGCAAATATTTGTAGGATGGAGGAGCTTGCTGCCGAGGGCGCGGACACCAGAGATAAATTTTACAGGACCTGGAACGATTGGATAATGTTTAGGGATTCACCTGACTTCCATAAACTGTTTTGAAGATGTAGACCTCAGAGGAACCCCCTCCCCCCCTTCCTCCCCCTCTCCTTTCTTTCTCCCCATCTCTTCCCCATTTTCCTCTTATCTCCTTCTGCTTTCTCCTCCATATCCTTTTCCTTTCTTATTCTTTCAAACTCTTTATGCCTATGGTATTTTCTCCTGATCTTATATTGGAATAATGAGAGATATGTATATATTATTTTATAAATATTTTTGTTGTTTCATTCATAACTTTAATGGCTCCGGTCAGCAAGTTTTTTCCATTGAGCGAGGGAATACTAAAGTATTAACTTACTAGGCTTGCTTGATCCCCGCTTCTAAATTTGAAACTTGACATTTCTACTCCTGAGCTTGCTTTTCTTAATACTAGCAGTCTGAACATCGGCATAATCTTTAAATTTTTGAAGTTTTGAATAAGAATACGTTCTTTGCCTATATTCTCTGAATTTCAATTTTGGTACTGCAAATCCACGAACTTGTTGTGTTCATCATTACATACGCTTCAAAGGTTTTGAAAATGCCTAAGAATCGATATGCTGCTTGTACGGGACACCGGCAGGCTGCTCTCTGCAGATTGCTTTCTTTGCATAACTTGTTATATGACTCTATGTTGGTTTTTTTTTGTAATCCTGATAACTTCCAATAAAAATAGATTGAACATAAAAAGGCTGCACCAAAAAAAACAAAAAACAATTCTGCTGCAGTACCACACACAGCCAGTGTGTAAGAGGGGCGCTGTTCCATGATCAGAGCTGTCCAGAGTAAAACCAGCTGGCACCCACCTTCTCCTGAGATGCGGTGACCTGAGATTTTAGAGACAGTGACTGCTGCTCCCACGTCTTCTGTTCCAGTTTGAGGCTCGTTAGTTTATTCTCCAGGAGGCCGACTTTAGAGGACTGAGAAAATATTAAGAAAGAGCGGAGAAGGACAATCACAGGTCGCTCAAGACAACTAAGTACAAATGGAGAAGAGTCAAAAAAAAAAAAAAAAAAATGGATCAATGGAGCACGTGCCCACAATTAAAACTCTCCAAAACGCTAACCTCCTTAAAAGTTTGGCGTTTTTGCTCAACTTTTTGCGTTGAGAATTTGTCAAGAAGACTCAGTGTGCACAGAACCTTAGACTACAGCTCTGCACTGATAACTAGGGATTGTGGTGGAGCATGACAATACGTTTTCATGACATTATAGGCGCCATCGCCGCAGTACCTTGGCCACACATCTGTTCAGTTCCTCTCCCAGAGCTTCCTTTTCTTTCATCAGTTTTTCGTGTTTCTTCGTCAGGAGTGAGATTTCGTTTCTCAGACCACTGACCTCGGAGTTTTTAGAGCGCTGTGGAAAAACAATAATTCACATCAGCTTCAGAAAATCACAGACACCAGTGCTCATCATACACAAAAAATCCTCGTATGTTTACAGTCGTGGCAAAAAGTGTTGGCACCCTTGAATTTGTTCCCATCTTTCCAAAATTGTGGGTAAACAACTTTGTTTCAAGTTTGTGATGATTGTTCAAACTCACCTGTGTGGGCAATATGAAAATCACATCTAAAACCAAATAAAAAGCAGAGAAGTTGACTCAATCTTTGCATTGTGTGTGTGCGCAATACTAAGAATGGAGAACAGAAAGAAGAAGAACTGTGAGGACTAGACAACCAAAATTGTTGAAAAATATCAACAATCTCTAGAGATCTTTATGTTACTTTGGTCCATGGTGCACAACATAAATCAAGAGGTTTACAACCCATGGCGCGAAGATAATCTCACTGGACGTAGACAAGAGAGGAAAAATAGCTGAAAGTTTGCAACACAGGATAGTCCAGATGGTGGATAAGCCCCAATCAAGTTCCAAAGAAATTCAAGCTGTCCTGCAGCTCAGGGACATCAGTGTCAGTGTGAATTATCCGGTCACATCTGGATGAAATGAAACGCTATGGAGGAGACCTAGGAGGACCCCACTGCTAACAGACATAAAAAGCCAAAATGTACGTGACTAACCAAAATCCTTCTGGGAAAGTGTCTTGTGGACAGAAGAGACCACGATAGAACTTTTTGGGAAAGCACATCATTCTACTCTTAACAGAATAAGGCCTACAGAGAAAAGAACACAGTACCTACAGTCACACATGGTGGAGGTTGGAGATGTTTTTAATGCCTCTGGCATTGGGGGCCTTGACTGTGTGTGAGACATCATGAAATCTGAAGATTACCAAAGGATTTTGAGTAGCAATGTAGTGCCCAGTGTCAGAAAGCTGGGTGTGTGTCCTAGGTCAGGGGTCTTCCAGCAGGACAATGACACCAAACACTTCAAGAAACCCCATAAATGGAGGGAAACAAAGCGCTGGAGAGTTGTGAAGAGGCAGCAACAAGTCTGAATCTAATCCTCATTGACAGCTGTGGAGAGATCTGAAAATTACTGTTGGGAGAAGAGAAGACGCCTTCAAATATGAGAAACCTGGAGACCTTTATAAAGAAGAGTCCGAGATTCCAGATGAGAGGAAAAAGAAGCTTGTGGACGAGTATAGGAGAAATTGATTGCAGTTATTTATTCCAAAAGGTAAAGGGTGTGAGCAAATATTAAACTGAGGGGGGACAACAATTCCGTCCGGCCCATTTTTGAAGTTTTGTGTGAAATGGTGTCCAATTTGGCATTTTTGTCTCTATTTTTTGTGATGTTCCAATACACAGAAAGGAAATAAACAGGTGTGTGCCAAAACATGTGATTGTAATAGTTTTCTGGAACAATTTCAAGGGTGCCAACACTTTTGGGCACGACTGTATACGCTTTAAAACTTATTTTTTTACAATTATATGATTTGTAGAGTTTAGAAATGTGAATTACAGATTGGAAAAAACCCCAAAAAAAACAAAACAGACAACCTTCTCTCCACAGACTACACTGACATTCCCCTTTGTTTCGGTGATCAATTTATATATTTCCAACAGGAATAAAGAGCTAAAGGTTTCCGCTGTGAACGCTGCCCCGGCTCTCCTAAGAGAGTCAGGATTAGCGGTATACCAACTCAGAAGCTTCTACTTGCTCCCCATGAGAGGTGAGGTCTTTACATAACTCTGCAGAGCCAAATACAGCCCAAGGTGCATAGCGGTCAGTAGAGATCTTCAGCGCTCAGGAGAGATCTCAGTACCCAGATCTCAACTGGTCAAAACTTCTTACATCTCGCTACGATTTGCACTTTGGATATCCTCTGAAAACCTTCGTCTCACCTTCTTGTTGTCTACTTCCTGCTTTATTCGAGTGTTCTCCTGCTCCAGAAAACGATTGTGCATTTTGACCTCAGACAACTCTCTCTCTGTATCAGACACCTGGAGAAAAAAAAAAAAAAAAGTAAAAACTGCCAAGTGTTTTCACATATACCTGAGACCCCGGGTCTCATATTAATTTGCAAACCCAGCGAGAAGCGATTTGCAGCTCCTCAAACAACGAGTTGCTCTCCAGAGGTCTGACTGCTGGAAAACATGGCCAATGAAGAAGTTGTATCACATGGCACGCATTGAAGTGAGGTCGGTTAGAAAAACATGGCTGCTCCCCTGGAGTGCCATACAAGACACACCCTGTGGACAGGTGTGGCGATATTTGAAAAAGGAAACCATGCCTTTTCTGATTTTCCAGAACACCTTTAATCCCTTGATATTGACGGCTTAACTATGTCCTCCTGAGTGAGTTTCTCTAACACAAGAGGGTCTTGAGTAGGTGCCACTCTTACAGGATCCATGTGTCATACTATATACAACAATTTCCTCAAATGGTGGAACCCTTCAGGTTATCCAGAGTATGTGTTATATACAATGAGAGCTAGAAAAGTCCTCTATAAATTACCAACAACAGGGCCAGCAGGGCACCAAGCAAAGTTAATGTAGGCTTGGCCACCCAAGGAGACCTCACGATCTGTGCCGGTCCAGTTGAGGGTACGGTAGACCTCAGTAAACATGGTTGCTCGTGTACTTATACTTGTAGTTGACCCCAACCAGTAAGAGGCATTTCTGCCTTATTTACTTTGGTCCTGTAGCCTTCGATCTCTTGCTTCCACTCATCCGGGTCCTTCTGTTTCAGAAGCAGTGTTATTTTGCAGGCCAGATTCTGAATGTCCTCCTGGTTCTTGGAATTTTTGGAGAATAACTCTTCATTTTCTGATACCATCTGTTCATTTTTACTCTTGAGTTCCATGACCTAATGAGATCAAACATCAATAGTCAGTAAGGGTGGTGGACCAGAGAAGCCTGGACACCAGTCCCTACAGAAAATATTTTGGTACCAAGTTGATCGAAAATATGCAACTGACCTCGGTTGTTAAGACATCAACCACCTTCTCCAAATCAAATTTTTCATTCTTCATAGTTTCATACTTCAGCCTAGAGAACAAAATTAGGGAAGTGATGGTTAGGATATTTTCCACCATTGTTGTGTTCACATCAGCATCCTAACCTAAAATTTCCCTACATTGTGGCACATAAGTAAATAAGATTGCATTGCGACAGCGGGCGTATACGGCAAGCAAATTGACAAAAATATCTGATGGGGTTGGACTTGTGTTGATTTGCTTGTGGCAGTTCCCTTGGTGGGGGTTGCAATAGGACACCATTTGTTTGCATTGGGATTCGATGTAGCAGTAGTCACCAAACCATCCTCAGTTTTGTGGCTAAAGTTGCTACGTAGCCAAAGCCTAAATGTCTCACTTAGAAGTCATCAGCTCTATGTATCCAACATGGTCTACCAGTGTCTGAAGTGAAGAATCTAGACAATAGGAAAAACACACTTACCACATATCTTCACAGTTGTTAATAAGCTCGGCAATTCTTTGGTTATGGACTTCGGCGTCTTGTTTCAATGAGGTTATCTGGCTTAATAATGTAGTGTTCTCCTCCTTTAGGTTCTCATTCTCGTGTCTACAAAGTAAAAAACATCATTGTATTGTGCATTACATACCACTATACAAGTAGTGTCCTTGTTGGACATTGATATTCTGGCGATAGGGCTTTTGGCATTTTTGACGTGGCACCATATCAGCCTTTAGCTGGAGCTCATGCAAACACCCATTAAGGCTAAAAGGCTTGACTTGGATGATCACCAATATTGTAGAGCAGTCAAAACCCCTAGAGTAGCCACAAACTTCACTAGGACAAGCTTATCCTACAAATTGGTGATTCTCTAGACTTGTACAAGGACAGTTTCCCAATATTAGGGACATGAAGGTCAATTTGGATTCTATACTTTTTTCAATTGTAAGACTTAATATACGAAACCGAAAAAAAAAAAAAAAATCAGAGCTTAGCATTAGTAGAAGACATTAAGCAAAGCACAGATCTCTGGAGTAGTGGTGGACAACCGGCACCTGAGCCAACTAATCAAAGCTCTGAAAGTGTTTCAAGCATGTTCCTCTACAGAAGTCTTCTCCTCAAGTTTCTAGTTTTTGTTGAGAATCCCCATAATGACTTGGATAAGCAAGACTGGGGAAGACCATGTACCCTCAAATCATTTGAGGACTTGATTTTTGAGATCTCCACTCTTATGGCCAAATGGCCACCACTTCTCTACAGATTGGAAGGACCAAAAAAAAGTAATTTTGAGTCTGATTAGCAGCAATAGAAATAAAATAATTAGGAAGTTTATTAAAGCAGAGTAAGGATGTAACTAGTGTTAAGGAGAGCGCTCTTCTGGAGGACTTTGCATGAAGACTTTGTTATACTAGATGGCAGAAAAGTTAGAGGGTTTCTCTTTGTTAAATTGCCATGTTCCGCCGATAAGAAATGTTAGTTCTAGAAGCAGAAAAAGCAGCCGTAAAAGGAGTTTCTTTGCTTAGTAGACATCAACAGAAGGACCAAAAGGCATGTATATTACCTTAGATGGTCTAGTCTCTTTGGGATTTCATGCTCCTTGTCCAACAGGCTAGACTTGGTTGTCTTCTGCTCATGGTCCAAAGTCAAGTGCATCTGTCTTGGGCTCACTTCTTGAAGACCTTTGGCAAATGGTCCCAGATCTAATAATTCCTCGTGATAATGTTGTTCAGTGAAAACAAATCCTGGTTTACCACTATTTTTCTCCAGTGTTAGACTTCTTTTAAGCTTTTCAGAAAGTCCTGGTGTTTGCTCAGCAGAATTAGGAACATTTTTAACTTGGGACATTGAGACAGTTGTACTACATAGAGAATGTTCAGCAGAGCAAACAGCAGGCTCCAACCTTTCTTCCATCTGCAGGTCAACGGCCAGTTGTTCTCCAACAGTCATGTGCGTTTTCTCAAGGCTATCCATTTTATCGTGCATCACTTGAACCAGTGACTTTAGGTCATTGTTTTCCTTCTTGGCTTCTTCATACAACTGTTCAAGCTTTAAGGATGCTTCGGCCATTTCCTCCATGTTCAGGATTTCTTTCTGCAACCAAGAAACTTCAGAGGAAAGAACTTTGTTGTTTTCAAACGCTTCTATATTTTTCAGCTCCAAAACAGTCAAATTTTCCTTCAGTTGCAAATTTTCCTTTCTAGCAACGGCCAAGAGCAGTTTAAGCCCAGGAATGGATATGGGTGCATCCTCAAGCTCTGGTAGTGGAATTACTTCAAGATTAATAGCCTTTTTCACTTGGTTGTACTCCAAAGATAAAGAACCTAACCTTTCTTGAAGTAGAACAGTCTGTGTTTTAAGTTGACCATTTTCAGTTTTCATGTCATTATGGCTCTGTTCGAGCCTGCACAACACCTTAGTGAGGTCTTCAAGTTCCTTAGTTTTATTTTTAAGTTTCACATTCACATTATCACGGGTTTCCTTATACTGGTCAAAAGAGAGTAGGTCCATAACTGTAGAATCTTCTCCTTCAGACTCCATGAATGAATTAGCCTCAGTTTCAGCAGGTTGATTTTTGAGTTTGCTCCAGTTATATTTACCATCAAGCCACAAAAGTTTCTTCTGCAGCCTAGAAATTTCAGATAACAATCTGACGTTTTCTTTGACCGTTTGCTCATGAACAGCTTGTAGGCTCTTATAGACATCCATTTCAACTTCGGGAACTGACACACGATTCTGAAGTTGCGCAACAAGACACTTCAACTCTTGGTTTTCTTTCTCAATCATCTTCGAGTCTAATTTAGTCTTTGATAAAGTTGCCAATTCCTTCTTCATTTCCTTGATTGTCTCTTGCAGTCTAGCCATTTCTTTGCTCTCCTGTTCGTACTTACCACACAATTCTTTATATAATTTTTCAGATTCTACAAGTTTTGAGTCATTTTTATCCTTCTCAGTTTTATGTGAACTTGCCAGTTTGGCTATGGTTTCTCGAAGATGTTGAGCATCTCCACGAGCCAACTCTTCAGCATTCCCTTTATTTGCTTCAGTTTCCTTTATCTTTTCCTTAAGTTTATTCATCTCAGATAATAGCTGTACGTTTTCTTTGATGGTGTGCTCGTGCACTTTTTGCAAACTCGAGAGAGCTCTCCTTTCTTCATCTAGAAGAGCAGATCCATCCTGCAGATCAGACACAAGTGTCATCAAGTCTTCGTTCTCTTTCTTCATAGACGTATATTCCAGCTGCATTTTTGATGAAGATGCGATCTCATTCTGCAAGTCGCTGATTGTGATTTGAAGTCTACCAATCTCTTCAAGCATTTCATGCTTCTTAGAATTGGTCCTACCGCACATTTCCTTATAAAGCATTTTTGACTCGTTCAGTTTAGCATTAAGAAGATCTTTCTCGACCACATTATGGTTTTCCATCTTTTGTATGGTTTCTTGAAAAACCAGAATACTTTTTTCCGCTTCACACAACTGATCACCTTGGTTCTTCACCTTCTCCTCTAGTAGAGTGACATATTGATTTTTTTCATCCATCCTCGCATTACAGATTTCATTCTTCAGTTTCTCCTGAAGGCTGGACATATCCGACAATAACTTAACATTCTCTTTCACAGTTTTCTCATGGACAGTTTTCAGACTCTTGTTTTGGCTTTGTTCCTCTTCAAGAAGGGCTGAACTCTTCTGGAGCTGAGAAACAACGCTCTTAAGGTCTAAATTTTCTTTCACAACCAACTTAGATTCTGCTTGAACCCTGGATAAAGATCCAATTTCAACTTTCAACTCATCAATTGTGGCCTGAAGTCTTTCGATTTCCTTTAGCATTTTATGCCTTTTTTTCTCATCCTGAAGACTTAATTCTTTATAAAGAGCCTCGGACTCTAACAATTTGGAACTAATTTCTTCTCTTTCATGCTTCTTCTTCTCTAGATCTTCTAGTGTGTCTTGGAGATTCTTCATGTTGGTCTCTGCTTGAAGAAGTTGTTCATCTCGCTCGGTCAACTCCTCCAGCAAATCGTTTTCTAGTTGGAGAATTCTGTTATTGAGAGCTACTTCTACTTGTTTTGAAGCAATTTTCAGATTCTCAAGGTCATTTTCTAGCTGGACCTTTTCAGACTGTAAACTATTGACTAGTTCCTTGTAAGTCTTCTCTAAATGATCCTTCTGCTGTGAAAACTCAGAACAAGCAGATTGTTTCTCTTCTTCAACTTTTTCTAGCTTTTCCTTAAGTTTTTCCTGTAACTCTACACTCTCTTGGATGAGCTCTTCTTTTTCAAATACCCACTGGGCTTTTTCTTCTGCATGTTGGTCCTTAAGCTCTCGAAGATCAGCCTCAAACTTCTCCTGTAGAGCAACCAAGTCATTTTCATGCTTTTTCACTTCTAACTCATTTATACTTCTGAACTGGGCCTCGTTTTCAGAGATTCTTTCATTATACTTGGTTTCCAATTTTTTCCTAAAACATTTAATATAAAAGAGGATATAATATGCTACTGTGTAAGACACTATTTTAGGTTTCGATCTCTCTAGGTGTATTCTGGTCTAAGGCTTCAATGAAGACATATCGGGAGACCAAAATATTGGGACCCCACCAATTTCTGGACGAAGGGGCAGAAGTGGTGTACGGGCTGAAGGCATTCTAGAAGTCGGTACATCACTCTCCTTAGTTTTCTGAAAACTGTTGATAAGAAGTCACAGAATTATGGCGACTTTTCATAGTTCAGCATTTTTGCCCCTTTGCTCAGAATTTAGAGGGGACTTAAAGTTAAGAAAAAATAGTCTCGTTTCAAAAGATGTGAAAAGATCTCGCAAATCGAAATCTGTAAGTGAAATGATTCAATAAATTACATTAGAAGCATAAAAAATGCAAGATTTAAAAATAATTAATAATTAAGAGAATGATTTCAAGAAATGGAAATTTGGCAGAAATTAACTTTGGGACGAAAAAGCAGCAGCATAATTACGAAAAAAATGACAATATTGTATACAAGAAAGAAAAAAAAAAAAAAAAAAGAAAAAGACAATTTTTTTTATACCTTTTTTTAATAAATTGCAAATGTTCCATTAAAGGGAACCTGTCGCCAGATATTGGCCTTCTAAACTAAAACTAGCACCTTAAGAAGCGCCTGTGCTGCATTCTTCAAAGGTGCACTTTGCCGCTTGACCCCCCCCCCTGTAGACCCTACAAATACCTTTATAAAATCTCCAGGTGGTCTGGTCCGATGGGCGTCCTAATCTACATCTCCCATGACTCCTTTTACCCTCCTCCTGTGCCGCTTGACGTGGATGATGCCTCTGATACCATCCACATAAGCGGGCAAAATCTCTACACTGCCGGCTTGTGCAGGCGCACTTCGCTCTGCCCGGTGGCAGGCAGAGCCGAAAACATAGGTGCATCTGCACGATCCAGGAGGTATCTGCGCAGGCGCGAGATGTAGCCTGGCGATGTGGATGAAGCGGGTTACATCCACATCACCGGGCATAATCTCGCGCCTGCACAGAGAACTCTCTGGTTCGTGCAGGCGCACCTATGTTTTCGTGAGTGAAGTGCACCTTGCAAGATTTTACCTGCCTAAATGGATGGCCCCCGAAGCGTCATCCACGTCAATCAGCACAGGAGGAGGGAGAAAGGAGGGACAGGAGGCGCACATTGAACCGGACAGGACAATATACATACAGGGCGGGAGACTTTCTAAAAGGTATTTGTGGGGTTTACAGGGGGTAACATGCACCTTTATAGAATGCAGCACAGGCGCTGCTTAAGGCGCTAGTTTTAGTTTAGAAGGCCAAGATCTGATGACTGCTTCCCTTTAAAAGGGTTGTTGGATTAAAGAAATAAATATTCGCCTCCTCAGTATCCTGCTCTATGAGACGGTACTCCAAACACTTAGTCAGACTCAAGCCGACCGAGTTTTATGGCCGTACCGTAATGGCCACACAGCATAAAACCGAGCCCTTACCTTTCCTCCTGGACTTCCAAATTATGTTTTTCAAGCAACTGACTTCTTAATTCCAGTTTTTCCATATCAAATTTGTCCTGAAAACTCAATATTTGCTCATTAAAACTCTGCTCCATTTCACTCCTCTTCTCCTCGTACGTGGTCACCAGTTCCACCAGTTTGTTTTCCGTCTTCTTTTCCAGATCTTCCGCTCTCTGGACCAGCTCCTCCTTCTCTTTATGGTAGGTTTCCTTGGCCTCCTCTAATTGTAATTGAAGGGCGGCATTCTGCTCCATCAGCTGAATCTTCTGGTTACTGAACTCTGCCTCCATTTTGTCGGTTTGGTTGCGATGTTCGCATTCTGCGCTCCGCTGCTCCTCTTTAAGCCTCGCGATGTCGGCTTCTAATTCCAAGTGCCTCTTTTTGTAGACTCGTGTTTGCTCTTCGGCTTTGTGAATTTCCTCGTTCAGTTTTTGTTTGAGGACATCTTGCTCCCTCTCAAACATGAATTTTGCTTCCTTCAGATGTTCTTCATAGTGCGTTACCTAAGAACCAAGAGAAGCATCTATAAGTACAGTTTTTGGAGACATCCATATACCGTGTTTTCCCAAAAATGAGCCCTAGCAGGAATTTTCAGCATTTTCGCTGTAAGGCTTAACTATAAGCCCTACCCAAAAAATAAGCCCTAGTTGCGGTTCAATAATGAAGTGTCCATGCAGCTAAAAAAGATAAAGATACTGCAGGACACTTCATTATAGAAAGCAGACACCCCCAAAAGAGAGAAGACAGAAGACCGCGCAATTATACTGACCAGACACTGATCAGGAGGACCTGCAGTGGATCGCACACACACACACCAGATCTCACAACATCCAGCGATATTGATTGCTTCAGGCTGGCATAAGGACCTGGGAAGCAGTGCAGTGGAGCGCGAGGGGACCCGTGGGTAGAACACATGGAGGACCCAGCTGTAAAACGCATCAATGCATTCCACCCACAGGTCTTCGTGCTCCACTGCTCTGTGACCCAGGATTTTCTGCCAGCCGGAAGCAATCGCTGAATGTGGTTGGTGTGTGTGTGTGTGTGTGTGTGTGTGTGTGTGTGTGTATGTGTGTACGTGCGCATGACTGCCAGTGTGTCAGATAGAAGCATGGGAGGACAGCGTGCAGCATACCTGCTGGGAGCGCCCGCTGAAGATCGCAGGAGGACCTGGGAGTGACACAGACGCTCAGAGTCTGGTAAGTATGACTCTCCTGGGAAAAGGGGGGGTGGGGGAATCTGCATTTTTTCAGGGGCAGACGTTCCTCCAACCGTGTTTCCCCGAGAATAAGCCCTACCCCGAAAATAAGTCATAGCGCTTTTTCCGGGACAAAAAAAAAAATAAAATAAGTCCATATCTTATTTTTGGGGAAACACGGTAGTAAACGTATAGAAGTGTCTTACCTTAGATTCCAGTTCCATTTTTAACTGCTCGATCTCCCTTTGGTGCTGCTCTCTCAGCTGCTCGATGGCCATCTCGGCTTCTATACTCATGTTTAGTGGAGGACAATCCTCAGAGCCGATACCTGCATGAAGTGGACATTGATCATAGTTATAGATCTTGTTCCATTACGATGGAAATCATCATTAGGCCCCATGGGCCAGGCAAGTAGGCGCAGTTCCGTAATATTCAAGATGGCCCCCATTAGGTTGACCCGAATCAAGTCCAAGAGTAATGGGTTTGATTAAAAATTAAAATTGCCAATTACGATCCAGGACACAAACATGCAAAACTACCAAATTCTAAGACAAGTAGTTTTACTATTGATTTAACAATGGATTCCAAGGCTGATCGTGAAGATCGATTTCCACCAGTCTACAAAGAGACTATGTTCTCCCTAAGTGTGCTTGGTTTAGTCTTAATCACAAACTCCAGTGACATGGAAGTCAATTGAGTTCCAAGTTTTCCTTTTTTACCTTGGTCGTAGTCAACAGCATTTTTATTATCCATTTCATCAAATAATGAAGTCTTCAGAGATGTTCTTAAGCCCCGAATACCTTGAGCTCTATAATCTTCCAGCTCCAGCTGCAATTCATCAATACGATCCTGCAGCTCCTGGGGGAGATGAATGATGGTTCAGGATGGGTATTTGTGCGCTGACCTTTCCGGTGAAGCAGCAGACGTTTATCGATTCCTGCACTCACCCTGCGCTGCCGCTCGTATTCGTTACGGACTTGCATCAACTTCTCCTCGTTACGGAAAAACTCAACACAGCTGGGGTCCAAATCACCAAACTGAAAAGAATAAAATATACTTCTATTTTCTCCACTTCCATGTTTTCATGTAAAGACCAAACAAAAACAAAAGAGTGTAAAACGGTTCTTTAAATATAATCATAGCCAACAGTAGAGTTGAGCAGACAACTTTGTACAACCCCGGTCCAGTTCAGTGCTCTCCGATAGTGGACGGGAGCTGGGAAAGTTTCCTAAACTCTCAGGATCCCAGGCTCATCTTAAGATTTTGGGGTTGCACGGTGTACAGGTGAGGTCACACCAGGCTGGTGAATCAAACACTGCTCCAAAGAGCCCGGAAGGTCAAGAAATTCACGCAGCTCCTGTCCACGGACAGAGAGCACTGACCTGGACAGTAGACCAGTAATGTAAGAAGTCATCTGCTCATCTCTAGCCAACAGAACATCTCCTCAACTCTGGACTCTCCTCTCTGAAAAGGATGGTCACACTACCATACTCAGTACTCGAAATGGGTAGGTCGGATGCTCGGACGGGCTTGACTTGTAAGATCATGCGATAAAATGCTCGAGTTTCCCATTGACTTCCGGTACTCAAGTCAAGCTAGTCTGACCTGTTCGTTTTGAGTACCCGAGCATGGTAGTACTCGCTCAGGACTATTCCTTGCCACTTCTGCAGGTAGTCAGAGGCGGCAGTTTACCTCTACAGATTCAGTAGCCCCATGCTCCTCATGATGCAGAGTCACAGCTGCCTTAACTTGCAGCATAGGAGAGCTCATAAATCAGACCAGAGGTGCGGCCAGGACACTGGTTTGGACTCAACCATTTAGGAGGAAACTGGATGGCAGTAGAGCGGTACACTTCTAAAGACTAAGCATTTACAACATATCCATTCTGCATCACTTGGATCATCAACAATTGAGAAAACAGTCTATTGTCAGCAACTTTTGCCATAACAACCAAGTACTTCACTGAAGAGGGACTATCCATCAAATTCATGGAGACTGCAGTAGCCACAAATATTTACATTGGGTCAACAGATCGCGATACGCGATACTACCAAAACGTACAAGTCCTAAAAGATAGAACCCCCGTTTATGAGAAAAGTCAATATCAAACCACCAATCGGCACAGCTACACAAACCTTTTCCAGGAGTATATTGTCAAGAGTCTTCTGCAGTTTTGCCGTCAGCTCCTCGCAGTCCGCCAGCTTCTCCGATGTCTCAAGTAGCTCATTTTCCATACGGCTGTTCTCCTATAAGACAGGGATAATATGCAGGTAAAGTCAATAGGAGGTGACCCAACTCCCCAATAGGTAGTGAAATAATAAACTCTTCATACCTTTATGGATAAGGTAAGCCGATCTCGCAGGTAATTCTCCTCCAGTTTAATCTTATCGAGCTCCTGTTCCAGCTCCAGCCGCTGCCGGTTGGTTTGCTGCAATATCTGCTCCCTCTCTTTTCTCAGCTCAGTTTTCAGTGCTGCCATCCTCTCCTTGTACTCCTCGTCCAGCTTTCTAGAATATTCAGACATGAAGAAAGTTAGAACAGCTCCACAATTTCTTGTTACTATTAATTAGCCATTCTGGATGATTTCCCATTGCGTTGGGCGGCAATCAAGTTGTTGCTTCAGGACCTCTGGAAATCAGCTCATGACTCAATGCACCATCACTGGGCATTGGACTGCCATGAAGGCGGATGCATCACTATACATATATTGCCCCTACTGGTCTTCATGGAAAGATTTTTCCCGTAACTCAATCTTTTGTCAATAGTATAAACCACCAAACTGAAAAGGTACCAACCGAATGTTGTATTCGTTGTGGCGCTCAATTGTGGCATGATGGTCGTCCACCTCTGATGCCATCAAACTTTTTAGTTTTTCGTTTTTCTCCAAATCCATGCGCAGCTTCTCTTTTTCTCGCATTGCCTGGTCAGTACGTTCTCTATAGAGAGAACACATTGGTCAGTCTTAAAATACAACACAATATAGCAGGGCACAAAAGCCCTAAGACTTGGTTCTCATCATTAGTAAAAGCCTACAGGAATGGTGTCAAAGCTCTTGGGGTCTTGTTGTGGTCCACCTTGGGTAATCCCATATTATAGTCCTCTGGTAGATGAAAGACATAAGTGACCAAGACAAAAGAAGCAGTTGGGGACTACAGAAGGTTCTCCATTTAGGAAAACCCTGTTTGAAATGGACCTTTAAGAAGTGGCAAATTCTATAGTCTTGGAGAACCCATGTATTACACGGCTCCCTGACAATGAGAAGATTGAAAGTCCAAATGCTGAATAATCTGCAAACCAGGTCAATGTTGGGGAAGGAGATTGTCCTAGATAAAAAACCTATTTTAAAAGTAGAAAATAAAATGCAAACTTACAATAAGTGCCGGATCTCTGATCGGAAGCTGACGAGAGCCGCTTGGTAGATCTCATTTTTAGTGATCAGAAGCTCATTTTCTAGAGTCATGGTCAATTCCGTCAGATTGAGTTTTCCTTCAAGATTAAAATCCAAAGCCTGAAAAGCAAGAAAAAGGAGACAAAAAACAAAACATCGTCATGTACAATGACATTACAAAGTGGGGGAACTATAGGTGTTAGGAGCTGAAAAAGGCTCACAAGCAATGTGGCCACCCAAGGCTTCAAAAGAGGGGTTCCTGAAGTAGCTGGTAACAAGGCATATAAAATGGCTCACCTTGAGTATGGCCGGTCCGTTCTCCAGTCCTTCTTCATGCCACAAGTCTATGATATCCTCCACAGATCCATAACCCGTCCCATCGTCCAGTTTGGAGAATAAGCGGAAGCATATTGCCCCAGTCATGGCAGATGGGGTTAGCGTCCTCCTCCCACTCTCATCGTAAGGCTAAAGATTTAAAGTTTAAAGATATGGATTAATGTGTGGAACAAATATTTTCTGTTCCTGAGATATGACCCTCTCTTTTCTGTATGTAAACCTAGTCTCTTTAGTAAGTGGCTGTGGTCATCAAGAAGATACCCTCAGAAGAGTTGAGGACCACACCTCCTTGGCTAACAAGACTAGATTTATCTAGAGAGAAGGTGGGACCGTATCTCAGGAAAGGAGAGGCGCAGAAACAAAAGAAAGACCACGCCGGATTCAGGAGAACAGCAGCATTTATACCAGAGAAAAATAATTACATATTTCTGCTCAGTGAAAAAGTCCTGTATTAGCTACACCTATGGGCATCCCTCAATGCGGTTACAATCTCCAAGAGTTTGCGTCTTTTCTGCAAATATTTTAGTTTCGTATAGAGCATCGTACGATTGAAATGTCAGGCTACTACATATTAAATCCAACCTTGTTGGGTCAATAGTTTCCTCTGGCAGCAAGCGTTGCTAAGACTTATTTAGGAAATCAGTGGAAATACAGGACGGGAGTACCCGGCTCGATTCATGGCAAAGTCTGCCCAGCCCCACCTCTTGCCATTCGCTTCGTCTACTCGACAGCCGGCCCCCCCCCCCGCGCTCACGCTCGACAGCCGGCCCCCCCCCCCGCGCTCACGCTCGACAGCCGCCCCCCCCCCGCGCTCACGCTCGACAGCCGGCCCCCCCCCTGCGCTCACGCTCGACAGCCGGCCCCCCCCCCCGCGCTCACGCTCGACAGCCGGCCCCCCCTGCGCTCACGCTCGACAGCCGGCCCCCCCCCGCGCTCACGCTCGACAGCCGGCCCCCCCCGCGCTCACGCTCGACAGCCGGCCCCCCCCGCGCTCACGCTCGACAGCCGGCCCCCCCCCGCGCTCACGCTCGACAGCCGCCCCCCCCCCCCCCCGCGCTCACACTCGACAGCCGGCCCCCCTCCCCCCCCGCGCTCACACTCGACAGCCGGCCCCCCTCCCCCCCCGCGCTCACACTCGACAGCCGGCCCCCCTCCCCCCCCCGCGCTCACACTCGACAGCCGGCCCCCCCCCGCGCTCAAAGGAAAACCGCATTCCTCATCTGAGTGGGGTGGTGTTGCTGGAAAGGGAGCAGATTTCTGCAGGCGACATTTAATTTAAAGACATTCGGAGACGATTTGCCATGAAACCCGCTGAATCCATCCGGGTTACCTGCAGAGAGAGGTGTCTTTTCAGCTGCCGATATGGGGTGGAGGAGGACGGCGTGGGGGGTTTGGTATTTTTACAGACTTCATAGAAAAAGTCCTGGAGACTCATGGTGTCATCATGGTCCAAGTTCTGTAGGGCGTCCTCCAAAGCCTGAAGGGGGCGACATAATGAGGTATTAGGGGGTCTAACGTTATTATAGTTACAGGAAAATGAAATAATTAAAAATAAACTTGTCTTCTTACTTCCAAAAACAGCGCCACACGTGTCCTCAGGTTGTGTGTGGTATTGCAGGTCACCCCTATTCACTTCAATGGAGATTCAGTGCATAACTAGATGCAACTTATGGGCAGGTGTGGTGCTGTTTTTGTTTAAGAAAAAGCAGCTATTTTTTTTTCTAAATCTTGGACATTCCCTTTAAAACTTTGACACAACCGATCATGCCAGGCAATTTTAAACAACCGTGGCAGACAAGCAGACAATGGCCAATTATTGAAACACTCAGCTTTATGAGAGTCAGAACAGGAAATAAAAAAATAAAAATGAAGGTTTCCATTCAGAAACAAATCAGACAGAGGTCTTATAGGCAAAGGAAACAAAAAGTACATGATCGGAGAATGGGTTAAACAAAACAAAACAAAAAAAAAAAAGTGATGCAATTCTTAATTTTGAACGCTAGGGGGCAGATCTACAATGCGAATCACAAAGTAAAAGGTAGAGCATACTCACTGTAAAGAGGAAACCTTAGTAAAGGGGAGTATATATATATATATATATATATATATATATATATATATATATATGTGTATGTATGTATGTGTATATGTATATATATATATATAATATATATGTGTGTATGTATATATATATATGTATGTATATGTATGTATATATATGTATATATGTGTGTGTAATATATATATTATATATATATTACACACACATATATACATATATATACATACATATACATACATATATATATACATACACACATATATATTATATATATATATATACATATACACATACATACATACACATATATATATATATATACACACACACACATATATATATACATACACACACACATAATATATATATATTATATTTATATATACATATAAGTGTGTGTATGTATATGTGCATGTATGAATATATATGAATATATATATATATATTATATATATATATATATTATATATATATATATATATACACACACATACATACATATATGTTGGAGAAATGTTAGAAAGTACATTCACTTTTCTGTGAGTAGGTTTAGATGGGGTTGCAATGTTTTGGGGGGGTTTTAAAAATAAAAAAAAGTTCCTTTCGTCGATCGCTTCCGCACATGACTTGCAGCTCAGATCTACTCACTACAAATGGAGCCGAGCTGCAATACCAGACACAACCACAGGAAATGAGAGGCGCAGCAGTCAGACACCCCATGAGCTTTATCTGCACAGGCAAAAAGGGTTCATTTACCCTACAGCGCCCCCGTAGGGGAAATTAATCGTTACATAAAGCCTTATGTATGGACGGCATGTTTGGATATGGTAAGTCCTCCAGATGCGCTCTGTGTAGGTTCTCGCTATCCAGGCTGAAGGTCCTAAATAAGGGACCCGTGCCCTCTTTTCTCTTCCTTAATAAGGTATATGAATACAGATTTGTTAACCCATCAAAATAAAAAAATTAAAAAAAAAAATTAAAAATCCAAAGAAATTCCAAAACTCCTTAGCACTGCCAATTTCCGTGACTAAAAAAGGTCCAGTGATGGAAATTACAAGGGTCACATATTTTACTGGTGTCCTCAGACACTTCGAGGATCTGTCATTTGCCATGAATGTATATTTTTTATTCTTTTGATTTACTGCCGCTGTTCTCCTGAATCCGGCGAGGTTTGTCTTTTGTTCCTGCGCCTCTCTCTTGCTGAGATAAAGCCCTTTTTTCCTGGTATATAAATTGGAGTTTTATATAAGTGGGCGTGGTCAGCGAGAAACTGCCCAGAGACCAGCTGAGTGCAACGCCTACTTAGCTAACAAGACTAGATTTATATACAAGGAACAAGTTGTCGTATCTCAGGAATAGAGAGGCGCAGGAGCAAAAGAGAAACATCGCCGGATTCAGGAGAACAGCGGCATTTACAGAAGGTTACAAGAAAAAACAAATTAATATAATATAATATAATATAATATAATATAATATAATATAATATAATATAATATAATATAATATAATATAATATAATATAATATAATATAATATAATATAATATAATATAATATAATATAATATAATATAATATAATATAATATAATATAATATAATATAATATAATATAATATAATATAATATAATATAATATAATATAATATAATATAATATAATATAATATAATATAATATAATATAATATAATATAATATAATATAATATAATATAATATAATATAATATAATATAATATAATATAATATAATATAATATAATATAATATAATATAATATAATATAATATAATATAATATAATATAATATAATATAATATAATATAATATAATATAATATAATATAATATAATATAATATAATATAATATAATATAATATAATATAATATAATATAATATAATATAATATAATATAATATAATATAATATAATATAATATAATATAATATAATATAATATAATATAATATAATATAATATAATATAATATAATATAATATAATATATTATATTATATTATATTATATTATATTATATTATATTATATTATATTATATTATATTATATTATATTATATTATATTATATTATAATATAATATAATATAATATAATATAATATAATATAATATAATATAATATTATATATATATATATATATATATATATATATATATATATATATATATATATATATATATATATATATATATATATATATATATATATATATATATATATATATATATATATATATATATATATATATATATATATATATATATATCACATCACATACATATACACACACATATATTTACATGAAGTGACAGGTCCCGAAACATTAAAAAGGGGCTCCACACTTCTGTACCTGCCATGTACACCTCGTATGGTGGACTCACCTCTTTGTCCAGGTTCTGGAAGCCGTACTGTTCGCAGATGGAGAGAAGTTTCTTCCTGTTCAGGTGACCATCGCGGGTGATGCCCAGATCCTCACATATTAGCTGGAGCTTCTCCTCCACCCAGTCCTGATCTGGACACAGAGCCGTCTGGGAAGCGCTGAGATCGTCTGGATTCCAAAATCGAAGTTGTCCTAATGGTAAAAACATCGGCATCTGATCAATCGGTGAAGTGGACTCGGAGCTGGTGTCCTGCCTTCTTCATTCTCCTCTGCCGGATATTCTCTGGGATCTCGCTCTGTAGGGTCGCCATCATTTACCGCTCCATTACCTCGCACTGGAATAGTAATCAGCCCCATACACGTCCCGCTGTTCTGCAGAGCGCGCCGCCGATGGGGTAACACGCATCTAATTAGTCATTTACTTAATAAACCGTCACAGCAGAGGGAAGGAAACTCACAAATATCCACAGACACCGCGTGAGATCTCGTCAGGATAATGGGAGATCAGCAGCTCAGCCGTCAGTAACGGGGCCAAACACAATGGAGGGCAGTGAGCGATCCCTATATACATCAATGGACGGGACTATCCTCCACATATTACAAGGTAGACTTCAAAATCATAAGAAGATTTTAGGCCGCCTGCAATTATTTTTCTACTTTTGCAATTAAAAGTATTTTATTTTTCTACTTTTGCAATTAAAAGTATTTTATTATTATATTTTTTTTCTATAAACCCTCTGGTAGTCCAGAAGATTTGATAATCTGACAATCCAGCTGTTGATGCCAAGTTAATGTAAATATTTATATATACTGTATTGTACTACATATATTTTTACACATATGTATACACACAACCGTATTTTTCGCTTTATAAGACGCACCTGATTATAAGACGCACCCCCAAATTTGGTGAATGAAAAGAGATTTTTTTTTTAATGTTAAATGGGGTCAGTTTTATAATGCCAGTGTCCGTCTAACATCATATAGAGTATATGTCCCTCATAGCCCACCCATCCTGAAATTAGCCCCCTTAATCTGGATATGGCCCCCTTATATTGAATATAGCCCCCCTTGTGCTGGCACACGTCCCCCAGTGATGCCACATGTCCCCCATTGATGGAACACTTCCCCTATGGATGGCACACGTCCCCCTGTGCTGCCCATGGCCCCCTATGGATGGAACACATCTCCCTGTGCTGGCCATGGCCCCCTATGTTTGATATGGCCCCCTATGAATGGCACACCTCCCCCTGTGTTTGATATGGCCCCTTATGGATGGCACACCTCCCCCTGTGTTAGATATGGGAGATACCGGGAGATCAGCACTGGAGGAGGTAAGTAAAGAGTTTATTTTACTATGGGCAGCAGCATGGAGGCCATATCTAACACAGGGGGGGCATGTGCCATCAAAGGGGAGGGGGGGGGGGCGCGCGCAGGCAGATATAATATGCGCCGCTGCCCCAGCCCATCACTGCGGTGCGGTTTCAGCACAGTGATGGACAGAGGATGTGCATATTATATGAGCGGGAGCAGGAGATCTCCCGCTGCGTCCTGCAGCTTTTATCAGCCCCCAGCACCACTCCAGAGCTGCCCCCACCTCCCCTGGACTTTGTAGTATATATACCGTATATTTGGATTATAAGATTATAAGACGCACCCCCTACTTTCCCCCAAAATTTGGGGAAACAAAAATGCATCTTGCAAAGCGAAAAATATGGTACATACATATACATACACATACATACATACACATACATACACACACCCACATACACACACACACGTGTGTATTTTTTTTGTAATTTCATATATATTTTATTAAAATATATTAATATTGTTTTTATTATATTTTAATATACACTACAGTTCAAAATTTTAAAAGGTCACCGATTTCCTTATTTTTGAAAGAAAAGCACTTTTTTTTCAATGCAGCTAACATTAAACAGAAATCCACTCTATACATTGTTAATGTGGTAAATGACTATTCTAGCTGCAAACGTCTGGTTTTTAATGCATTATCTACATAGATTTATAGAGGCCCATTTCCAACCACCACTCCAGTGTTCTAATGCTGCATTGTGTTTGCTGTGTTAGAAGGCTAATGGATGTTTAGAATTCCCTTGAAAACCCTTGTGCAAGTATGTCAGCACAGCTGAAAACAGTTTTGCTGATTAGAGAAGCTATAAAACGGACCTTCCTTTGAGCTAGTTGAGAATCTGGAGCATTACGTTTGTTGGTTTAAACTCTCAAAATGGCCAGAAAGAGAGAACTTTCATGTGAAACTCGACAGTCTATTCTTGTTCTGAGAAATGAAGGATATTCCATGCGAGAAATTGCCAAGAAACTGAAGATTTCCTACAACGGTGTATACTACTCCCTTCAGAGGAGAGCACAAATAGGCTCGAACCAGAGTAGAAACAGAAGTGGGAGGCCGCGCTGCACAACTGAGCAACAAGACAAGGACATTACAGTCTCTAGTTTGAGAAATAGACGCCTCACAGGTCCTCAGCTGGCAGCTTCATTAAATAGTACCCGCAAAACGCCAGTGTCAACGTCTACAGTAAAGAGGCGACTCCGGGATGCCGGCCTTCAGGGCAGAGTGGCAAAGAATAAGCCATATCTGATATTATACAAGGATAAGGCTGCACATCAAACTTAGATAATGGTATAATGCCTCAAGCATATGGAAAAATATTGGAAAATACAATGAAAAATGCTACTTGCTAACTTGAACATGTGAATAATGAATTGCATACCTGCCATGAATATTAGGAAAAAGGAGATATTTAGCAATCGCATTGATCAATGTAACTGAGCCCCAAAACCTCGTCAAGGTATATCTCTATATTGGGGTCCCTAGCTCTGTGAGCCTAACTGTGTGTCATCTCATTGCAATTAAAAACTGCTGTGGGTGGAGAGGGGTAACCAAGGACTGTCTTATATAGGAGATGGAAAAAACATGGCCGAAAGGGGCGGAGCTGTGTTCACATTCAGAAAAAAAATTACATATAACTGAATAGGATAACTGAAGTGAGCACTAATATATATATTCTGAGTGCAAGCCAAAAAAATACATACTATACAAGGATAAGGCTGCACATCAAACTTAGAAAATGGTATAATGCCTCAAGCATATGGAAAAATATTGGAATAATACAATGAATAATGCCCCCAATATAGAGATCGGCCATGTTTTTTCCATTTCCTATATAAGACAGTCCTTGGTTACCCCTCTCCACCCACAGCAGTTTTTAATTGCAATGAGATGACACACAGTTAGGGTCACAGAGCTAGGGACCCCAATATAGAGATATACCTTGACGAGGTTTTGGGGCTCAGTTACATTGATCAATGCGATTGCTAAATATCTCCTTTTTTCCTAATATTCATGGCAGGTATTCAATTCATTATTCACATGTTCAAGTTAGCAAGTAGCATTTTTCATTGTATTTTTCCAATATTTTTCCATATGCTTGAGGCATTATACCATTATCTAAGTTTGATGTGCAGCCTTATCCTTGTATAGTATGTATTTTTTTGGCTTGCACTCAGAATATATATATTAGTGCTCACTTCAGTTATCCTATTCAGTTATAAGCCATATCTGAGACTGGCTAATAAAAGGAAAAGATTAATATGGGCAAAAGAACACAGACATTGGACAAAGGAAGATTGGAAAAAAATGTTATGGGACAGAAGAATTGAAGTTTGAGGTGTTTGGATCTCACAGAAGAACATTTGTGAGATGCAGAACTACTGAAAAGATGCTGGAAGAGTGCCTGATGCCATCTGTCAAGCATGGTGGAGGCAATGTGATGGTCTGGGGTTGCTTTGGTGCTGGTTAAGTGGGAGATTTGTACAAGTTAAAAGGGATTTTGAATAAGGAAGGCTATCACTCCATTTTGCAATGTCATGCCATACCCTGTGGACAGCACTTGATTGGAGCCAATTTCATCCTACAACAAGACAATGACCCAAAGCCCACCTCCAAATTATGCATGAACTATTAAGGGAAGAAGCCGGCAGCTGGTATCTATCTGCAATGGAGTGGTCAGCCCAGTCACCAGACCTCAACCCTATAGAGTTGTTGTGGGAGCAGCTTGACCGTATGGTGCAAAAAGTGCCCATCAAGCCAATCCAACTTGTGGAGGGGGGAAGCATGGGGTGAAATATCTCCAGATTACCTCCGCAAATTAACAGCTAGAATGCCAAAGGTCTGCAAAGCTGGAATTGCTGCAAAGGAGCATTCTGTGCCGAAAGCAAAGTGTGAAGGAGAAAATTATTATTTCAAGTAAAAATCATTATTTCTCACCTCGTCAGTGTCTGGACGATATTCTCTATTCATTATACAACTCATCTGATAAATAAAAGTATGATTTTTCATAGAAAAGAAAATTTGTCTGGGCGACCCCAAACCTTTGAACTGTAGTGTATGTGAGAGAGATATATACATATACACACACGTACATACATGCACACATATACACATACTATATTATATATACACATACATACAATAAAATGATGTATATACTAATAAAATAAATATATTAAATGAGCTATATTAAGCAAAAAAATAAGATATGTTTTATTAAAAACTATAGATTAAAAAATATCTATTTTCTGTATATAGTTCAAGGTCAAGTTTTCTTCTTTGTCCATAGCTGCACTTCTGTCACTGTCCTATAGGTGGCACTGTTTAAACAATTTAAAGTCATAAAGACAAGGTGACTTCGGGCATTTTCTAGTGTCTTGAGGCCAGTCTTGTGGGTGGGATGTGGTACACCATTTACAAACACTTTTTTTTTTAGGTCCCCCCTATTTAAAGAGTTTGGGGGGCTGTTCAGACAGTGGAATTCACTTGACTCGTACTATTATAATGGCCCTTTATTATAAGGCTGTGACCGGTGTAAGACTCTTCTCTGCAATTCTAGCATTCTATTCATTGATCACGTTACAGTTTTGGGGCTCCGGTAAATGCCATAAATCGGACGCTGGAATCTAGGATGCCTCTGAGTAATGTACAATATATTATAATCTAGTAATAAGATCCTAACACAGCGCAGGATTATAGGAGCCAACGACTTCTGAAAACCGATCCTCCGCGGGGACGACAATCATATCCCAGCAACGTCTGAGACTTCTAACACGCGGCTGCACCGTCACCAGAGGCGGCCGCCCCGTCACCAGAGGCGGCCGCCCCGTCACCAGAGGCGGCCGCCCCGTCACCAGAGGCGGCCGCCCCGTCACCAGAGGCGGCCACCCCGTCACCAGAGGCGGCAGTCCAGGTCAGGACACGATACAGGCAGATCTAGAATCCACCTTTCACTTTTTCACCATTTTGAAGATCTCTGCTGACTGGCGGTGAATGGGAACGCCGATCACTACAGCAGTGCCAGCCTATAGTGGATAACTCCGGGAAGGTTTCCATTCACTGACATATGCAGAGATCTCGTGGCGCCACCATCCGACCTTCACCCGCGACCTCCCAGAATGAAACTTCTCAGAGTCTTCCTCTTTCCTGCGAGTTGCTACATTGTAGCATGAATGTTTGTCAAGGTTGTTAACCCTTGCCTTACCTTCTGCCTCGTACTCTTCGCCCTCTTCACTTCTCCAAAGCTAAAACAGAACAAAGAAGAACGAGAAGTAATGAGAGAACAAAAACAAAAAAACCCAGAAATTTTAACACCCATTTCAATGTAGCAGACAATCCCCCCCAACCCAACAAGCTGTCATTCCACAGTCCTAGCTAAGCTGACAGTCGCCCCCCTCCCATCCGGTCTTGACTTTAGGTTTTATACTTGACCAAGGAGGTCAAAACTACTCAAAATGAAAAAAATGGCTTCCAAGAGCATAAAAGGCGCGGGAAGGAAAGGGGGGTCTCGGAGCTTTTGTCCTACAGATCTTGCATTGTGCAGCAGCTGGACGGCGGGGCGGGAGGGTCACACCTATTAACACGCAATGGTCTGAAAAGGAAAGATTGGAGGCTCCATTGTCCAGGATCCTCCAGATGGTCGGGGGGCTCCAGCAGCAGCGCAGGACCCCGTAGGAGCATCTGTAACTCATGTTGTGTAATAACCCAGCAATTCCCCGCGCTCTGCCATCTGTTTCAAAACCGGACTTTCGTTCTGGGAATGATGGGGACAAGCTTGTTGGTTGGAGCAATAACTATGGCATGGACGGCCACTGATTTCAGTGGGCACTACGTAGTGCGGAGTTATCCCCCCGATCACGGATGGTCTTAGTGGTGTGCCCCAGCCCCACATTACC
Source organism: Anomaloglossus baeobatrachus (assembly GCF_048569485.1). NCBI lineage: Eukaryota > Metazoa > Chordata > Amphibia > Anura > Aromobatidae > Anomaloglossus > Anomaloglossus baeobatrachus. The sequence continues at coordinate 25,250,693 of NC_134364.1, read as the reverse complement.
CAGCTGGATAGGTCACACACAGGCGTGGGATGGAAACGTTGCGGATTTTCAGCTTCTAAATCAACACCTGCCTTTATTACAGGACCAGCAGCCATTTCTGCTGCGGAGTTTACAGCAAATGAGAAAGTGCAAAATAGTCAGCACGGTGCACATGCCGATACACTGCAGATGTCATGTGCATTGAAGGACGGACATAGCTAAAGCAGGTCTGCGAACCCACTGTGTCCATGATGGATCCGACAATCAGCGCAGGATTACAGGAGCCAAATCATATCCAAGAAACACCCGATACGTCATGACACAGGCAGACGACGTCTTATACAGACATGTGTAACGTTTACCAGCGTTTCAGTTTCTGGCCATTTTCAAGATCTATGCTGGCAGTGAATGAATAGAAACGCTGATCATGTCCGCACCACAAGAGATGCTCTAGATCTCTTGACCCAAACAAGAAGAGACCCCCCGAGCGACACCCGAGAAGGGGCCCCCCGAGCGACACCCGAGAAGAGGCCCCCGAGAGACACCCGAGAAGAGGCCCCCCCGGACACCAAGAAGGGGACCCCCCCCCGAGCGACACCGAGAAGGGGACCCCCCCCCCCCGAGCGACACCGAGAAGGGGACCCCCCCGAGCGACACCGAGAAGGGGACCCCCCCCCGAGCGACACCGAGAAGGGGACCCCCCCGAGCGACACCCGAGAAGAGGCCCCCGAGCGACACCCGAGAAGAGGCCCCCGAGCGACACCCGAGAAGAGGCCCCCCCCGGACACCAAGAAGGGGACCCCCCCCCCCGAGCGACACCGAGAAGGGGACCCCCCCCCCCCCGAGCGACACCGAGAAGGGGACCCCCCCGAGCGACACCGAGAAGGGGACCCCCCCGAGCGACACCGAGAAGGGGACCCCCCCCGAGCGACACCGAGAAGGGGACCCCCCCGAGCGTCACCGAGAAGGGGACCCCCCCGAGCGACACCGAGAAGGGGACCCCCCCCGAGCGACACCGAGAAGGGGACCCCCCCCGAGCGACACCGAGAAGGGGACCCCCCCCGAGCGACACCGAGAAGGGGACCCCCCCCCGAGCGACACCGAGAAGGGGACCCCCCCCGAGCGACACCGAGAAGGGGACCCCCCCCCGAGCGACACCGAGAAGGGGACCCCCCCCCGAGCGACACCGAGAAGGGGACCCCCCCGAGCGACACCGAGAAGGGGACCCCCCCGAGCGACACCGAGAAGGGGACCCCCCCGAGCGAGCGACCCCGAGAAGGGGACCCCCCCGAGCGACACCGAGAAGGGGACCCCCCGAGCGACACCGAGAAGGGGACCCCCCGAGCGACACCGAGAAGGGGACCCCCCCGAGCGACACCGAGAAGGGGACCCCCCGAGCGACACCGAGAAGGGGACCACCCGAGTGACACCGAGAAAAGGCCCCCCCGAGACTGCAGCCGTAATATGGATAAGAAAATAAGACCGCAATAATACTATGGTGTAAAGCTTTCTATATACACCAGCAACTACTCTCCACCAGGCACATATTTGCAATATGAAGAGAGGAAAAGCCAGATATCTGAAGGCAGATTATCTGTTCTGAAAAGAAAGGATTAGGCATACTGAGATCAACATGTCTGATCCTTCTTCCCAACACTGGCCAAACAACCAGCATGAGATGGTAACCAGTCCACTAAAATCAGCACCAAAGCCTTCGATAATCGACACCTAATGTCTCGATGACCTTGGCGATCTAGTGATTGCATGAAATGAGGCATTGACGACGTCTTCCGGCAGCCATGTTCCTTTTCAGTCTGACTTGTCACTAATCACCTGTATCCCATAAATCTCCCCCGCCAGAATTGTAAATTTCTTAAATAAAACGGCGAAGCAATTAAGGCGCTCTGATGGCCGGCACCAGCGTCTCCGCGCTCAGCCAGTTATTACTTTGCATCTTCCCCATGGGTGCAGGACGATATAATGAACACGCGGCCGGTCTGGCTGATTAAATAAGGTTGGACGAACTATTAATATTAAACAGCGGGTCTCCACCGCATTCATTATGTAGCCAGTGACTGGATACCCGCGGGGGAGAACGATTCACATTCTTACGCTCCATCCATCGCTGGTGAGCGGAGCATTAATTCAGTGGTTCAGGTTACTGTCGGCGGGAAAAAAGTAAAAAAGCATAGCATAAAAAAGCAAAAACACCTTAGAAACCAGTCCATGATATTAACCCCGTCCATCCACCAATTCACGAGCAAGGACAAGTCGATGGCGAGAGGGAACAAGCCACTGCCAGACATTTCCAGTGTTGGCTTTTCTTTCCCTGGAGATCAAAGGATTGGGCATGCTGAAATTCAACATGCCCAATCTTTCACCTGCACAAAGGGGCAGACTGCCCGATGGCGGATTAAGTTCAGGGTGTATGGAAAGTTTCCACTGGTGATGGAGATGAACATGACCTACGTGCAGAGTTCTCTAGATGCATTCTTGATGTCATAATTTGGAGATGTTGATCGGGGTTGATGGCCTCATGAGAGCTCGCTCTTGTCTTTCGGGCCCATTGTATGGAGGTTCCTCAGATCCCTATGGCTGGGGGTGGACAGACCTGGCTTCCATCCCTACATCTGTCCTGGTTAGGGGGTGCGGACGGGGGAGGCTGCACCTTAATGAGCAGGGCACCCGCTCGCTCCTGAAATATTACATGACATTCTGGAGTGCAGCCAGCGTTGTGGTCGGAGCGAGGTGTGCACCAGGACAAAGAGGTTTTCTTGTCACTACAACAAAGAGATTTACAAGTGGTTGAACTTCAAAGGGCTGAAAGCGAGAAGTAAAACGTGCAGCTTATAGGGGTGTGGACGGAATTCAGCAGCCAGAACATTCCGACCACTTGCCTAATATTGGGCCCGGCTGACCCACCGAGGCCCGGACTCCACAAGGTCCTGCAGTATCCGGGACAAGACGGCAGCAGCAGATTGCCTAAAAGTTCTGAAGGTCGGAGGAGATATTGCCGATCACATTCTTCTAGAGCTAATACCAAGCAGGCGCTCCTGTGTATGGAGAGTCGCTGAGACGCCCGTCGGCCGAACGATTGGCTGAAGTAGCAATCGGTCATCAGCCGTCTAATCTAAACTGTCGGATTGCATCCTGTAGGTTGCTTGGTGCAGCTTACATGGATCGGACTGGTTTTTCCAGCACATCTCACAGAGAATCAATCAGACTGACGCCTGGAGAATTGGAGATAACCCACCACCTTGATCTCCGACATGCTCCTGACCAACCATGATCCTGCTAGAAGAGGTGCTGCTATTAGGAAATCCCTCTCCACCGATTCGTCTTTAGCATAGCACATCTGGGTGCCATCTCTTCCCCGACTATGTAATGCAAAATGTGACTCATAACACCAGGCCACCATCTTCCATTGTTTCCTGGTCCAGTTCTAAAGCTCACAGGCCCATTGGTGGTGCTAGATGGTGGTCAGGAGTCAGAGGCTGTACATCTCCATCCACAGAAGGAGCTTGTTTTTTTCCTACCTCAGAAACTTGGTAGGGGACCGAGCCCAACTGTCTGGCTTATACGACCATTGCTTATAAGTGAGCCTTAGGTGTGCAATAACCTATTCCCAAGTTCAGCGATTATTCTTAGACCTCTAAAGATTGGTTGTAACTACTGTTCACCCTATAGCACCCATCATGTGGCAATAACACCCGACAAGGCCCGCCGCGTAAAAGGGAACACCCGACAAGGCCCGTCGCGTAAAAGGGAACACCCGACAAGGCCCGTCGCTTAAAAGGGAACACCCGACAAGGCCCGTCGCGAAAAAGGGAACACCCGACAAGGCCCGTCGCGAAAAAGGGAACACCCGACAAGGCCCGTCGCGTAAAAGGGAACACCCGACAAGGCCCGTCGCGTAAAAGGGAACACCCGACAAGGCCCCTCGCGTAAAAGGGAACACCCGACAAGGCCCCTCGCGTAAAAGGGAACACCCGACAAGGCCCGTCGCGTAAAAGGGAACACCCGACAAGGCCCCTCGCGTAAAAGGGAACACCCGACAAGGCCCCTCGCGTAAAAGGGAACACCCGACAAGGCCCCTCGCGTAAAAGGGAACACCCGACAAGGCCCCTCGCGTAAAAGGGAACACCCGACAAGGCCCCTCGCGTAAAAGGGAACACCTCACTGATGGCAAGCAAAAAATTAATGTAATGCAAACTGAAGGACACTCCTCTTGTTTACTGGAGTGTTATGTTCAAGAGTGATCATTGTGTTTTACAAGTATTCGGCACCCTGGCAACAAAAGTTACCGTCTCTACAATTTATATTGTGCTGTTCTGTAAAGAGGCCATGTCTGGAAAAAAATGGTTAGACTAGAATTGTATTTGTCACCCGGTGGCTTCGGGGGGGGGGGGGGGGGGGGGGCGGCACTATGCTGCACGATGAGATTGTGCACGCCGGACACTTAAATACAAGGGTGGTGGTGGGGTTCCTCTAAATAGTAATGTCGCAGTGATTCACCAAGGACCAGAGTAAGTGAAGCGCAAAATGTGATTAGGTGGAGCACAACGCAATTCTCAGAAACCCAAAGCTGGATGGACGGAGCAGACAGACACTTTGGGGAACTCCATTTTTATGGGACATCCAAGATAGAGGTCCACAAATCACAACTCAAACATATAGACACTTTCAATAAGTCAACTTTCTGTATTCTGACCGTGGGGGTCCCATAGTGCTCTACGGATACGTTCAGCTCATGTGCCGGAGAGCCTGAACACCCGCCAAACGTGATGTGAACCAACCTATAGATCTCCAGCTATTGGGACATTTTCTCGTGTTGCCATCTCCCAAAAGCTAAAATATTAATGAGCGAGAATGTAGATAAACGTGTAGGAGTTATCCATCACCGGGGAGAGATTCCCTCGGAAAGCGTGGGGACATTAAATAACACATGTCACAATGTAATTTACTTCAGTATTTAGGTAATTAAGAGCCGAGCGGATCGTTTAAACTGCCGGCGTCTGATAGTCCTCTGGAGCCGGCAGGCGCGGCCATACTACGGAGAGGACAGGGAGGGAAGACATCATTAACCATATTGTAAGGAGCAGCTGCAGCAGGCACGTAGCGCATCCGAGAAGAAAAAAAACATGATCTATAAACCCCTGGTACTGAAATCGAGTGCGTCACGCCGGGTGGAGAAGCCGATCAGTATTCACCTCCCGACGCCGGGCGCCACCTGCGCATCCGCTGCTCATTGTACATTGTTAAAAACCCTCGAGTCCTCGGGGGTCGGCGTGTTCACCTGATCGCAGCGGGCGCCACATCTGCTTTATTCTGACTTCTATGATCTCCCGCTGCATTTTATATTGAGATATAAATTTTAAAAAAAATAAAAATAAAAAAAAAAATCCGCTTATACAAGGCTAATTTTTTTTTTTTCCTCCGCACCAAGAATGCATTCACCATCAAACATCTCCAGGACAGATCTGGGGGAATTTAAAAGGGGCTGTCTAACGTCATGAAAACAGTCTTATAAACTGTTTACGATGGTCTAAATTTACAAAAGTAAATCAACCTAACAGCTCCTTCAGACCAGCAAATATTCGGTCCATGGACTACACGTGGATGCATTATAGCCAGTGTAAATGGCAGGTTGTTACGCCACATATGCGGTTCTGATCCATACTAATAACCAGAATAGTGCAGGCAATGAGAAGGAAGCTCCGCCATCGGGCCGCACTGCAGAAGAGCACACGGAGACCGTCACGTCAGTAACTGCAATATCGCATTTTTTTAAATAACGCTGCCTGAATCCAGCTTGTAGGGTTGTTTGGGACCAACAAATCCATGATATCCCACCAATCAGTTGATATCTTCATTGGAAACTCTTAGCGTATAGAAAAGCGCCATACACTATATAGTGGTCATTCCCAGGTACTGCAGGTCAGCTCCGATTAAAATGAATGGGATCTGAGCTGATAACGCAAGACTTCACAGTTATGTATCCATCTTAAAGGATAGAAAATCAATGTCTAAGTCCTGAACAACTGTGTGTGGTTAAACGGCGCCCTGTAACGAAGCACACCGGTCTCAATCAGTATTACTAATTCTAAATGCTTCCACATGCAGGACCGGCGTCAGCAACCGGGCAAGTGCCGGGGCCCTGGACAGTCTGGGGGACGCCCACTTGCCGTCGTCAGATCTGTGACCCCCAAGCCCAGTTCCGGAGAGCACAGTGCTCGGGCGGCAGCCGCACTTCCCACACTGGCACGCAGGCCACAGTGATCGCTGCGTGCTCCTGCTTTGAAGTTAATTTGTGGGCAGAGCTACCACGCGATGTGCTCCAGTCCCACAGATGAAGAAGAGCCGCAGCGTTAGCCAGCGTCCCCCAGCACAGCGGGACCCTCCACCGTGACCTGAGCTGTATGGGCACTCCCCCAGAGCTGCAGGCACCCCCCAGAGATGTATGCCACCCACATCAGTAATGATGACCCCCTGGAAGAAGCCCACGCGAAACGCGCATAGGGGTCTTGGAGGGACATAGTATTGCAGGACTCTGGGGACTATGGGTGAGTGCTATGAGATATTGATGTACTTAGTACCTTAGCTGCTTCTTTGCACAGGCACCTTATGCTTAGGGGTGAGTTCTACGTTTTTGATCAGGTACTTCTTTGCGGCTATTATGCACTAGTACTTTATACCCACCCTATGTTTACATTGACCTGCAATGCTGTGTTTTTCTTTAGTTTTCATCCTTACTGAGCACCCATTTTTGTTGCATTGTATTGTCTGCTGTCTTATGATATATGTTTAATAAATGGAATTTAGCATATTATTGGTGGATTTCTGACTATTTTCTATAGGTTAAATGTGTAATGTCTATGCCCCCTCAGTAATGTCTATTCCCCCTCTGTAATGTTTATGCCCCCTCTGTAATGTCTATGCCCCCTGCCCCTCCTGTGCTGTATATACTGTAGCCCCCAGCCCCTACTGTGATGCATATACAGCAGTGTCAGTGTGCACAGCTATGTCTGTTAGTGTCAGCCATCATGAAGCCTGCACAGCCCCATGCCCAGGAGGAGCTGGACGGGAAACAAGCGGGGAAGATGAGAAGCTGCTGCAGGTTTCCCCATATTAATATCTCTAATGTGTTTGTGTGTGCGCATCTATGTATGTCAATGTATATATTTATGTCTGGATATATTTATTTTTGTTAATTTGTCTTCAAATATGTACATATGCTTGTATCTGTACACATCTGTGTATGTGTCTGCATGTTTATGGGGCCCACTGAGACTTTTTCACCCGGAGCCGGCCCTGCCCGTACAGGTGGATGACACTAAAGAGGAAACTGAAATATCAGTATTAACATGGTCAGAAATTGCAGCCTCCATGAGGATGATGCTCAGGTCAGATTAAGTCAAGTCCCCAGTTCTGGAAGAGAACAAACCTAACCAAGGGTACAGCCACGTGACGGCTGGCAGTGCCCTAACAAGTCAATTTGCCTTGACCGATGGATTAAAATACAAAGGTAGGATGTAACCAATCTCATTCAAGGTAAGGATGCAATTAAACCAGATTTATATACCCCATTCATCCTGACCCCATAACTGTGCCTCCTGATGAAGTGTCCAAGAGACAATTAATTAGGTTTCTTAACTACACCAACTGAAATTGAAGATGACCCACCAAAGATAACCGGGAGCAGCTAGAGCGAATCCCGAGAAAGTATCCGTCACCCGCCAGATGGCAAAGAAAAATAAATGTCCCCCTAAAGCCACAAAATTAATTTATTTTCTTACCTCTTCGCAGTTCCTGGAGCTGACCTGTGAGGACCTCGTCCCTTCATCTTCAGGTTCAATTACGGTCTCTTCATCAAACTCTTCCAGCGAGTCTTCAAGCTCTGGCACAGAGCGGCGGCCGTAACGCTTGCCATCTTTGATGTATTTGGGCTGGGCTTCGGGGGAGCAATCTGGCGTCAAAAATCAAAATAAAGTAGTTTAGTTCTCTACACGGAGATCGATGGAAGAGCCTCTGGCCTCTTGTGATAACAGAGCGTTTTTGAAAAAGGTAAATGTTCAATAATGAAGAGAAAGCTCTTCAAAAAGGAGGTTTAATTAAAATAGAAAACAAAAACCTAACTTTATGAAGGAATCAGCCATCAACCTTCAAAAAAAAATCTCCTCCGTCATACCTGTAGGATCCGAGAGCTTATATACACAAGCAGCATTGGTCAGCAGATCTAAGGTATAAGTCTAGTTCTGGTTCCCATACCCCCACTATAGACCATATACAAGTGTAGATTTTGTTGATGGCCATCACTCTCCCAAGTTTTCGAGACGCTCAGTCAATTTCTTATATGTATTATGGACACTGCACCCATCAGGGGTCAAGGTAACTAAAAGATACCGACAAAAACTGCATCTTCCAGAGGTCAACAGCAGATTACGGCCATAGTTTGACAGCTCATGAAGACCAACAGCTAAAAGCCAAGGACTGTTCTAACCTCATGGCATGGACCCATCATTTTTCATAGGTCTACTAGATTTGATCGGTTTGACATTCAGGACTTTATAGTTCCTGTTAGTAATGTTCCTGAACTTTAACTCCACAGACGAAAACCTGCATCTTTGAAAGGTCAACTAGACTTTACTACCATAAATGGTTTGGAATTTAGGAGTTTTAAAATTGGTAAAGTTTAGTTGACCTAAGGAAGATGTCTGTAACAGTTTGAGGTTAGACCAGATTTTGGGAACTCCTGAACATTCAACAGCTCAAAGCCAAAAAACTAGCCAAATGATGCATACCATTATCAACACCTTGCATTGGACTATATGAAGTTAGAAGCTCTACTACCAAAGGCCAAGGATTGGTCCAGTGTTACCTCCAATGCTGGCTACAACGATATGTTCAATGGTTTCCACCAAACTGCAGCTTTTATAGATAAACTAGACATCCTCTGCTGTAAATTTGTAAGTGACTGCCAACAGGTAAAGCTAAATAACTGGTCCTTTAACCCTCAAGGAGCCTTTCCAAACCTATTATACAGCAATATCCAATTTCCATTGAGTCTAATTATAAAAAAGGGACAACTTGTCCACCCAGCCAAGAGATCCAATTTTGAAAAAAATGAGTTGAACTGCACTCGTTCTCAGATTGTTTGGTTGACGCCATGACAGAACAAATGTCAGCTGAATGATTATTTGGCCACCAGCTATCATATGGCTATAGCCAATTTTTCATTGGCTTTGTAAAGTGTCATTTTCACAGACACTATACGGCTTTGTGCAACCACATTTCGGGACATCAAAAAGATGGACAGCAGTGTAAAAAAATAGCCCAATTATGATGATATTTACATACGAGAGGCCAAAACAGGAGTATCCAAAAGGTCAAGTAGTTTGGCCAACCTCAACAAATGGAAGGTATTGCAGCATCTAAAATCAAGACCACCATAAGGGCGATGGCCAAGTAGGAAGAAGAAATAAATTTAGCCCCATCTGAACCAACACGTCAAAATTCACCCCGACCATGAACGATAGTCTAAAACACAAGCAACGTCTATAATCCCAAATACTACCATGGTGGAGTACTTCTACCATGACTTTCCCATCATTTCCCCCTATGGCGTGGTACCTCTACCATGACTTTGCCATCATTTCCCCCTATGGCGTGGTACCTCTACCATGACTTTGCCATCATTTCCCCCTATGGCGTGGTACCTCTACCATGACTTTGCCATCATTTCCCCCTATGGCGTGGTACCTCTACTATGACTTTGCCATCATTTTCCCCCTATGGCGTGGTACCTCTACTATGACTTTGCCATCATTTCCCCCTATGGCGTGGTACCTCTACCATGACTTTGCCATCATTTCCCCCTATGGCGTGGTACCTCTACCATGACTTTCCCATCATTTCTCTCATGCACAATCAATAAAACCACAGAAGCATTGCACAATGGTGCTAAACCTCATCCAAAAACGTCTGCGCCCTGTGATTTTTTTTCCCCCCATTTAGCATATTGTGAATAGTCCCCGCCATTTGCACCCGGCAGGTTGATTATATAGACTACACAAAGGGATTCTTACATCTAGCACAATATACGCCTGGGTGGTCGGGATCCCCTTGTGTTCAGCACTAGGGTTTTTTTTAATAAGGTGTTTAAATTTGCTCCCATTAATTTATATTCCTACATGTTGTTCAAGGACAAAAGAAATGTCTGGACGACATGAAATTAATAAGACCTTGGATGAAGGGAGCGGGTGCAGGAGGGGAAGGGAAGAAGTGTTGATTGTGATCACACAAGAAAAAAAAAAAAAAAATTACAAAAACATCTTCAGCCGACACATCAATGGCAGGAGTCCTTTGAGCCGAACACTTCAAAAACACCTTATGATCCAACTTTCTGCTGATAGATTCCTTTAATAGTGAGCGGGGGGCTTGGAGTGCATCATCTGGAGGCGGTGCAGATACATTATTTAATATCCAGCCCGGAGAACTAGTTATTTGTTGGAAAAATAAATTGATCCCGTAAATTCATCAGGAGCGGAGAGCGCTCTGATCTGTGGGCGAGACGCCGGCGTTCTGCCTTCCAAAGACAATGACCAAATAAGAATAGAATATTCTAATTACTACAATTTACTGATAAATTGGGAAAAAAAAAAGAGAGAAAAAAAAAAGAAAAGGAAAAAAAAATTACAAAATAAACTTTTTTTTGTATGTGAAAAACTGAGTTTCATAGTTTTGGATCAGATTTTCATCCATTTCAGTTTTTAACATATCAGCATTTTTTGTTTGCAAAAAAAAAAAAAAAAAAAAAAAAAAAAAAAAAAAAAAACAATAATAATAATAATTTAAGATTTCTTATAGGGTTTGTTTGAGGAAGGGTTGACCAAGAAGCAATCACTATATTCTTACAAAATAAAGACACAGCCCACATTCCGCTCTGGTGCTGTTCCAGCGTCGATGGTGCCTGGATATTGGCTGCAGCGCTCATGTGGCATAATAGTCACTGGCCGCTAATAGTCTGCATCATTCTCACTTACTACAGATGAAACAGCATCCAATGACATCAGAAATGCAACTCGGAATGTTAGTTTTAACTGAATGAATCAAGAATTCAGAGAATCATTAACGGTTGAGCTCCGAGCCGCAACAGCATCCGGGCCGCAACACCAACTATTTATATTTCAACATGGGGAAATTTAGAGAAACCTTTGTCCGAGTATTGGACAACCCCTTTAAGCTTCACTTTTTGTGAAACACGCGCACTAGCAAGGAGTCCATGCTCTGTCCGGGTTTTTCCTCAACTCATAAACATGAAAATCTTCATGATTTTTGCTATCCGACCGCCTAGGATTAATAATGGACATGTGAACAGCCCCATAGATTACAGGTATGGGTTCTATCCATGAAATCGTCCATGGTGAACGCTGAAGCTTCATGCCCGCCACTTCCGATCATGCGCAATATGAAGCCAGGTGTACGTGTCCCGGCTTCAGAGAGGTCTGGTGCGCTTGACCGGAAGTGCGGGGCATTCAGTTTCAGTGTTCACCGCGGACGCAGGTACGCTCGGCACCGATGGTGATGCTGCATTGAATAGCATGTTAGCATGCTCCTGTGTATACTAACATCCTAAGAGGACGGACTAGTCGGTGAAAGTAACACCCTTGGGGACTAGTCCCTGCGCTCATTAGCATACGATAAAAGATCTTTAGAAATACTTTTTCTATAGATCTCTTTATCTATGCTAGTGTATAAAGGGACAGTTAGGCAGGGATTAGCAATATACACCCAAAACTGCTCGGGGTTCTGGGTGCATATTGCACCCGACAGGTTCCCTTTAATGCCAAAATTTAGAACAAGAGTTTGATACATGAATCATCCAATAAATTTCAGAGTTCAATTACAATTGGTATTAAACTGTCCTCATCCAGCTGTTCATATTTTGACATCATGAGACCAAGATGACACTAACAATTGATCAGCAGCACCGCAATATTGTGAGGCTTCAAGCAGGATGTTCTCAGACGGAAGTGGCTACGGAGCTTAGAGTGTCACTAGCAGGTTGTACAGAGACTCAGAGAGACTGTAAAGGCTGCTTTACACCAGACAATCTATCGTGCGATAGATCGTCGGGGGTCACGGTTTTTGTGACGCACATCCGGCATCGCTGGCGATGCCGGCCTGTGTGACACCTCCTAGCGACGCAGTATCGCTCACAAATCGTGAGTCGTGTACTGCTCGCTAGGTTCCATAATATCGTTTAAATTTAGTTGTTCATCGTTTCCAGGGTAGCACACGTCGCTCCGTGTGACACCCCGGGAACGATGAACAGAAGCTCACCTGTGTCACGCGGCCGCCGCCGGCTATGTGAAGGAAGGAGGTGGGCGGGGTGTTTACGTCCCGCTCATCTCCGCCCCTCCGCTTCCATTGGCCGGCGGCCGTGTGATGTCGCTGTGACGCCGAACGTCCCTCCCACTCCAGGAAGTGGACGTTCGCCGCCCACAGCGAGGTCGCACGAGAGGTAAGTATGTGTGACGGCGGTTACTGACTTTGTGCGACACAGGCAGCGATTTGCCCGTGACGCAAAAAGGACGGGGGCGGGTACGATCGATTGTGAAATCGCACAATCGGTCGTACCATGTAAAGCAGCCTTTAGAGTCACAGAAAAGCAGAGAAGTGGACGTCCTTTGACCACATCCCACCCGGATGACCGCTTAATTGTGAACAATGCCCTTATGATCCAGATGATGAATGCCACACAAATCCAGGAACATTTAAGGGAGGCGAGAGGCCCCCAAGTGTCACGTCAAACCATTCAAAACTGTTTACAACAGCGTGGACTGCGTGATAGATGGATGATCTGCAAGGTTTCTGACTGCACCACCAGGCACAGGCATCATCTACGTACCTGACCACACCACCAATCACAAGCGTCATCTTGCTGGACGAGGGACCAGTGGCCTCAGTGCTGTTCACTGATTAAAGCCAATTCACGCTGAGCTAAAATGATGGCCGCCTGCAATGCTGGAGACGTCAAGGAGAGCGCTGTGCATCAGGCACTTGGCCCTAGATGAGCCTTTGGTGGTGTTAGTGTGGGTCGGTGTGTCTTGTCAATACCGAACGGCCCTACACTGTGTGAATGGTGCAGTGACAGCCCTTACTACTGGAATAACATCATTACTCCAGTCATTGCACCTCTGCATGAGCAACACAGGACTAATTTCACCTTCATGGAGGAAAAATGCTACAGCTCATCGAGATCGCATCATTAGGGAACGGCTGCTAGAGACCTCAGATGGAGCAGCCGGTACTTTCTCCAGACCTTAATCCCATAGAAACTTTAAACTTTAAGTTTTACGTAAAATTTCAGCCGAAAGCCAAAAACATCCCGATCTTTTTGTGATTAGTGTATACTACAGAGCACCAATATTCTGTAACACGGCGACACATCAGTACTCCTCCAGTAAAAGTCACACTTACCAGTGAAAAATAATCTTAAAAAAAAAAAAAAAAGGGTGCAGCTGTGCCCAAAACCTAATTATTAATTATAGGACCCACGCAGCTCAACACAAAATTACATTTCACCCATTTTCTAGATTCCCCTCCTTACCGTAATCTCGTATTCTGCACCGCTACTACAGGGTCAAACACCGCAACCTCCAGCCCCAGCCTTAAATTAATCTCCTTCATTTATTAGCGAGGGACAAATTTAATCACGGCTACCTATCATGGCGTGAACAGATGCCGCTGACGATCCGGTTGGGGCGCCCGTGTGCGCCATTATACGGCTGTATATAAGAACAAGTGGCAAGAAGGTGGGGGATTGATGGCGGTGTTATATACTCAACAATGAAATTACCACACCAAGAAGGAAACGTGGAATTACAGAAATCACGGGATGGAGACATGTTACTGATCTGCAAATGATGGAAAAAAAAAAAAAAAAAATGGAAACAAAATTCTTAAAACCTTTTCGATTTAATCAGTCTGGAGTGTGACAGCCCAGTGCAGAAATCCCAACACTTCCAGCCTCAGCTGCCATCACTGAGGTCATTCATGGTCATCTGAGGACGCTTCTGCTGCTGAATGCACTTGAGCAAACTATCAAGATCCTCTGCTGGCAGCTGCTGTGTAATCACTGACTAATAACATTCCCGATGGAGACAAGTCCGGAGACTATGCTGCCATAGGAGCAGGTTTAGGTCACTCAGTAGTAGAAGGAACATGTGGCCTGGCGTGGTCGTATTTTAAGCTGGTCATCAAATTTTGTTTCAATTATCAGTAGCTGTCACAATCTTCCTCGACTGTCATGGCGGCATTGGATCTGTTCACATGGCAGACTGACACTCCAACCGATGGTTTCTCTGGTGTCTGGGATCAACACAGGCAGACTCGGGAGGCGACTTGCTGTGTGCTGAATCATAGGCAGGCTAGCAAGAGTTAATCTCTGCTAGTCTGCTTGTTCCTCTATCACATGTTGTGGGGGAAACCTATCACATCTGCTTCCCTCCTATTTATGCTGGTTGAAACCTTCTACCCATGCCAGCTATAGTTTATTCTAAGTTATCTGTGAGGTGTCGTGTCCCAAATGCTTTGGTGAAAGTTGTGCTTTTTGCTTGGTGTGGTTTTGTACTTTCTTCCTACTATTGTTTTCCTCCTGAATCTCTTATTGTCTTTACCTTTGTGTGCGCGCTGTGTGGCAGTTTTGTTTTTTCCCCTTGTCTATCTGTGGGTTTCATCATACTCCTGTCCAGTCCCTCCCTGGGTAGATGGGGAGTGGGGAAAACAGATCAGGACTGGTCAGGAGCATGGCCAGAAAGGAGACTCAGGCATCTCCACCATCAGAAGTATCGCTGAGATTAGGGACAGCATAGGGCCCCCTAGCTTTAGGGACAGCTTAGAGCCCAGGTTCCCTGCTATCACATAGTCATCGTGACCGTAACACATCTCCATCCTGTGATTTCCAGAATTACACCACATTTCCTTCTTGGAGTTGTCATTTTAGTGTTGAGGAGCGTATAATTAATTACACTCTTATGATCAAGAAAAATAAAAAAAAAATATAGAAAAAAATTCTGGCTTCACATTCCAAGCAGCTAATTTAGCAAAGTTATGTCCTAAGCGTTCAAAACGAGAAGGAATGATTAAAGCGGAGACGTCGCCGGGGTTTTAAAAATTCTGTCACTAATGGAGCGGCTGAGGCCTCGGAAGACTAATTGCAAAAATGAGACATTACCCGGCATCCAGTCATTAGGGAGAATGGAAATCAGGAGTAGAGACGAAAAGCAGAGAAATAGTCTGCCGGAAAGCATCACACACCCAAACGTCAAGACTACGGACGAGTGATCCAACGTGTTCAGGAGGTTAAATAGGTAAAATGGATCAGGACGGCAGCCTATATGTTTACTGAGACAGGATGCAACTGTAGCAAACCCTCAGCCAGTGTAGATAAGGTATTCCTTTTCTATAAAAATGGTTAAGAATTGACGCTCAACATTTGTTAAAGTTGGAACTTTAGAGGACCTCTCCGTCACGGATGTATCATGCCGGCTGACAATCCACTGGCCGAGATTGGCAGCATGTGTTGTTGTCTGACAGTTGCCTGTTTCTGAACCTGCAGACTCTAAAGCGGGCTTTACACGCAGCGACATCGCTAACGAGATGTCGTTGGGGGTCACGGAATTCGTGATGCACATCCGGCCTCGTTAGTGACGTCGTTGCGTGTGACACGTACGAACGACCAAAAATACTCACCTTATCGTTGATCGTTGTAATCCCGATTATCGTTGCTGCTTTTGCACGCAGGTGGTTCGTCGTTCCTGAGGCAGCACACATCGCTATGTGCGACACCCCGGGAAGGACGAACAACAGCTTACCTGTGTCCTCCGGCAACGAGGTGGACGTCTTTCCTTCGGCTGCTCTCCGCCCCTCTGCTTCTATTGGCCGCCTGCCGTGTGACGTCACTGTGACGCCGCACGAACCGCCCCCTTAGAAAGGAGGCGGTTCGCGGCCACAGCGACGTCGCAGGGAAGGTAAGTCCGTGTGACAGGGCCTAACGATATTGTGCACCACGGGCAGCGATTTGCCCGTGACACACAACCGACGGGGGCGGGTGCGATCGGCAGCGACATCGCTAGCGATGTCGCTGGGTGTAAAGCCCGCTTAAGACCCTGGGAAACTGTCAGTTTTTCCTCTCAGTTGCCAACCTCTCACTTCCTTTTTAAACCTCACCCTGGGGGAATTTGGGTGCGGTTAATAGTTTGTTCCTGACTGAGCTGTGGAGAAGCCATCTTCAGTTGCTTAAGTCTTCTGTGGTTGTCTTTGCTATCTACCAGGGTTCTGGTGATTCCTTTTGTGTTTCCCCTGTTTTGTTCCCTTTTGTCTTCCATTACTTATAGTGGTGTTGATTAAGGGGCCCATTTGCCAGAGTAAAATAGGGCCCCAAGTGCCGAACCTATATAGGGTCGGTGAGGGCAGCGAGGGTGAGCTGCAGGTTGTGGTCAGGAGTCACCACTTCCCCTAGCGATAGGGCATTCCTGTTACACCTCGTGGCTCTCCTGTGGCAAGGAATGAGACAGTCTCCTTGCCTGCCACGAGCGCTCCTGCTCCGCAGCGCCGAAGGTCTGCCAGACTGCGCAGAGTGCAGGAGAAACCTCCTCAGAGAGGCAGCACAAGGGTGACACCTAGTGGTACTCCTGTTGCAAGAAATGAGGCGGTCTCCTATTCCTTGCCTGCCACAGCTCCTCCTGCTCAGCAGCCTCGAAGGTCTGTGAGGTTGCGCAATGTGCAGAGATTTGCTGCTCAGGGAAGCAGTGAGACTCCCGTTATCTCTACACATTGTGAGACCGAGGATCCCGCCTCTATTTCCCAGAGGCAGGAGGGTGAGCATGTGCTATGCTTGGTGGATCCTGATTCGCCCACTGACGTCACACGGCTTGATGACAAGGCTGGTGACGTGGTGAATCCTGACTGGCCAGGCTGGGATGTCGTGGATCCTGATTGGGTCAAGTCCGTCATCTCCGCCTCGCGCCCGCCCTTGGCTGGAGCTACACCTCCTTAAAAGCTCCTCCTGCCATCATGGCGGCGCGCGACCGTCCTTCTATGTTTGGATGTCTTGCAGCGTGCTGCCACGCCACTGCTCAGGCATTATCTTCTTCTGTGGGCTTGGCCCTTGCTGCTTAGGCAGCACCTGGTTTGCAGGCCGTGTCCCTGCCTTGCTGCTCTGGCAGTAGCTCCTTCTACAGGCCGTGTTCCTGTCCCAGGTGAGCTCCTCAAGTCTCCACTGGACTCACCTGGTTATTGAAAGCACACGTGCGTGGGCACCTCTGTGCTACCCTCGTGCCATATTCTCGTGACTTCCACTGGCACACGTGCGTGGGCACCTCTGTGCTTCCCCGTGCAACAGGTACACCGAGCCGTGTGATCCCTGCCATACAACCCACACGGGTTAGGGCAGATCGGTGTACATAGATAGTCTGTGACATTCCAGACGATCGCTAGCAGCAACCCGCTCACTCTTCACCCACCATAGCGGCGGTCCCTTACACCGCACAGTGGACCTTGACCGGCGGAAGCTGTCCATTCCCCATCTTGGCACGCTTCCCCGGGTCCCCCTCGTAACACATTCCTTTTCTTCTCCCTTTGTGTTATCCTATACGGCCGGTATAGCTTCTATTCCCGGCTGTGACACTCTCACTTGCCTTTTCTTTCTACCTGTCGTAAATGCCGCTGTTTTCCTGAATCCGTCAATGCTTTTCTTTAGTTCCTGCACCTCCTCATTCCCAAGATATGGCCTCCTCTTCTCTGTATACAAAGCTATTCTTGTAAGCCAAGTGGGTGTGGTGTCCACCTTCTTCATGGGCGTCTACTAAAGGAACACTCCCACTTGGCAAAAAAAACAAAAAAAAAATTAAAAAAAATGACTTTATAAACCAGGAATAAGAGGCCATATCTCTGGAACGGAGAGGCGCAGGAACAAAAGAAAGCCATCGCCGGATTGAGGAGAACAGCGGCATTTACAATAGGTGAGAAAAAAAGATATAAATAACATACAAATTTTAAGCAAGTGACAGGTCATCCTTGAAGGGGATGACCCTTAAAAACAAAAACATTAATCATCTATCATGTGTGTAGTTGATAAATATGGGTCAGACCACCAATACAAAGAATGAGGGGCCCAAGTCCCCTGTGGGGATGAAAACCTAGTGAGCATGTGCAACCACCACTCCGATAGCTGCACATGCTCACTGCTGGCTGTTTCAAAGCGCACAGAGAGATTTGGCACCCCTGTTCTTACAGGACTCCCAGAGAGCAAACATTCATCCTGTGGATCTACAGGTGCCTTATAAAGATCCATATCTCATATACTTGGACCTTGGATGGTTCTGCTGAACCAAAGTTCCTTCCTTTCATGAATTTGCCACCAGTGATAAATGCATTACCCTGGTTACAAGTGTAGCAAATACTTTAAGAAACCCCTTTAAGGATAGATTGCTACCTTCCCCCTTAAGGAATGCCATGTTATATATGAAGGCTGCAATTTAGAGAGCGCAGCTGAAGGGGATTTGCACTTTCATACACTAACTCATTATAGCCCCCCATATAGCGCACGCAGCTGCCTTCCTGCCCCGTCATACAGCGCACAAATGATGAAGTGGGAACCAGGCCCGGGCCATTGTACGAGCTGTGAAGGATGTGTTCGCTGGGTATAATTGGGACCCTGTGATTAGTCTCAG
Organism: Anomaloglossus baeobatrachus; assembly: GCF_048569485.1. Taxonomy (NCBI): domain Eukaryota; kingdom Metazoa; phylum Chordata; class Amphibia; order Anura; family Aromobatidae; genus Anomaloglossus; species Anomaloglossus baeobatrachus. The sequence goes on along the minus strand of NC_134364.1, from coordinate 25,231,977 downwards.
CCTTGTAAGAACCCCCAGAGTCCTTTGGTAATGGGGCCTCCTATTGTGCCGGATCTCGCTCCTTCAGCTCAATGCCTTCTCTGAATCCATCTATTCCCCGTCTCCTCGGGTCGAAATGACCTCTTCACTACAGAAGTAGGACTAATGCAAGAAGTAGGAAGAGGGCGGAGGAGAGCGGGGGAGGGGGATAAGCCGATCATCCATCATGATCGCATCATGATTAGGTTTTCACTGACAGCAGTGTCTGAGCCTTTGCTTTAAAGGAAGAGCTCGGGTACACAGATTTTCAATTTTTTTCTCAAAAAGCAATTTGGACGATTTTTCATCTTTTGTTGCTTTCTGCCTATAACATTCTGATTTACTAAAGGTCTATGGAGTTACATGAGCTTTTTAGTGTCCCCTGGGAATTGTCCTTCAAAAATGGAGTAAAAGAGGTGCAGGGTGTTTACGGCAAGATGGAGCATACCCGTAGTGCAGCAAAGTCTCTAAACGGGCCACCAACTATCACAGGTCTTTGGTCTTCTTTGCCTAAAATACCAGTTTTTTTCCATTAGGGGTCCAGGGCTCCGGGGTAACTGCAACCACTCGCCCACAGTAGTACGCCCATGAAAGCCCACCTCATGTGAAGAATCAAGTCCAAAGATGGCTGCCGATTATCAAGCTTGTGAAGAGAAAGAAGTAGAAGGGGGAGCAAGGGAGAGCAAGGGAGAGCAAGGGAGAGCAAGGGAGAGCAAGGGAGAGCAAGGGAGAGCAAGGGAGAGCAAGGGAGAGCAAGGGAGAGCAAGGGAGAGCAAGGGAGAGGAAGGGAGAGGAAGGGAGAGGAAGGGAGAGGAAGGGAGAGCAGAGAAGCAAGGGAGAGCAAGGGAGAGCAAGGGAGAGCAGAGAAGCAAGGGAGAGCAAGGGAGAGCAAGGGAGAGCAAGGGAGAGCAAGGGAGAGCAAGGGAGAGCAAGGGAGAGCAAGGGAGAGCAAGGGAGAGCAAGGGAGAGCAAGGGAGAGCAAGGGAGAGCAAGGGAGAGCAAGGGAGAGCAAGGGAGAGCAAGGGAGAGCAGAGAAGCAAGGGAGAGCAGAGAAGCAAGGGAGAGCAGAGAAGCAAGGGAGAGCAGAGAAGCAAGGGAGAGCAGAGAAGCAAGGGAGAGCAGAGAAGCAAGGGAGAGCAGAGAAGCAAGGGAGAGCAGAGAAGCAAGGGAGAGCAGAGAAGCAAGGGAGAGCAGAGAAGCAAGGGAGAGCAGAGAAGGAAGGGAGAGCAGAGAAGGAAGGGAGAGCAGAGAAGGAAGGGGAGAGCAGAGAAGGAAGGGAGAGCAGGTTGTGGTTTGTGTTGGGGGGGGGGGGGGGAGGGGGATCTAGCTGAATCATTTTTAGTCTAAATAGACTCTGGATTGGCAGTGCTCCCCTCCATCGATCTTCGGCCGCACCTGTTCTGATGCATTTTGAGCCTCTCTTAGTCCCTCCCACCAATCAGTGGTCATGCTGAAGACACACCTCCATCAATGATTGGCTTGAAAAATATTTCCTGAGTCTCAAGAGGGACCAGGAAGTGCACTCCGAAGTGGACCTGTGGAGGACTGGAAGGGAACGGCTGAGAAACTGGGCATGGAGAATTGCTTTTGTTTTGGGTTTTTTATGCCCCCTTGATCCTTTATATAACAAACCGTGAATGGTCAGACAACCCCTTGAAGGAACCTTGGTGCAGTCACTTAATGTCTCAGGAACCTCCTATCTAGATAAATAACCCCCCCCATGTGTGGCCAAGTAACACTTATCTCTAGGGAAGAGTTGCACCCTCTAAACAGCCCCCTATAGGGCCAGCCATACTCTCTACCTTGCAGCCCCGGCCCTTCACAACAGTAATAGGCTACATGCAGAGTCTTCTGAAACTACAATTCCCAGCATGCTTTAAGGCCAGACGTCTCCTTGGGAATGTTGGGAGTTAGCGGATTACACCTCCATGCTTACTTCTTCTGGCCTCTTGACTGGCACCTTATGGAGGGGTCTACCTACGAGTTCACTTTTGTGCAGCACTTTGGAGATGACATTTTTTGCATTGTCTTTATTGCAGCTTAGAACATTCAACTTCTTTTCTTACAGTCATTGAATAAAATGTTAAAACCCTGCGGCTGCTCGAGCCTGGTGATGCCGGTGGCTTTACACAATTTGGACTACTCCGTAATGATCCAAAAAAATGGATCAACTCTCTGCAGCAGCACAATATTGACTCCGGTGACACATTGCAGACGCCCGATGCTTCCTCATAACTCCCCGAACAGCCAGCAGCTACAAGATTAAATCCGTGCAATTAATTTCTGAGAACAAAACCCCGTGTGATCGCCGGCGCGATGTGACAGCCGAGGAGTCCCCGTCACCAAGCAACAAGAGCACGCCAAGACGACTCAGGTGCTCCACGGAGGAGCAGAGCAAACATCGCACGTCTGACTGCAAAGTCAATCATTAGCCAACAAATAGCGGACGCCAGCGAAGCGAGCAACAAAACACCGGCCACTAATAGCCAGAAACACAGCAACGGGGCAAGAAACCGTGCGATGGGGAGGGGGGCAGACCGAAGCTATACTGTATAGAGGAGAAGACAGAACCTAGAAAAATAAACCTGATCCTGTCCTGTCCGCTGACATAGGTGCAGGACGCGTTACAGGCAAGGGACTGCGACACAAGGCGACAAGCCGGAACCCCACAAGGGGCTCCCCCACACGGCGACGAGCCGGGACCCCCACAAGGGGCTCCCTCACACGGCGACGAGCCGGGACCCCCACAAGGGGCTCCCTCACACGGCGACGAGCCGGGACCCCACAAGGGGCTCCCCTCACACGGCGACGAGCCGGAACCAAACAAGGGGCTCCCCCACACGGCGACGAGCCAGAACCCCACAAGGGGCTCCCCCCACACGGCGACGAGCCGGGACCCCTACAAGGGGCTCCCCCACACGGCGACGAGCCAGAACCCCACAAGGGGCTCCCCCACACGGCGACGAGCCGGGACCCCACAAGGGGGCCCGACCCAAGACTACGAGCCGGGACCCCACAAGGGGCTCCCCCCACACGGCGACGAACCGGGACCCCACAAGGGGCTCCCCCACACGGCGACGAGCCAAGACCCCACAAGGGGCTCCCCCACACGGCGACGAGCCAAGACCCCCACAAGGGGCTCCCCCACACGGCGACGAGCCAAGACCCCACAAGGGGCTCCCCCACACGGCGACGAGCCGGGACCGGGACCCCACAAGGGGCTCCCCCACACGGCGACGAGCCGGGACCGGGACCCCCACAAGGGGCTCCCCCACACGGCGACGAGCCGGGACCGGGACCCCACAAGGGGCTCCCCCACACGGCGACGAGCCGGGACCCCACGAGGGGCTCCCCCACACGGCGACGAGCCGGGGACCCCACGAGGGGCTCCCCCACACGGCGACGAGCCGGGACCCCACGAGGGGCTCCCCCACACGGCGACGAGCCGGGAGCCCACAAGGGGCTCCCCCACACGGCGACGAGCCGGGAGCCCACAAGGGGCTCCCCACACACGGCGACGAGCCGGGAGCCCACAAGGGGCTCCCCCACACGGCGACGAGCCGGGAGCCCACAAGGGGCTCCCCCACACGGCGACGAGCCGGGAGCCCACAAGGGGCTCCCCCACACGGCGACGAGCCGGGAGCCCACAAGGGGCTCCCCCACACGGCGACGAGCCGGGGACCCCCACAAGGGGCTCCCCCACACGGCGACGAGCCGGGACCCCACAAGGGGCTCCCCCACACGGCGACGAGCCGGGACCCCACAAGGGGCTCCCCCACACGGCCCAAATGCAAAGTGACAAGCTAAACTCCCACAAGAGCCCCGATAGAACATAAGCCAGGACCCCAGGATACTGATACTATACAGCAAGTGATGAACCCTCAAGGTCCCTGATGTTACAAATACGCAGAAACTATGAGAGACCTGATACAGTGTAACGAGCCATGTCCTCCTGGGCACCACAATACAGGAGAACAAGTCATGAACTTACAAAGGCCCTGATACACATTAACAAGTCATGATTACAAGACAGCTGAAGTCACAAGAGCCCTGATGACACTAACGAGCCATGACCTCCTGAGAGCCCCCTTACATTATAAGTCAAAGTCAGGAAAAGCTCCAATACACGGTAATGAGAAATTACCTCCCGAGAGCCCCCATACTCTAAAACCATGACCCTCATGAACACTGATCCCATGCAAAATATCCGGAACGCACAAGAGCCCTGTAAGGTAAGGTGCCATGATTTTATAAGAATTCGGAAGTCATGGACCCATAGGAACCCAGATACACTAACGGGCCAGGACCTCATAAGCGCAACGATACAGTGTAACAAGTCATGAACTTGCAAGAGCCCAGGGAACAAGTCATGAGAGCCCGAATACCCAATAACGAGCCATGGCCTCATGCCGGGTGACAAACCAGGACCTCACGAGACAACGATGCACTTTCATTACAAGAGGCAAAAATGTTATTTAATATTCTGCAAGTCCCATCAAGAGGTGCGGGACAGGTGCGGGACAGGTACAGAATTAATGACCGTGCAGATACACTAACAAGCCATAAAAAAACGCACGAGGACTGAAACACTGACAGAGGATACATTTACTAACTCTGGGGCGTAAACAAAAGTAACCTGAACCCACATAGTGATCATAGCAGGGGTTCCCAGAGGACTGGTGCTACAGAGCAGGCGACATACATGTTAGATCCCTCATCTGACAATAGAAGACACTTTTTGGTAACACATGACTGGGATCAGACTACGCTGGGTGTTTGTAGTCTGTCGCTATGGAGACACAGTTCTACATAGGAGCTGTAAATACAGAACGATGGGATGTTTTTTACCAAATCCATTTGCAAAGTTGTTGCCTTTTTATTATTTTAGATGCATTCAAGCAATACAAATGATGCAGAAGTTTACATGCCCTTTATTAGGAGCTATAAAAAAAAAAAAAAAAAAAAAAAAAAAAAAAGAGAAAGCAGAGATTGTACCTGGTTCGGGGCAGTTCTCCTTACTGGACAGGGTGCTGGATAAGGCATCGATAAGGGCTTCTTTAAATTGGTCAAAGTGAATCTATGGAAACAATGATAAGAGAGTTTGTGTCAATGTCCCATCCGAGAGGTGAAAACTCCCACTGGAAACAACCGAAATCTCCAGGGGTCTCCCTCCGATACAAAACAGCAACAGTCACCAAGAAGGATGACATCAGCCTGAGCATTACCGAGGCACACGGTATGAGGAGGTGCCCCAATGCCTCGCTTGTAACCAGAATCACTGATCCATCCATCCATCCATCGATCGATAATGCAGAAAGGAAAAAACAAAAACCAATCAAGTACAAAAACTATTGTATGTTTCTGATCGGTTACCAGAGGCATAGCTCTGCATTGGGGCTGTATACATAAACTGATAGGCAATTGAAGTCACGATTAATAGTCCGATATGCTTAAGAAAAAAAAAAAGCTTCTCAAGTCTGCACTAACGAGACTTTCAGTAGAGCCCCCGTCCCAGCCAAGAGGCCCCCAAGGGCAAAGTACTCCATCCAAACCCCACCAGAGTAGCAATCTCCCTCTTAGCCAAGGTGTCCACCCAAGAATGCTAAAAAGCTACCACCAAAGATACAGAATACCCTGGGGCCCTTTTAGCACTCTTGGGTGTACACCTTGGCTAAGGGGGAGACTGCAGCTCTGGTGGGGAGACTTTAACCCGTACTCCCCCCTCCAAAGCCCCCCAGAGCTGCAGTCTACCCCTTAGCCAAGGTGTCCACCCAAGAGTGCTAAAAGGTCTCCATCAAAGCTGCATAATGTCCCCACCTACTGTAGGGCCCCATGAGCTGCAAAGTGCCCCCCAAAGTGACCCCAGAGCTGTAGTCTCCCCCTTAGCCAAGGTATCCATCTAAGAGTACTAAAAGGCCCCCCATCAATACTGCAGAATGCCCCCAAGGGATGCAAAGTGCCCCCTTCAAAAGTGCCCCCATAGCTGCAGTCTCCCCTTTAGATAAGGTGTTGACCCAAAAGTGCCAATTGCTAAAAGAATCCCATCCCCACCAAAAGAAAAGAGGACCCCAAGGGCCGCAAAGAGCCTGCCTCCACTAAAGGCTCCCAGGGCCACACAGTTCCCCTCTCCAGGTCTGCAAAATCCCCAACCTGGGGTCCACCATAACTGGTAAATATAATCTCCTTATTGGAGGGCGTAGACTGGATTTAGACCAGTTTCTGTAATCACCATCAGTGGTTGGAGCTGTTGCAAGATTGTTATCCAAACCCACCTAGGAGCTGTCCAGAGCCCCTAAAAAGGACAGAATGACTGTTCAAACCAAGCCCAGGAGCTCCTGCATCATGAGGGACTAATGATTTAAATGCACCTTCCTATCTGCTTGTGGTACCATCTCGGACCTTCTTTAGATCTATGAAGCCAGAGCCAACAAAAAAGGGAGGACGGAGAAAGAGGGAAAACAAGCAGAGAAGGTGAAATTATATTCTTAGACCCCCATGATGCATGAGTGCCTGTGCTTGGTTTGCACAGTCATTTTGAATCCAGTAATCACAAGGAGGCCACACACAAAAAAAAAGTTATAAAAATGTGATATATATATATATATATATATATATATATATATATGTATATATATATATATATATATATATATATATATATATATATATATATATATATATATATATATATATATATATATATATATATATATATATATATATATATATTTATTTTTTTTATTTTTCTATAAAACAAAGTTTGTTTTGTTGTTTTTTTTTTTTTTTAAAAAAAAGGGCTCTGGTGGTGCAGGAATGTCTGGCCATTGTTCTGGAGTAATCTGCGCCCGTCCTAAGTCGCACGCTGCTCGGGAAGACAGATGGAGCCGGCTCCCGAGTCCTGCAGCAAAATCACTGTGACCAGATCAGATACAACCCGGAGGGATTACACTACACGGGAAGAGCCCGATACAGGCCGCGGCGTCATAAATTAGCCCCAATCTAATCAGTTTAATTCAAGATGCAACTGTGCGGAGCGCAACAGAATCCGAGCAGGAAATTACCACGACTCGACATTTGTTTCTTTGTTCTTATTTGCATTTTTTTTTTTTTATAAATTAATAACCGTTCACAAGAGGTGGAAGGAGGGAGAAAGCTGAAAGCCGGACACAGTGATAGAATTGCCATCAATGCCGTGCACACCGACAGTGGCAGAGAGCGTGCACAGCCAGCCGCTCTAATAAACTGCACTGGAAGAGCACCAAGACGTTCCACAGCAGTCAAAATTACCCCATCCTGTTTTTCGGGGGGGGGGGAGGGAGACCGTTTTACTCCTTTAAATAAAGCAAAAATAAGACATTTTGGTGGACCTATAGAAGGGAGTGACCTTGGAAATGACGAACCTACGGCTACCATGAAGATGTGCCGAAGATGGAAGAGAATAGATCATGCAAGACACAAAATACAGAAAACCTGCTGCAGTCTGCAAGAGGCCTGCGACCGGAAAGATTACAGCTCCTGCACGGCAAAGACTTCAAAAAGGAGAAAAGTCATCACAAAAGAAACTGCTCTAAAAAACAAAAAAATAAATAAAAATAATAATCTTGTTATTTTTAAACTAAGGCTTAAGACTCCTACTTCCTCTCCTTCCAAGAAGAGTGTACAGCAGTTTCTTTATCATCAGAGGCAGGATTAAACTATGACTTGCGATCTTATTTCCTCTCCTTCCAGGAAGAGTGTACAGGATTAAACTATGGCTCAAGACTCCTACTTCCTCTCCTTTTCAGGAAGAGTGTACAGCAGTTTCCTTATCAGAGGCAGGATTAAACTATAACTTGCGATCCTATTTCCTCTTCTTCCAGGTGACTGTACAGCAGTTTCATTGTCATCAGAGGCAGGTTTAAACTATGACTTGCGATCCTATTTCCTCTTCTTCCAGGTGAGTGTACAGCAGTTTCCTTATCATGAGAGGCAGGATTAAACTATGACTTGCGATCCTATTTCTTCTCCTTCCAGGAAGAGTGTACGGGATTAAACTATGCCTTAATACTCGCACTTCCTCTCCTTCCAGGAAAAGTATACAGCAGTTTCCTTATTAAAGGCAGGATTAAAATTGCTGATATCACCAACTCCCGTCTCCCACTCCTGTCCCTGTGCACACGCACATTAGATGCTTTAAGCTCATTGTGACTAATGAATATTTTAAATTTTCAGAAAAAGGATTTTAAATAATCCCTAGTGGCCAATGTGAGAATATAAACAATTTGCTATTTTTATAACATTCCATATGAAGAATTCACGACTGGATTTCACGGTTGACATCTCATCCACAAGTTATGTGAAGACTGTACTTTAGGCCGAGCCTTGTACATAGAGGTACATGGCTGCTATAAAATGCTTTTGCTTTAAAAAAAAAAAAAAAAAAAAGGACCTGTAGCAGGGGGTGTGAATAGTTATGCATAAGATAATCCCCATTACAATGGAATGGAAGGGTTGAAGGACATCTCTAAACACATTTTAGCCATGGGTGATGGAGAAGAGTTGATGGCTCCGGATGAGATGGATGATGGTCCCTAGATCTCGTCTTCCATTGTATTTTTGTTATGTCCATTATTGACCCAGTCAGCTCGTGTCTCCACATTTGTGACCCCTTTAAGGTCAGCCCGGCGTCTGGTCCAATCCCCATAATGTCCACCATAAATCCATCCCGGCGCTGGTTCTTTGCATTTCTTTCTTTGCTCTCTTGAGCAATATAACCTCGAGCAGTCCAGACTACGGGCAAGACGCTTCCCTAGGAGTCCTTACATCTCAGACAACCTTCAAGAGGCCGCCGGCTGCAAGAAAAGACCTTCTTGAAAACAACTCTAGTCCCCAAGCACCTCATTAGACATATATACAACCCTTCCATGTATACAACTGCTTAAGAAAAAAAAAAACTGAAAAAATAAAGAAATGGAGAATATTTTTCAGATTTAAAGAGACAGTAGCACCTAAAAATTACCCAGGGTTTTTTTTTTTTATTGATGATGCTTTCTCGCCTGCAACTAAATTACTATCTAGACAAGAGCAAATCAAAATACTCAGCCCGTCTGGAGATTGAGTCTACAATCTCACGTCTTTGTTTCCAGACATGTCACCCTCCAGGAAGCGGACCACAAGCATTTGTCATGACATCTCATGAATATGCATGATGACTGGAGACAACACAATGAGGACACAGGGAGCGAGGGGGGGGGGGGGGGGGGGGGTTTGAGAGGAGCCGCAGCATCTACTCAAAATGAAGGCTACAGCTCCGAAATCAGAATTCCATCCACTCCTCTCCACCGCGACGCCTCCACTCCCTTCAGCTCCGCTCCCATTTACACCGAGCGCCTTCCTGTTCCCTACAATTAGGACGGAGCTTTATGGGATCTGACGGCGGGCTTATCACTTCAATGCTTTTAAAGGGCCATACACAGCTGAATGACAGACCATCCCCCCCTCCAAAGCGCACCAAAAACCCAGTCCTAAATATAGGAGTTTTTTTGCAGGAGAAGCTCTCCAAATATAAAAAAAAAAATTAAACAAAAATGTTGGCATTGGTGGGCAGTGTAGTGCATAATGAAACTGCCCCAGACTGTGCAGCAAGGGGTTAACCCCAATGCTGTTTTTGTCCAGCCCCCTCTCCCGTCCAGGCCCTGCTCTTCCTGTGTTTGGGAGGGGACTCCGTCCTGGCCCCTCCCGAATTCCCAATCCCACCTATAGGGTGTAATTTCTACCTATATATTGGGGTCTGGGCCGGTGTCCGGCCTCTTCCCCTGGTATCCCAGGATCCGGAGCAGCTCTGCCTGGTGGAAGCAGGAGAAACCCGATGGACCTTCACATCCTTGAGACGCTGCAGGCCCATGCGTGGCATGAAGGTTAGGGATGACTGGCTCATTTATTTGCAGAGCTCAGCTCTCCTCAGTCACAGCTAGGGGCTATGTTGCAGAGAGCTGCAGCACCTGCCCGGGAAGTGTTTCTTCTCCTAGGTGCTTCCTTCGGGCCCCTGCCCCACGTGCATCCCTGCTTTTCCTGTCCCTGCTTTTAGCACTGCAGGCAGGCTTTAATAAACACCTCACAACTGTTGCTCCCTCAGCCCCCCTCCCTGTTGTTTTCACACAGCACAGTTTGCTCCACGCCCCCTTCATCTCCCCTGCAGCTCCCAGCACTTCTAGTGCATTCGTATCACAGCAGTATTACTTTAACCCCTCATATACTGCCATGGACAATGACACCACTTCCTCTTCTGCAGGTTTTGGGCAGTGTGTCTGCTCACCAGCCTGTATCCCTGGCTCAGAGCCTCCAAATAGTGAACACCCCCCCTAACTCCCCTCCTGTGCTGCATACCTGTGAGGGTCTGCCACGTTCTCAATTAACCCTTGATGCCCAAGCTGTCCCCTTCTTCACATCCACAGCTACTTTCACAATGTCTAAATCCTTGCAGACCACAGGGGTCCTGCTTATGTCCTACCAGTGATCGGTCCCGCTTCCCCTCTGCGTTGGGCTATGTGCCCACGTGGCGTGTTTTCATGCAGTTACGCTGCGTTGTGCACCGCAGCGTGGCTGCATGCATCCTGCGTCCCCAGCACAAGCTATGAAGATTGTGCATAATTCATGCCCACATGGCGTATTGGAACGCGGCGCTTCGGCTACTGCCGGGGCGCTGCGTTCTAAGAAGTGATATGTCGCTTCTTTTGTGCGCTCTGCATGCAGCCCCCGCTCTGTCTATGGGGGGGGCTGCGTGCGGAGCGCATGAAATCGGCTTTTCAGTACGGACTGTTTCTGCGGTGGTTTGGGGCGCACGTGTGCTGTTCAGATCGCTGCGGAAATTTCTGTAGGGATAGAACGCAGCGTGGGCACATAGCCTTGCATCGGTCGGATCTGCACGATCAGCGTCGCTCGCCGGATCGGTGCAGGAGGCGCTTGAGGCATTCTTCACGGAACTTCTCCCGTACATACAGAAGCCGGCGTTCACACTCATCTGGTAGAAGTCGCCTTTTGAATTTCTTTTGAGGGCTCAAGCGTCTCGAGGGTGACTGATGAGTGTGCACTAACATCTATGGTGCAGCCTACGAGGAAACAGGAATTGGTCTGCTACTGAACAGCCCGGAGATGTGAGGTATGCCCCTTCCCACGTCAGCGGTGGTGTATCTACGGCGAATTCCCCAGAGATGGCATCCACATCAACATCCGGTGTGTTCACGGAGGCTTGGGGGATTAAGGCATTACAGCTCCTTAAGGTGGCATTCTTTATCTTCATTGTTTGAGAGATCGGGCGCTTCGAGGATGCCTGGCGGTCTTGTGCTGTCACGTCAGCGGTGGTGTTTTGATGGATACTCCCCCTGTGATAGCATCATGTCGACTAAGTCACGTTTATATTAGTCCCAGTACTTATAAGAAACCCAGGGTCACGAGAACGATTAGTAATTGGCTACAGGTTTTTCAGTCCTGGGTCAGAAACATCCCGACCGTGGTCCTGAAATGTTCATTTATCAAAACCTAATTTATAGTTCCTATAAACTCACGGTGGTTATGGGTGTAGTTGGTATTATGAGGATTTTCAGCGTCTGCTTGCCCCTACACCCTGGCATTGGTTTGGGTGTCCAAGCCATGGATTTCTGGCTTAGGTTAATGACCGTACAGAAGCCAGTATACCACTTTTGAATCCACGGCCACTGTGCCGGGAGCTTCACAAGGTCCAGCCATGGTGGCCGTGCGCCGCCCAGGAGCGTGTTGGTTGTTTAATGATTGACACTTCCGGTTCTTTGGGTTATGCAATACTAGCACGAGTGTTCTGCTTGCTGCGGAGCCATTTGGCTGTTAGATGCCCTCACCCTCCTTCCAAGGTCCTCGGTAAAATGGTACAAATGTCTCAGACGACCCCGGTAAAGGTATCAGAGATGCCCCTTGTGGCTTGACAAATATCCCAATAAGGATGTGGCTGGTCATATCAGTTTTGCATTTTTCTTTCACTTTATTTGTTCTTTTTTCTGATGGTTTTAGCGCTGTTTTTGGCAATCAGTGGTGCCGGGGCACCTGGCCCTCACCTTGTTAACTTTTTGTTTGACTGCTAATTTTTCCCTTTCAGAATTGTTCCCTATTGTCATTGCTGTGGAGTTTTGCCACAAGTCACTAGCCAACTGTAATATTTTGTGTGATGTTACGCTGCATACAATACACATTTGGATCCGAGCATGGGCTACGGGTTCTCAGAGTTATGCTCCATATTGATTGTCTCGTTTCTGTTTGCGGGATTTTTCAGCTGGTACCCAATGCCAGCCCGGTGGGTTGCCATTGCCACACCGCTGCGAGATCTTGTCGGGACCAACTCCTGACAGAGATTAGGACTTCAGATCCCCCTTCAAAGTGGCAACTTTATGGATAGGCGTGAAACAGTGGTTAGGTATAGGTATGCTGGTAGCTGGTCCCTCGGTTCTGATAACTTTACCTGTTCGGAGGTTACCCTCCAATATTTGATGCACCTTTATAACTTTGGTCTTCCGCCTCTGTAGCCCAGAAGCATTTATTTGTATTTTGTTTCATTTTTTGATGGGATGTTCTACGTTACTAAATCTTGTTATTTGCAAATCCCTTTAATGGCTGGTTTAAGTCCCACCAATCCATAGATAAGAGGCATCCCAATTTTTTTTTACCTGATGCTTCTTCAGTTAATTGACTATGCAGGCTGTTTGTTCAATCCCACGGGAGATATCCCTGTTGTCCACAACCTTTAACTTGGCCTTTTCTGGGCCCTCAGAGTCAGCGAACTCGCCACACCGTCCAAGAATAGTTTTGTTGCCTTCAATTGTGTGCCATACTACTTATTGACCCTTCATGCGTATCTGCATTCAGGAGCCCAAACTGACCAAGTGGCCAGAGATTCTGGGATTAGACTGTTCCTTCCCCTGGCCCTACCTGCCCTTTGCGTTTGATGGAATTTTTGTTTGTCGGTCTACTGGTACCTCAATGTTAGTTTATTAGGATGGTTCCCCCCTTACTAGGTACCAGTTTACCGCTCCTTTTTTCGGTGCTGCCTCACCGCTTGCCGTTTTTTCACCCCCTGATCACTTTGGGACCCATTCCTTTTCATTGTGGCAGCCACTGAGGCTGCCAGGGCGGGCTTTATCAGACTCTGATATACAGTGCATATTGGTAAATTGCGCTCTGCTTTTTTTTTTTTTGTCAGATATGCATCGCACGATTTATTTCAGGAAGTAACCAATTTTATAGCACATTTACTTTAATTTCTTTAAAGGTTCGGCATTGCTATAAAAAAAAAAAAAAAAAAAAAAAAAGTTTTTGGATTGTTGGCCATTTCTACGTGTTTTGGGCTCTTCAGAGAGCTGGTAACAGTCGCAATCTTGGATTCTACTCTGTCGAACTGCTTAGTGGTTGGGTTCGAGGCCTGAGATGGCTCAGGTCTTGTTGGAGGTGGTTGCCATCAGCAGGCAGTTGTCTGCTCCGATGATTTTAGTTGGAAGGTGACAACCGAAGGTTAATGCTTCAAGATGGTGTGCTCTTGGCAGATATCGGTCTGGATACAATTTTATCTATGATCCAGGGCGGCCTGGAGCAAGCCTTTTTCCAAATGGTGGGGGTCGGAGTTCAGTTTGAGACTGGTCTCCTCCTTGGCATGTGTCAACAGCATTCTGGTGAGAGAGCGGAAGTCCTTGGTCCTGTGGTAGAGTGTCCCTTCTCACCTGGAGTCAAGTTATGTTTTACAAGTTCTAAAGAGTTTGGAAAAAGTTTATAAAATATGTTTTACAAGTTTTAATGAGTTTGGAAAAGTTTGTAAAATAATAATATATCAGTAAAGCTGTGACCGATATCTGCCAACAAAATGGTGTCTGTCTTTATTTCATTAGGACGGGCCTTTATTTGGATGCAATGGTTCTTTGTTTTGTCTGTGCAGTCTGAGTTTCTACTCCGAAAACGCAACAAAAATACTCCGCGTACACGCAGCAACGCACAGACTTGGCGCTTTCCATAAGGAGAAGCTTTATCAGAGATTTTCAGGTTGCCAGGGTCGCATGAACTCAATACTAGTCCCGCCCCTTCTGGTCACATGGTCATGGTCATCAGCAAAGTTCCTTCTAGTCACTTGGTAAAACTATTCTATAATAGAATTAGGCTAGCTTCACACTTGCGTTGAACGGCATCCGTTGCATTGCGTTGTGTGACGGATGCAACGGATGCGTTACATATAATGGCACAACGGATCGTACAAAACAACGGAAAGCTTTTTTTTTTTTTTTACAATTTTACCGGCAGCAGACTATTGTGAACAATCAGCTGATCCCCCGGCGGCCGGGCGCTCAGCTGAACATTCGGCCACCGAGAGACAAAATAAAAGTTTCTGTGATAAAAAGATAAAAAAAAAAAAAAAAAAAATGATGATGAATGAGCATGCGCAGTGAAAAATAGAGGACTCCGCAGCTCAAAAAACATTACATGCTGCGTTCCTTCCGCCCGGCGGACGCAACGCGTCGGCCAGCGGAAGCAACGCAGGTCCTTTTGGCACAATCCGTCATACAAGTCTATGGGAAGCAGTGGAATCCGTTAACGGATTCCGCTGTTTTCCAAAAGGGCGGATTATGACGGAAGGAAATTAACGTAAGTGTGAAACTACCCTTAGCATAAATAACAGACGGACAGGCCAGGGATCACTATGAATACCCTACTATCAGCTGATCGGCAGCTGCTGTCACTCAAAAAGCTGCTCATTTTACACACTTTACTTACCTTTATTTCAAAACTATACATCAGAGCTAACGAACAAAAGGTATATATAGAATCAGCCTGATCGTGCCAGTATAGCACTGTATGTATAGAATCAGCCTGATCGTGCCAGTATAGCCCTGTATGTATAGAATCAGCCTGATAGTGCCAGTATAGCACTGTATATATAGAATCAGCCTGATAGTGCCAGTATAGCACTGTATGTATAGAATCAGCCTGATAGTGCCAGTATAGCACTGTATATATAGAATCAGCCTGATAGTGCCAGTATAGCACTGTATATATAGAATCAGCCTGATAGTGCCAGTATAGCACTGTATGTATAGAATCAGTCTGATAGTGCCAGTATAGCACTGTATGTATAGAATCAGCCTGATAGTGCCAGTATAGCACTGTATATATAGAATCAGCCTGATAGTGCCAGTATAGCACTGTATATATAGAATCAGCCTGATAGTGCCAGTATAGCACTGGCTTCAGGTTATATAGGAAACTCCTGGTGAGTGGTGGGCTTTAAATTACAGTAATACACAATTGCAATAGACCAGATTCCAGACATAGCTGGCGCACCGTGCCCACTGATATGCCGCCAGACAACATGCCCTGCAACTCACCCCTCGTCTGTCGGCTCCTCCATCATTTACCCTCCCCCATTTTTTTTTCCAAGGATCTTCATTATTATCACATCATGTGATTCCTTACCCGGCCAAGTGGGTTGTCCAGAAGAAGAACTTGCTGTAATGAGGGGGCCACTTCCTCCAGCTGCAGCATATGACAGAGGTCCGTCAGCTCTTCCTGCCCCAAAGAACCCGTGCCCGTGGTGTCAAAACTATCAAACAGCTCCTTAAGACGAGCTTCATACTGGTCCTGCTCCATCCCATAGCCACCACTGTGTCCTGCAACAGAACAAGTTGGGTATATTCATTTAGAAGGAATATATGCAAAATACGGACATCTAATAACGGTATATTATTACAGGTGTGCGGTCATCAACAAGCACCAATGCATAAAGACAACCCAGAGAGGAAAAAGGTCTCAGACTGGTTCCAATCAAAGAATATTCAAAGCGGTTATCTGGTTCCAAAATATTATATATCTGGTGCATTCATTACATCTCTGCTTGCTGTCAGGGAAAGACACCATGAGACTGGAAATCTGTCTAGACCCAACCCTTGAGCGTAGCAGATCCACAGTGATTTGTCACAAAACTGCAAGCAAATTCTGATGCCAAAGTCAATGACAATCCTGAAGTGTAGTGCACACGTAGGGCATGTCTTACTATCAGATTTGGTGCAGAAAGTAATCTGCAGTGTCAATTCTTTTAATATGAAAAACAAAAAAAAAAAAAATAAAAACGCATCTGTTCCCGCTGCATTTTTCTTGGCCATTAATGTAGAAATTTCTGCACCCAAATCCTCAATGTGTGCGCGTCTAATCACCAGCACAAACCTTCCCCAGCTCTGACCGTTTGCTACAATGTATCAAATATAAAGTTACAGAACTTTTCATTATACAGCATATTTGCAAAAACAGGAAAAGGTCCAGTTTTGTACTTTTTTTTAATCAATATTTACAGTTATTTTATTTTTAATACATTTTTTTGGAGTTTTTGTTCTGCTGTTCTCCAATTATAAGGGGTTGTGTCAAAATGACAGTGGGAAAATGAGTAATGCAACATGTACAGACAATTGAAGCAGTGAGGACCAGTCCAACTCGAATACTGGTGATCATATTGGGAAACCAGTCGTTACTGGTGATCACTTTGGATCCCATTGGGAAACTGCAATGCACATTCGCAATTATTGGATTTTTTTCACGTGCAAATCCTGCACTCTGCTTATTCTTTAACCCCTGCTTTATCAGGAAAGCCCTAATCTTAAAGGGAACCTGTCACCGTTTTTTTCCCTATTAAAGCAAAAATCTCCCCTTGTGCAGCTCCTGGGCTGCGTTCTAGGAAGGTGCACCTTGTCGCTGGCCCCCCTTGCAGACCCCTAAAAGAACTTTATAAAATCTTACCGTTTCCTATGCAAATAAGTTTGGTTGGCCAGATGGGCGGGCTCTAATTCGGCTCCTGTCCCCCCTCTTGCCACTGTTTGCCATCCCCCAGTCATGATGTACATGGATGATGCCGCCCCACGCTGCTGGAGTCTCGCGCAGGCGCATTTTGCTGTGCCCCTATCACGGGGCTGAACATAAAGTTTCCCTCGCGCGAGCGCTGGTGATGTATGTACTTGCACAGGCGCGAGATTATGTGCGGTGCTGTGTATGACCTCACCATCGTCATCCTCGTACCTGCCCATAATCTCACGCCTGCGCAACTACATCACCGGCGCTTGCGCGAGGGAAGCTTTATGCTCAGCCTCGCAATAGGGGCGCAGCAAAATTCGCCTGCGCGAGACTCCAGCAGCATGGGGGGGCATCATCCATGTAAATGATGACTGGGGGACAGCAAACAGCGGCAGGAGGGAGGACAGGAGCCGAATCAGAGCCCACCCATCTGGCCAACCAAACTCATTTGCATAGGAAACGGTAAGATTTTATAAAGTTCTTTTAGAGGTCTGAAAGGGGGGGGCAGCAACAAGGTGCACCTTCCTAGAATGCAGCCCAGGAGCTGCAGAAGGGGATATTTTTGGTTTAATAGGGAATAACTGGTGACAAGTTCCCTTTAAATTAAAACATACAATATAACCTAGACTGGACGCAGCTCCGAACCAGTAGCCGAGGAGGGGTGGGTACAGGTACACCCTAAATAAGCCCCCAGGCCCAATTCTAGGGGGCTCCATTGGGGTGATATCACACAACCTCTATGTATCCTTAAAGGAATGATTGAATTCCGTGTATCATTGCAGATTCCCTGATAGGCAAGCACTGGATGACCGAGCCCTTCCCTTTCCTGGGGTTCTGCTCTCCCCTCGTTCTTCACTTCACTAACAAAAAATAAATTTGCTTTCTTACAAGAGGTGTTCCTTTGCAAGGTCAGGCAGATGGCATTTGGAGGGTTAATCTAATCAACTCCGGTAGAAATGATCAAAAGCAGTTTGCCCCCGCTACGATTACATTACGTATTCTTGGCGCAGCGCGACTCTTGAGCGGCTGCCAGCGCGCACAATGTAATTAGCGATCGCGATTAAGTCATTGTCCTGAAATAGCCGAGTCTGTCACCAGCAAATACAAAGTATCGGGTTTGTTTTCTCTATCCAGGCCCAAATTCCAAAAGCAAAACAAACATTTATTGGTAAATTCCAGTTATCTGAAGACGAACTCTAAGGGGCTAAATATTAGCAAATTAAAGGGATTGTACAAGATAAGAAAAACCTAGCCTGGATTCTTCCAAAAACAGCGCCACCTCTGTTCACAGGTTATGTGTGGTACTGCACATAGATCCCATTTTCTTCAATGGAGCAGAACTGCAATACTCTGACACAAACCAGACAGGAAGAAAGCAGCCATGTGGAGTTTGTCTTTAAAAATTAGCGTTGGTAAACTACATACCTTCATTGGCCATTCACATGTATAATGATGCAGGTCAAGCTATAATCATGTCTACTGTGTCCTGATTAATGTCTTAGGTCTTAAGAATCCAAATTGATCTTGGATTGACCTATGACCTTTTCAACCTATTATTTCGGGTACCTGGGCATGTGCTAAACCAGCACATGTGCAGACGCTTCTTCTACACTTTCTTGGGCCACCTGGTGCAAGCGCAGAGGCCGCCTTGGTCAGATTCTCAGATTTCAGCACGGCTTCTACTGATGTACGATGCTCAAAAATAAATCAATGAAGCCACAAATTGGAGGCACGATATCCCATTAGAAAGTTGTTTTTTAAAAAAAAAAAAAAACAAGAATTGATCAGACATGTATTGAGAGCCCCTTTAAGCAAAACAGTTAAATGGGAGGATTAGGATTTGTACACAGCGGCTTCGTTGTTTCTACAGCCCAAGGGACAGACGGGGAAGGTGCAGGCGAGATCATGCGGTGTGGTCACAGGAAAGTCCTGAGAGACACAATACGAGGACTGTGTGCAGCAAATCGAGAAGTGGTGACATGAGAGATTATATATACCTACACTTTGATTGCCTGCAAGAAAAGATACACAAAAATGGAACTCGTGATAAATAGTCCTCACACTGTGCAATTGGTCCAGATCTTCTCTCTCAACCAATCTTGTCTAAACTTTGCCTGAAGAAAGAAGATTCCGATAGAAAAACAGACCCCTCGACACTTCTTTCTAGCGAAAGGTGAACTCAGAGCCAAATCCAGAAGAACGTAACATGAATTTGACTCCAGAAAACTAAGAAATACCTCAAGAGATCAAACAATGGTCATCAACCAGCAGGAGAGTAAAAAGCAACCATAGAGGCCGGTAAAGATGGGAAATGGGGCTGCACCCTACCATAGTCATCCTTATGTGCAAGTGCATAAAGTACAGTGACCCCTTCGTGCGCACCAGCCCCAGGGCACTGACACCCCACCGTGCGCAATAACCCAGCGCCACCATGACCCCCTCCACCATACACACTGGCTTTGCGCCTCCATCCCCCCCATGTGCACTGGCCCCACGCCTCCATGACCCCACCCCCGTGTGTACTTGTACGTACTGGCCCTACATCACCCTACAAACACAAACACCCCTTGTCAGCTCGTGTGCACTGGCCCCATGTGGCCTTGACACTCCACCCCCCACCTCTCCCCATGTGTACTGGCCGTGCCCCCCTACAAATCCCCCTCCCAGTGTGCACTGGTACTGTGCCTAACACAACCACCCCTCGCCTCCCACTGTGTGCACTGGTCTCCCGCTGCAGTGACCCCTCACCCTCCGGTGTGCACTGGCCCCGCACCACCATACAAATCCCTCCTTCCCGTGAGCACTGGCCCTGTGCCACCCTATATTACACCCACCCTACCCTGTGCTCATTGACCCCACAACCCACCACCCCACCCTGTGCTCACTGGTCCTGCACTGCCCTGCAACCCCTCCTCCCCACCCCATGCGCACTGACCTCTCCTTGCCCCCTTCAATCATGTGTGACGCGCTGGCAAAACCAGGTAGTCACCCATAGTTCACATCCTCCTTGTTACCATCACAACCCACACCTAGGTATAACACTCAGCCATAAAACCCTGGTCACCCCCTCATGATAACTAGTACACACCAGTGGGCGGGATCAGGCGGATGAGAACGCCTACCTAGGGGTCCTGAGGAGTCAGGGGTGGGAACTCGAGAGACGAGCTTTGACAGTTGAAGTGTGGAGAGCTGACTGTAGTGTAGTCAGGGGTTGTAGCCCCTGGACTCCTTGGCTGGGTGGCAGACAGTGAGCAGAGCCACAGGCGACGGAGATCCGGTTGCGGGAGACCAGATAGAGCAAAATGGAAGCCCAACGTGGGGGATAGGGTGCCCGCCAAGAACCCACTAAAATCCCAAGGGTCAGCTTTCGCGGGCCACAGCTCCCAACACAAAATGAACCGGGAGTGGACTTCTCCGGTCCATGCGAAGTCGTCCAAAAGAGAAGGAAAACACAAAGTTCTGGA